>NC_073697.1:47535000-47845000 GCF_023634085.1 Falco cherrug | reverse complement strand
ACCACTTTCTCTTCCTCACCAATGTCAGCAACATTTTCAAATCCCTTCCTGCATTGCAATGTTTGCCACAGAAGTGTTTTGTTGACTAGGAGGTGTTTTGAACATCTGTGACAAGGAAGACGCATGGTAGGTGTGAGTGACAGTGGTGAGTTTGGTGCTCCCCATCAAGGCTGGTCGTTCCCATTCAGCTTCGGTCCTACCTGGGCTGGAACTGCTGAGCTGGGGAAATGGCAAGCAGGTGGAAGGCATGCTGTAATTCAGCAGCGCTCATTTTTGCAACCCTCGTTCCAGCTGTCAGAAGGCGGCAAAGTTCCTGTATGAAAATGTTTTCAGTTGAATATATCACAAAAGTAATAATAGATATTTCAAGATGTAAACAGTAGCTCTTTTCCTCCAGAAAATAAAAACAAAAATCACAATTACAGCCTTTGCGTGTCACGTAGCTGTTTACTAACATGTAACATAACTCTAGGGATCAAAAGTGGGGGAAAGAAATTAGATTAAAGGAAATGTGTTTTGTGGTTTTTTTAACCTAAAGTGTTCTCCATAAAACTATTATGCTGAGAGGATGACTAATGTAAGCAGTGTGTGTATTGAAGTGTGTCATGAACACTTTTTATGCTTTCTGAAAACACAAAGAGAAACCCCAGGAGAGAATTAATTTATAAATCTGATTAAGCATAGTGCCTAAGTGGCAAAAAGCATCATACAATAAATAGTAGACTCCACAGGTAAGCAAAGCTTTTAAAAAATAAACATACTCTACAAAGAGCCCAGATATGTGCATTTTGCATAATTTAATGTGTTTGACTAGATGTCAAAGGTACAGACAATGAAAGCAGAGGTCATGCAGAGGTATTACCTTTGACCTCTTCATTAAGCCATCATACTGCCTGTCAAGTGTAAAGCATCTATCTTAATTTGGGAAGCGAAGGCAAGCCTGTGAACAGAAGAATGAGTCATAAAATAGGGGGGTTCTACCTGATGTCAAGATAGACTTACAGTTTTGTCTTCAGCCAGTCACAGTGGAATGAGTTGGGGTGGACCAAGAACCTGCCATCTCCCAGGAATTTTCTCCCCCACCAGACACAACCGATTCCCCCACCGCTGACCCACACGGTAGGGCCAAAGCACCCCAGTGCCAACACTTTCCCCTTGGGTGCAAGATCTGCTGCTTTGCGCAAGGTCCTGCCCCAGCCTTCTTTGGGCACCGGTCCCAGCTACCCGAGTCTCGACAAAAGCCACCTTTGGTATGGGTTGTGTCAGCCTTCATTCTTTCCTATTTATAGAGTCGTTTCTGATAGCATTTCGGAAGTAAGCAATAGTGTTGCTCAGCATTCAGAGTTTACCTGTCTTCAGGGACTTTCTGAGTTCATGGGAGTCCGGATGTTAATTACAATCCCTTCCAGCTGTAGATCAGAGGTGCCTTCAAACTACAGATGGATGTTCATTAGAAGTTAACGCTTTAAGTCTCATCAGTGCACCTCTGAACATTACAGCTGTCTTTTTTATGTACAGGATTATACTTCCACTAATGTCACCCTCCGGGATAACTGCCAATATACGTAACGCTTTTAAACAACCCTCATCATTTAATTCAAAAACGGAAAGGTGACAGGGTGACTTGGTATGACTTAGACATTCCCACGTGCACGAGTGAGTGGTGAAATGCCCTGTCCTAGTGCTGTCATGGCAGTCACCTGATATGGGTCTACCTTCCACCATCCTTAACACATCTGAATGGGAAGCAAAAGTGAAAATCATGCTTGTGTTACATTGCTCCCTGTGGGGAGAAGGAGAACCATTTTGTGGTGAAAGCCCTGAAATAGACTCGAGTTACTATAGGTATCTCATTACTGCTGGTAGTGAGATCTGGGATTTCTCTATGTCTCTACTTCCCTCTGGATAGGGAAGATTTAGTCATAACAATTTTCCATACCTTTGTCTGCTTTTTTCATGTTGACTGTAAGGTCTTCGCATTAAAAAAAAAAAAAAAGCTCTCTCCCTGTGTGTAGATCATCTAGACTAGTGGGGTCTCCTATAGATACCAAGAGCCCAGCAACAATGAAGAAGAGATGAAGAGCTGCCAGTGTCCTGACAAGTTAGAAAAAGGGGAATTCATTAAGTAATGCCCTGAAACTTCTTTTCTGTGGGCTGGTAAAACATACACTCACTTACACAATGCAGACATTGTCAGCAAAGCAGGAAGTTTGTGTCCTCAGCACTGAGTCTCTGTGCCGTAACTGCAGGGAGTCCCACACCTTGGACGTGGCTCAGGCAGAGAATCTGTGTCACACGAAAGGAGAGGAATAGAAACAGCATGAAACCATCAGCAACAAAGGAAGGCGAACAAAAACAGGACAGACAGGATCAGAGACACAGAGCCAAGTACAAGGCAAAAAACCAGACCTGTGGAAAGCTGGAAGGAAAACAAATAAACCAAGTCAAATTCTCCGTCCCCCCCCCCAGCTTCTTCCACCTCACTTGTACCTTGTTACTGAAATTTTCTCCCAGTGCTAAAATTGGTGCATCAACATGAAGGACGTGGCACCCCACATGACACTTGCATGGTAAACATCTGCCTGAGGATGAAGATTGCCCTTTGTAATTTCTGCATTTTGCAGACACCACACTTGGCAGACAACGCATTTAGCAAACACGGTGCTGCGTACGTCCCACAAGGCTGGGTCCTAACCACTATGTGCTACAGCATCTTAGATTCTGGTCTTCAGACAGAGCAACCTGAGTGATTTTTTTTTTTTTTTTTTGTATGCAAGGCTGCTTTCAGCAAGTTGTGCCTTTTGACACCATTCCTTTTCCCCTCCAGACCATCACAGAAGTGTTTTGGGGTCCTTGAACAAAGATCTACCCTTTGCTGGAATTCAATGCCTCAAGCAAAGCACCAAAATCAACACTCAGCTTGAAGATTTAGCTGGGAAGTATTAATGGGAAGCACCACACACGATCATTGTCGGCTAGACCTACGCAGCCTCCCACACATGATCCATGAAAAAAGTATTCGCTAAATCAATATCATCCACACAGCGATAGCTAGAGTCTGCCAACACTTACATACTCATTAGCATGATTGATTTCCCATTATCTAATTAATTACTGTAGATTTCACATTTTTACTTTACCTCCTTTGCCATTTGTTCAAGAGCAGCAAATGGCCTGTCACCACAAGGTGACGGCACTGAATTTGTCTTTGTCCTGTACCTTGCATTTTCCCCCACGTTGGTGCAAAACTCCAATAGGCACTGGCAAGGGAGGTCCAGGAGGTCTCTGGGTACTCCATCCCCTGCCCAAGGCTGAAGCCAACCCTCTTGCAGGTTTCTCGTGCTGGAGGTGCCAAAGGCTCCCCAGGTAACACAGCCCAGTCCTCACTGTCAGAATATCAGACGAGGTGATTGTCCCCCTGCACCTGGCACTGGTGAGGCCACACCTGGAATCCTGGGTTCAGTTTTGGGCCCCTCACTGCAAGAGGGACATTGAGGTGCCAGAGCGTGTCCAGAGATGGACAGCAGGGCTGGGGCAGGGGCTGGGGAACCAGGCTGATGGGGGGTGGCTGGGGGAACTGGGCGGGGGAGGGTGTTAGTCCGGAGAGGAGGAGACTTAAGGAGGACCTTATTGCTCTCTACAGCTACCTGGCAGAAGGCTGTAGGCAGGTGGGGGTCGGTCTCTTCTTTGAGATAACAAGCAATAGGACAAGAGGAAATGGCCTCAAATTGCGCCAGGGGAGGTTTAGATTGGATATTGGGACACATTTCTTTGCTGAAAGGGTGATCAAGCATTGGAACAGGCTGCCCAGGGAGGTGGTGGAGTCACCATCCCTGGAGGTGTTTAAAAAACACATAGATGTGGTGCTTAGGGACATGGTATAGCGGTGGGCTCGGCAGTCCTGCATTAACAGTTGGACTTGATGATCTCAAAGGTCTTTTCCAACCGAAATGATTCTATGGTTCTACGATTCTAACATTTTGCTGATATCTGTCCTCCCTGCTGCAATTAAAATGCGTTGCTTCTTCCTCTCTTGGATGCTGAAAGCCAACAATTTCCTGCTTGCACTAGCTTTTTTTTGCATAAGGAAGAGAGCTTGTTACAGTCATTCTGCCTGATTCTTCACTCGGTTTCCATACTTATACCAGTAAAAGGGAGTGGAAATTGTACTTGCTTTATGTGGAATAACAGACTGTGTAAGACAGTGTGAAATCAAGCCCATAATTTTTTATTCTAAACCATACGTTACATATACAGTTCCTCTAGAGTGCTCATTTAACATTCAGTTTCATTTCTCCATAGGAGTAATTAGCTTGCAATAAGGAAAATCATTTAATTAGGCCCACAACTGATTAGAGCCTGGTGCATAACCCATCAAAATAAAGAAGATACAAATTGATTTCAACATGTTTTGGGTCAGACCCAATCTTCTGAAGCAAATAGAGAGATAAGACAGCATCTGCTGGCTATTCACCTGCCAAGCCGTTGCGCTGATCTCTAATTTTAGGTCCTGCAGGCAACTGTCCAGGTTATTTACCTCCTGGGCTGTTTTGATCTTCTCTCAAACATGTGTATTGATGTACGAGCTCTCTTATCTCTGCCATGATAATACTGGCCCAACTATACTAGCAGTATGAGGTTCAGGATCAATACTGATTCCTTCCTCATTCAACTGAACAGCATTTTATTTACCTGATTACTAATATCTATTAGTGGCCTGAACTGGCAAATCTGGACTAAGCAGTCTAAAATGCGTGAGTTGGTCATGCTACAGAAATACAGAGTATTATCATTGCTGTACAATATGGGATGCACATATGATCTTCCCGTCACAGATTCACTTGGATCCATCACAGCTAACACAAGTAGAATCCTACGGCTGGTAGTAGATTTGCCTCAGACACATTAGGCATTAATTTTTCCCTACTGAAAACAGAACTCAACAATTTTCTTACATACTTACTGTAGGCCTATAAATGTGTTATAGATACCCATTTTGATAAACCAAAGTCTATTCTCCCTTATATGTACGCACATAGCTTGGCTTCTAGAGAATGGCTGTATGAAAAGACATCAGGAGTCCACCTCTAATTTCCATCTCATCTCAAAATCTGATTTACAAAATCAGCTTGCAAGTCAGTTGATTTGGATGTCTAAGCACCCAGGTGAGCAATCTTCCATGCTTAAATTTGTAAATATAACTTTCTCTTTCTTGGTTCCTCATCTGTAATAAATATTGTATAAATTAATGGCTGCTAACTACTCCATTGGCCTCTACCATTGGACGCATGAACTCATTCTTCCACATCTAGATGGATTTTCAGACCAAGGAGCAATACAAATTCCTTGGAGCTTCTTCCTATAAACTCAGCAGACACGATTCACAGATACAGAAGAAGGTAAGCTGGGTAAGAAAACGTTAATTTTTTATGTTCAGAGGACAGATGCCATTGAGACTGTGTTACCACTGACTGATTTTATTCATAAAGCCCCCAGCTGCCTCCCTGTCCTCTTAAAGTGGACATTCTATTTGCCAAAGGCAGACTGGTTTCAATTCCGTTTGCTAGCACGTGTGCACAGCCCTGCTTTGTTTCTCTCTCTGTCCTGGACTGCAATGGTGGTGCTAAGCATCAAAGCAGCTTAGAAGATGATCACAGCAAGATAGAATATGCTTTTAATGCTATATGATGTGCTTATAGCAAAGTTACCCAACAGGAAGACCTGACTGCAAATTTTATTGGACAAAGGAGAAATGTTTAATTTATCAGCTCATTCAAGCAGTGACCTCAGGCAGATGCCTATGCCCCACGAAAGCACGCTAACACAAAGTGGGTCTGAGTCATGGTTTCTTCAAAGCCTCTTTGCACTGCACTACTCTATGTATTTTGTGGAAGCTTAATGCAATACAAATGTACACAAGGTCCCTTTACTACACCGAGGGAATGTAATGAGGCCATGACATGTCTGAGATTCAGATGAAAAATCTTATAATAAATCCTTCCTCTGCAGTGTATCATAATGACAAACATGCCAGACTGGGGACTGGGACACCTACTTATTCTCCCAGCTCTTCTCCTGCCTTTGCTAAGTGACACTGGTCAGTTGTTTCCCCTAAGTCTCGTTTCTTTTTTGTCTTCTAAAAATGAAAGCAGTGATACCATTGCCTTTTGTAAAGTGCTTTGAGCATGGCAGCATCAGAAAAGATTTTTTGGACGATGCTATCCAAAATTGCCAGGCATACGATAGGTGAAATAGAGTTGAGGCAGAGCAGGATGATGGAGAAAATCAGCGTCTCCCAAGCTTTTCAATCCATGCCTCACTTGAACCAGTTAAGAATAATTTCATGCCTGATCACAGAAATGGCTGCAGGGCCTGGCGGCAGGGTACTGCACGTCTTGCTGATCGGGCAGCGCTGGCGGAGAGGGACATTCAAGATCTCTGCAGCCAAACTCTCAAGGACGTTAAGATACAAATGTCGTCTTTCATAATACAGCAATTAACAAGAAATGAACGTTACAAGGGACTGGCATTCGGTTTGGAGTACTATTTTTTTTTCAGATTTGACTTTCAAGCAAGTCTGTTCCATAGCATTCCATAAACCCTCACTAAATCCCAAACAAAACCAGGAGAAATTCAATTGTTTGGGGAAAGCCAGTGATTGAAACAGTGCAGTAAACAACTGGTGTGCTAGTATCACATCGAAAGCCCACCAGCCCAAATGTGTGGGTGTCACTCAGGTCCATAGGACCCCACAGTATCTATACCGTTTCTTTGTTGTCATGGTCCTTGGACAAACTGCCCTCTGAGCCTACACTGAGGGGCATGACAGGTTGAGGACCAATCCAGAAGGCACACTGGATGAGGCTACATAGACCTGACTCCTCCACACTAGAGTCCCTCAACATTGTAGCAGCAACTACTTAACCCCAATACTCCATATACCTTCCTGTCACATAATCTCAGCTTCAGGCTCTGAAAGCAGCTCTCTGACAGGCTGCCACACGTCTTCAGGCCCTTGGAACTTAAAAAGCCCACCCCAGCTAAGAGCAAGCTACACATAAAATAAAGCGATGACAAAAAGCCACATGTACACCAGTAGCAGGCCAAAGGAGACACAGGGCCAAGCAGCTGCAGTGATATCTGCCATCTGAGATCAGGGATGGAGAATGGGTTTTGGTCCTACTTTATTTGGCAGGGCAGATAGAATCAGAGTGTCTGAAACTGGGCTTGGGCACTGACAAAATTGTTACTTCTGAAACTTCTTTCTGTTCAACTTTCAGGTGTTTTGGTTTCTACATCTAGGAAACAGAGTTAATTATCTGAATCACAGGTGAGATGAGAAATTAAATGGGATTTGAGATGTTGAGACAGAGCTGAAACTCGTCAGTGCCAGCTCTGAGTGCAGATCCCCTCCTATGTGGGAAGACAACTAACTCTTTGCTAATTACCCCAAGCCTTGCAACAACCAAGGAAACAGGGGGGTGGACTCCAAGGAACAGTGAAGAAGGTTATTTCTGGACATAGTGATAAGACACAGTAAGGAATTTTAAAAGATGGAAGAAAGAAACATGTAGTAGCTGCAATGAGCCAAATCTGAAAAGCATGAAAAGCATGGAAGGCCTAATTATTTCTTTAAGGCTGTATGTGGGGAATAGTGAATGAAGTTCCTTGAATTATGGATCCTCAACTTTAGAGCTCTGCCCTCACCACAGCTCAGGGCAGTCAGCAGTTCTGGTCTCACTGATCTCACATGCCATGTCATGCCACAGGACAGATTTTTGAAAAGAAAGGCGTTTTAACATTTAAAAACGTAAACACTACCAATCACAAAGTGCAGGCAGTGAAGAAACTGCAAACATTTCAGGTTTTGGGGTGTGGCTGCTGATGGTTCTCCCTTCTGCTTCTAAATATAAAGTTTTTCAAATTTTGCGATAAAGTGACAGCTACCCCTTATCATTGAAGGCCAGCTGTTTCTTTAGCACTCAGCTGCTCCTGCTGCTTGCTCATAGAAATAGAAAATAGCTATTTAGAGACACAAATCTGCAAAGCCTTTGAGCACATGTATATCTTAAAGCCTGCCCTTCAGTTCTCAAAGTAATTCGGTTGATCTTCTTTCACACCCATTTTATACCTCTGCACACACGCTGACACCACCAAAGCTAGTCCTCCTGGTTCACTACCATCAATAAACACAGATCCAGAATGATTCATTCTAGGTCTTTTAAAGTTTTTATTGTGCCTCCTGAGAAGGATTCAGTTGAATTCACTCTAGGAGAAATAATCTTGGTAAAACTACTTGGCACTCTCTAACACATCATTGCACACTGTACAGAAAGCTCCTTTGATGCCACTGCAGGTAAATGTGTGTCAGCACTTGTTTGGTGTAAGCCAACCCATATACCTACCTAAATGCATGTGGATTTACTCCAGATTTCATCTGCAGGGGCTCTGTGGGGTTGGGGGTGTGTGGTGTGTGGGGAGGTGCATGTGTTTACACACATGCTTATAGTTCAAGAAAATTATTAGTTTATGACTTCTGAGGCTGAAAGCCACCATGAACAGAATCAGATGGCTTTTTTGATTGCACTGGTCCCTGTTTTGCAGACCTTAACAGCGCTGCATGAAACCTACTCACGCACACAGTCCAGCTGGCTTCAGCGGCCCTTGTCTTCCCAAAGCATCCCTTCCATGCAAGGAAGCGTGGAAGCACAGGGCCCTGGAAAGTGACAATATCAATGTGAAAATGTGCTTGATCACCTTAAAACAACTGTCTTCAAAATACTTCTGTCCACATTTAAAAGCAGAAAGAGGAATCACATTGAGTCTGATGGCTTTTACCCCAGGAGTGGTTAGAGGTGCTGGGTTTGGGTCCCAAGGAGTGCAGGGGCGGGTGAGGGCAGCTTCAGCCCAGCAGTCAGATTGGACCCAGAGCCTAGGAGTGTCTGGTGAAGGCAGCACTTGGTGGGGTGCGCAGCACGGGCTACGCACCCTGACAAAGCACTACCCCTGCACAGCGCTCTGCTTGTTTGGAATCATGTGTTTCTAGAGGCAAACAGTGTGTGTTCATGCTGTGGTGGGGAGGAGTGGAAAAACCTTCAGGCCTTCAGAGCCTCAGTAAATCCATACCTGAAGCCTGGCCTTTCATACAAGCATATCCCATTTTCACCCAGGTTCATTTATACACCTAGCACTCCATCTTCCTTTCTGGACACATGACTGATTCCACAGCGCATATACAAAATGATTTAAGATACATTTAAACATATATACAAAGAAATGTAGGTGCTCTGAAAAGCTGAGGTACTGCTAGATTGCTGTGGCTACAGTAGAGAGCAACGGTGACTTATCTGCACATCTCTGCATTTTTTTTACTATGTGCCCTATGCATGTGGTCAGGCAAAGGGAACCTTCTTTCCTGTGTGGACAACACAGACCTATGCATATATGGTTGGATGCTATTTCATAACAGAAAGTGATGTCAAAGTGTCTAAACCTACTTCCAGTTAAGTCAACAGCAAAACTGTCATAGATTTCAATGGGTTTACAGTGAAAGCTCTGTTGTCTCACCCACATGCAGCAGAATTTCAACAGTTCAAGCAGCAAGTGGAAAATGTTACAGTAATCTTTTCACTGTTGCAATCTATGCACCAAATTCTCTTCTGCCTTGCAATTCATGGAGTCAGACTTTTTCCAAACCAATATAAAATTCTCTTAAGTTACAATCACAATGCTCCTTCCTTCATAGCCTTGTATTTTGTCTTATCCCTGATGCCTGGACCAAATGGCAGTAAAATGTGATCTGTGTTTCAGCAATGTTCAAGAGCCAGATTACACTTGCGTATCTGAGGCAACAGAATACAGGCTAATAAATTATCAGGTGTGACGTATACGTAGTTTTACCGCAATCCTCTAAGAAGAGTAAAGCATAATCCTTATTTCAATCTGAACTGCCATTATTCTCTTTAAAGGAAACTGTAGCCGACATCTTTTGCCAAGGAACAAACACACAGGACAATATTCTGCAGCCCTCCTAAACACTGAACAGCTCTTACACAAATAGTTCAATTAAAATCAATGGAACCACTCGTGTGCTTAAGTGCTATTCTGCAGGACTGATTACAGGCTTCAGCATTTTTGGCCTGAAGATGTACCTACCAATGTGTGATCACAGCACAGCTTAAAATGTGCCTATTATAAAAGTACTTGCTCATGTTAAAACCAACCAGTTTTAGGCAACAGCTGTGCAGCAGCTATCTGAGATAAGGATGAGAAGTTAGCAGCACAAATAGGATGGTGTGGACAGGAAAGGTGCTGAGCTTCTTCCTGTTCAGCCTGTATGCCAGGAGGAGGCTATTCTGGTAGATGGCTTCTGTGTATCCAGATGACGAAAGGCAGCTGAATATGCTGGCAAGGGTTGGGAAGCTGGCAGTAACTCTGACTGCACTTCTGACAGCTTTCCACCGTTTCTTTTTTCAGCAGGTTTGACTATTGTTTAGAGTTTAGCAATTCTTTTAAATCTCTGCATGTTTTTACAGTACTGCCGTCTTCCTCTCCTGCCTGCACACTCGAAGGGGTCACGGATGTATGTGCCAGCCACATTTTTACAGCATCACTGGCATCCCATTTCTATTGCCTTTTTCATTCTGATTCATGTCTTGCCATACTTTCCACTATGATAGCAGTCGTCTTTCCCTTCAGTTGCAGCCATATGCCAGCATTCCTCTGCCTTACAGCCCTGATGGCAAGGAGAAACGCAACTGAAATCCGCTCGGAACGTGAGCTCGCTGCAGGAAACTCCTCACGCATGGGCGGTGCATGGCGACGCCCAAGGGCCCTTCATTTGGTGACACCTGGGGCGCAGGTGGCATGTTTTGCCCCCAACACCTGCCAGCCCCCCTGGCCAGCGCCACGGAGGCATCTCCTCAGCACCCGCTGCCCCGCTTACTCGCCTGCCTTGCAGCGGGACCTAGGGCTACCAGGGCTCCCCGCGGCCCGGAGCGAGCAGCGCGTCCCTGTTTACAGCCCAAGCACTAACTGTGCGAGACCCGCCCGACGCTGAGGGGACAGTGGGCGCTGCGGCGCGGGCCAGCGGCTGGCACGGCTCAAGGCCGCTTCCTCACCAGCGAGGGGGCGGCGGCGACGGCGGCGGAGCCCGGCCGGCACCCCCTCGGCCCGCCGCTGTTCGGTGAAGCAGGCCCGCGCCCCCCCGGCCGGCCCCACCGCCCCCGCGCACATGCGCAGCCGGGCCGGTAGGAGCGGGGCTCCGCCCGCCTTCAGCCCCGGCCGCGGGAGGGACCCTGGGAGGGAGGGAGGCACTGCCAGCGGCCCTGCCCGGCGCGGAGAGGCTGCGGGTCTGACCCGGGCCGGTACCGAAGGGCAGCGGCAGCGCCCTGCGGCCGGGGGCACGCCAGGCCGGGCAGCGGCTCGGCGGGGCCCTGGGCGGGCGGCTCCTGCCGCGCCGAGGGGGCGCGGCTACGGCGGCACCGGGTCCCTTCAGAGCTCGGCGCTGCCCGGGCCCGGCTCCGGCCCTGCCGCCTGAGGGACTTCCAAGCCCCCGGTCATAAGGCACTTCGCTCAACCTACATTTGACACAAAGGCCCCCCGCCTCTTCCCCCCCCCCCCTTTTTTTTTTTTTTTTCGGGCGTTTCTCCCTGTCCCGCGAGCGGCGCCGCTGGCGGCAGGTTCGCCGCTAACGTCAGCGACACCCCCAGCACCGGCCGCCGTGCCCCCCAGCCCTGCCCGCGTTCGGCGCACGGCGGCGTGTGAGCGCAGGGGCGGGGCCGCGGGGGCGGGGCAGCCCGAGGCCCCGCCCCTCGCCTGCCTCTTCCTCACGGCAACGCCGTGCCTGCGCCCGCCCATTGGCTCCCCCTCCCTGCCTCCTCGCCTCCCGCCTCACGGCACGCGCGTCCGACCCCATTGGCTCCTTCCCGGTCCTCATTTGCATGGCATTCCGCGCACCAATCGATGGCCTCTACCTGCTTAAGATGCAAGGAGCCGGCCACTCAGCGAGCGCGGGGGCCGGGCCACCACGTGCTGTTGCTAAGCTTCGGCTTCTAAATTGTTACTATAGTGGCCAGCCAATCGGAGGTCGAGATGGGGATCTGTCAACATTCCCTGCCCCAGCCAGAGGAAAAGGGGGGGCGGTCTGGCTGCCGGTTGGCCCGGCTGCTTCCCTTCGTCCTGCCCCCGCGCCTAATCGACATTTCCTATTGGTGGCGAGGGCTGCCCGTCGCCTGTGTGTCAAATGTAGGTTGAGCGAAGTGCCTTATAACCGGGGGCTTGGAAGTCCCCCGCGCGTGAACTCGGCGCGGTGCGCGACGCGGGGCAACGGGGGGCTCTGGGCACGGCACGGCACGGCACAGCACAGCACAGCACAGCACAGGCAGCCATGGAATTGAACTCTCTGTTAATTCTCCTGGAAGCGGCCGAGTACTTGGAGAGAAGAGACCGAGGTACTGGGCGCAGGCGGGCAGTCAGTCACTCACCCGCAGGCGCTCCCAGCCGCTCTTGGCCTTTGTTGTGTGTCAGCGGCGGGCGGCCCGGGCCGGGGGAACCAGCCCCGGGCCGGGGGACCAGCCCCGGGCCCTCACCTGCCCGGGCGCCGCGGGACTGGCCCGGGCTTCGCCAGAGGCACCGCGCTGGGGGAGGAACAGTGCTCTTCTCTTGGCTTTTAATTTTTCTTGGTTTTTTTTTTTTTTAAAAAAAAAAGGGTTATTTTTTTTGGTGAAGCTCTGGATGGGGCTGGTGCGTGTGCGGCAGCGCTCAGGATCCCTCACACTTTTCTGTGTGTGGCAGTCGTTAATTGTATGGCAGTGCTCCCCTCCCCCCCGCGCAGCGTGACAAGGGTTTGCATGATCCGCCTCGTTTTTAATGTGCACTCCGATAATCCTCCTAATTTCGGCATTTTTTTTCTTTTTTTGGTTTACCGAGTTGTTCTATTATTTACTTTTTTTTGTCTCGCTTCTTTAAGAGATGCCAGAATAAAATCCAAACAAATCAACCGGAAAAAATTCTGTTCTTTACCCTAGTGTTCCTGCAAAGGAGGAAAAAAATGCATGGAAAAAATATATTGCCACTAATGCTGACTTTGTCCCTAGAAGCAGAACATGGCTATGCATCAGTGTTACCCTTCGATAGTGACTATTCCAGAAAGAAAACAAAGGCAGGCACCATGGCCAGAAAATCCCAGAATAACAGGTAATAGACGCACCGCTTTTTCAGAATGAATCGGCAGCTTTTCCGATGTGTCTAGCTTATGTGCAGTGCATACATTTATTAAAAATAATAACTAATCCAGTGTCTTAGTTTCCCCCATCCCGGTAGTCGCCATTTTTTCCCTGGATGGGCTTGGCTCTGTTTTGATCTCTCATATAAACACTGCCACGCGTACACCATCTCCTTAGTACTCACTGCACTTCTAAACCATCCGCCCTCATCGCTCCTTCTGCTCCACGCTCACCGGCAGCGGCTTCTAGTGCAGATCTTAACACCATAATCGCCACCCAGACTTCTCTTTGCATGGCACTAATTTCCCCCCCTGGCATTTATTTATAAACCACAGGCAGCGAACCGACCGCCTCCCCCATCGCAGCCGGAGCAGATGCAGCCTCCGGTTGCAGCGTGGTGCCGGGCTCTCGGAAGGGGAGTGTGTGCAGGGTGGTGGGGGGAGAGCCACCCGCGCACTAGAACTTATGTAGGTATTGAGTGAGAAGGTGCTGGAGTGAACTTGACCTCGCCAGGGCTTCTGCTGCACCGCCGGGTCTCCAGCCTGCCCACCCGCCTGCCGCATGCGGATCCGTCAAAGTGCATGACTCGGTTGTTATTTATCGCGATTATCGTCTGCCTGTTTGTCACAGTAGTGGTGGTTTTGTTGTTTTCCCCACAGCCGCTACCTGTGCTGCGATGGCATGAGCGGAGGGCTGCTGTGCGCAGGCTCTCTGCAGCTTTGTTTGCTGCTCGGGCAGCGGCTGTGTACGTGCAGGAGGCTGTCTTACAGGGACAGTGCCGGCCCCTGCCTGGGAGCTCCTCCAGTCTGGTGCTGTGCCTGCTCTGCTTTGCTCTTCCAGGGCTGCTCCGGAGGGGACCGAGGACCGTGCCCAGCTGGGCCTGCTTTGCCCTGGGGTGGCAATGCTCTCCCCAGCACAGGCTCCGCTTTGCACAGTTGTGCTGGATGGTGGCTCCTGTAGAATAGCCTAAAATGAACTCGGTTCGCACGTGACTTGTTTTCCAAACGAGCAGGGAGTCTCAGCAGGCCCGCTCCGCTTCCACTCCTCCAGCGGGCATCCCGCATGGCAGCAGGCAGCTGGGTCTGCTGGCTCTGGGGAGCTGTGGGGCAGGCAGCCAGCAGCTGCTCGTGGGGCACCGGAGGTGCAAACTGAAATCAAAAGCTGACGAGCTGCCTCCTTGAGAAAAACACAAACTGGTGAGTGCCCTGCTCGCGCCTACCGTGGCCGAGCAGTGTGTCTTGGAAGATTAACTGAGGGGGAGCGAATTGTTCCCCTATGCCCCTGCTCCAAGCAAGGCAACCATTTTTGGGGGTATTAATTGCAGTACTACATTTCTTGTAGATGAATTCTTTGTCTCATGTTGGAGCATAGAGGAGACGTCAGTTCATTTTAAAAAAGAAAGTCATCAGGAACGGGAGGCGTGTCTTGTTTCCTGAGACACTTTGCTCCTGAAGATTTTTAATTATATTCTTACAAAGTATGCTCGCTGCCTTTAAAGAAAATACACAGTTAACCGAAGCAGGTCTCCTAGGATTTCCAGCTGTAAACTGCTCCTTGAATTGTGCAGATTTTTTCTTTTCTGTCTTCTTGCATTCAAGAAATCTGTGTTACTTACAGAGCTATTATTCCATCGTTTCTGTTCTTAGGTCTCTTGTCATCCGCTGCAAAATAGTTACTTGTCTGAACCGTAAGCTGCTTTCTGGAGTTTTTAGGAGAGGATTTGTAATCTATCAAATACAGCAGAATTAAAAGATTTCTGCTTACAGATTTGCTAGCATTATGAAAGCTGAGGCATACATGTCTACTTGCAGTTACTTTCCTGCTTTTTTTTTTGACCATAGATTTATATTTACCTGTTCAGTCCTTCACTCTGATTCTCCCTCTGTAACAGTGGCAGCCTTCAAAAATGCCATCCTGCGGTATGCAATGTGTGTGTTTACTTACACTTTCTATTCTTCTAGCTGCAGTGATTAGATGAGGGATGGGTCATTTCTGTTACAAGACTGAATAATGCTTGTCAAGAAATGGTTTCAAGTGTGGCCACCACCGGGGACGGTGGTTTGCCTGGTTGAGCACAGACACTGGGCTGGCTCACTGGTGTGGCAAACAGGCGCATTGCTTTAATGCAGCACCCTGTTATTTCAGGGACGGAGGTATGGCAGCAGGGTTGTGTGGGCACCCCTGTACCCACGTCTGGCAATCGCTGCTCAGGTTTGCCAGTGAGCTTAGATTTGAGGGGGGAGAAATTATCCTTAGATTTGAACTTCAGCCTAAAATGCAGGAGGTACACTGGCATCACTGGTTTATTATTCTTTGGAGCTTGCTGAGGCTATAGGGCCAGAGCACCAGACTAGAGTCTGAATTTTTGGTAATACAGTTAAATCTTCTAAGCAACTCAAAGATTAACAGAGGGAGACGACTGGCCAAAGTTCAGAGGATCTGGAGTCGTCGTGGGTGATGCGAACCACTGGGCAAAGTGTTTGTATCGTTCCACTTTAACCACGTTCCAGACATGCTGGGTTTGGAGCATTGGATGCAGGCAGGCACAGTTGCGTACATGTCTATATTTTATGCCTCATTATTGCATTGGGGTTTTTTACATCTAAAAATATATACTTAAGATTGGAAGGGTAGGAAAGGAGCAGGTAATCGCACGTTTCAAAACTGCAGGGGCTTTGTTGTTTTCATTATGTATTTTTGTATCCTGCTGCTTGCAGCATCTGATCAGATTAAAAGATATATGTATGTATTTTATTTTTTTTTCATGCTTTGTGAGCTATACATATATAAAAGCATGAAAAACATCTTCCTCCTCATTCCTGGAAAATCAGAAAAGAGGGGAGGAGGAGAAAAGCTGTCAGATGTGAGGAAACCTGGTGTGCTGTACCCTTCTTCTTTGTTCTGCGTTTTCTCCCCCATGTTGCCTGCCTGAGGGGAAGGAAGAGCATCCCCTGTGTGGTACAGGTGTGCTGACCACAGCCTGGGGGACCGGGCAGGGATGGGTTACAACTGCCCTGTTGTTCAGCAAGGGCGCTGATGGACACCTCCTTCCTCTGCTGAGGGGGTGGTGGTGGTGTTCACGTAAGACGTTTTATCTTGAGACCTCCATCCTCTCGTTGAGGGCTGGCGAGGCCCAGACCAGCAGGAGAAGAAGGGGAAGGAAGGCTGCCTGCCCTTTGGACAGGATGCTCAGGTCTGGGCTAAAAGCTTGATGTCCTTCCGACTGTGATTGAGAAGTAATTTTGGGTTCATGCAGGGAAAAGACCAGCAGAATTGCATTTAATTAACAAAAATCTGTAAGACTACTCTCCACCACAGGAATTTAACATTTTTGCTTTGTCCAGTGATAGCTTTGGATCAAAATTGGAAGTGGTCATTAGCAGTTTGTTGCTAAACAGTTTTCTCGGGATTATTGGTAGCAATCAGACATGATTTTGAGCCATTTCTTTTTCACTTCTACATTGCAATTACTTGATTTTATGGGGTTTCTTCTCATTCAGTTCCCTGTGATGTGCCTTTTCCCAAAACAAACCACACACAAACCGAACTGCTTTGTTTTCTCTTTCTGGTTTGCCATTCGTACCATGTCCTCGGCTGAGATTCAGACTTGTTCCCTTCCAGTAGTTTGGACCAAAATCCTCCAGCAAATGCAGCTGGATTCTTGTTTTGCAAAGAGGACGGGAGATTGGAGAAAGGCACAATATTGTAATTAGGGGGGAGGTAAGCCTAGGTCACATATTGTTACACAAATACATTCCAGGTACTTGACCACAGTGTGGTAAACATCTGTTCACAGAGCACTGGCTGTAGTTGCTAAAGCAGTGCCATGCAGTCTAGTAATTCTTGTTACTGTGTAGTTGGAATTAAAGAAAAGGCATAAAACAAACAGCTGGATTTAGTGCAGTTGTGCCTTGGAGATGTTAATAACAAGTATTCAGAAGTCCCCCTAAATTTACCCTAAGTTTGATCCAAGGAAATGGATAGGTAATGTGTGTGCGATGTGCCGGGGAGGAATACGATGCAGATCTGAAATTTGGTGACGTCTGCACACAAGGCAAGGCACTTTGACAGAAAACCATGCTAGCCTGCAGATAACTGGGCTTGCTTCTGCCCTGCCTGTGATGACACTCCCCAGGTGGGGTGGCTTGAGCTGTGTGTGGGAGTGAGGTTCATGTCCACCCGTGCACGGAGGAGCTCAGGCAGCCGCTGTGCCACAACAGGGTCAGAAATACAGTAAAATGAAAACTAAAATCTCAGTGTGAGATACCAGTCTACTGAGGTCACGGTTAAATTTACTTGCAGAGAAAGGAATTGGACCTCGGTGGTGCAGTGTGTTTGGGCTGTTAATTTAGAGCTGGTTTGTTGAAGGAGGGGGAGCAAAATAAATTCCAGTTTATAAATATATCTTCTGTATCTATTAATTAATATTTTTGCTCATGTGATATATAAATAGGCTTGTACTTTGTACTGTGTTCTGGTGAAGGGTTATATCTAGAAAAAGATGAAAGCTGCATTTGATGTTTCAAATGAAAACAGAACTTAATGTCTGAATTACTCTATTGATGTTGGCTCATGGTGAGGGTCAACCTGTGACCCTCAGAGTGAGCCCCTTGCTCTCTGCAGATGTTATTCTGTGCGCACACAAAGGAGCTTAGGGATCAGAGTTTGATTTTTATTTTGTTTTTCCTTTTTTATTTTGGGTTTTTGTTGTTGTGTTGGGTTTTGGTGGGAGGCCGAGATTAAAGCCCTGCAAGCCAGACTGTACAGACATGGCTCCTCTGCTTTTTTGCCTGGCTTTCTGAATTTGGTAAGATTCCTTTCAGTTCGCTTTCCTAAAGCTGATGGCAGAGGGACAGCAACTGATATCACTGCACTTGTTTTTAAAACTGATGCATTTTAGTCCTGATAGAATAGATCTCACCAACTGGTCTGTCACCCCTGAGGAACTGCAGTAAGTCTGCGATGCCTGGGAATTGCAGTGCTCGTGCAACTGAGGAAAACAAACTGCCACCGTAATAGAATTGTGTTTGGACCTCACTACTGCAAACGTGTGGCAGTGCAAACTTGAATGAGGTGCTGGAGCCAGAGCTTTGCATCGAGGCTGTGCCAGTATGCCTGGTTCCCAGATCCCATATGAATCTGCAGGGCCGGTTAAATTTTGCTGCGAGGAGAATGCAAAAATAATTTCTAATGGATTAATTCCATACAGGCTCTTTCTTTGACAGGCTGTAAGTGGTGCGTCTGGTTTAAAACAAATGGAAAATACCCCAGTGGCCCAGGAGCAGGGAATACTGGGCAGGATGTGTCCTTATGCTCAGGTTTAGTGTTGCACGACCCCTCATCTCTGGTGATTTGGGTGGTAGGCTGTAATATTTTCAGGTGCATCCCACGGCAGGTTATATATGTCGACAGGGAATTCCCTGGAAGTGAATCGTGATCCTTCCAGCAAAAAGCTGCATAGCAGTCGCATCCAGACAAGGCTGCAGGTGTATCAGTTGCATGCTCTTACATACCAGCACACTTGGGAGTGGGAACTGGATGCAGGCACTTAACGTGTAGCACCTTGTAAAACTTCTTGCTCTGTTTGTTCTTACTCTTCCAGCCTGGACAAAAGTTGAAGTGCAGGCAGCGTAGTTCGCACGTGGCCCTCCAAGTGACATACAACCTGAGGTGGAGTTGTGTCCTCTGCACATGGGTTGTACAGTACCCTGCTGGCCCTGCCTGCACCAGAAAGCCCTGCCGTGGGCAGAGTGCTTGCCACTGTTGTAAGCACTTCGTTGACTAGCCTGCTTTGCTCCCTGTAGCGCTCGGCAGCTGGTAGTGTACTGGGGACTCATGGTCCAGACCTGGCTCCTGTTAGCATCGAGGAAGAAATTTCAGCAGCATCTGAGTTGTCTTATGTCCGTGCTTTTGTCAGGAGCTGTGCGGGTTTCCTGCTGATGAGATGCACCGCCTGGTGGGGCAAACAGATGGAGGAGTTGGGGAAGGTGTCTTAATAATGGAACGGGCCGTGCACCATGCATACAGTGAAATCTCAACCCCGTACACCTGTGCGCAGTTCCTGCTGGCTCACCCATTAACTGGTAGAAAGTGGACTTTGAGGGGCTTGTCTTTTCTGTGTTAGTCTTATTATCTCAATTAGCACCTGTCCTAATTGCTTAGGTGTGTCTGCTGAATGTTGCATCAACCAAATGCTCAAATCCAATAGCTAGAATTCTTGTTTAGGGGAGTGAGGGTGGTGGACCGGTACAGCTCTGGGGATATGCTGTTGGAAGTGCCACAGTTTGCAAGCCAACGTCTGCATTTGCTTGGCTCCTCCCCCTTCTTTCAAATGTTCTTTTGACAATGTATTCACAAGGAAAATTTAACTGCTACTTCATAGCCGGTGAACTTCTCAGCCTTTGCTAAATGGGTATTAGGGCTGTCTCAGGTCAACAATGTGGTCTAAGCAGCAGCGTTCCTGATCTCTTCCTGAATCTATGATTTTGCTCATGGTTTTTTGTTGTTGCCTTTTTTACCTTTATTTTTATCTGAACCTTTTTATTGACACCTTTCCTTCATCACTGCTACCCCCAAACCCCCCACATTTTGCTTGATACAGAACCCAATATAGTGAACTTAAGCTAAACACCAGAAGTCTTCCTTCTCTTGCAGCTTTTGAAGGGCTCCACAGACTATTTGTCTGAAAACAACTGTTGTACATCTTTTTTATATAAATATATACATCCATATATCTTCTTAGTCTTGGCCTACATCTTCTCTCTTACTGAAGTAATAAAAGAGTCCATTTTGAAACAGAAGTAGTGCTTGGGATACTGGTTTGTGTGTAGGCCAGTTCTTACAGGGTTTTTTCCTCACTTTAGATTGCATGAAGAGCAGAAGGGGATGGATATTCTTGCAATATACTGTGCTGTAGACAGTGAAGGAAAGAATAAACAATGGAGAGAGGTTAATCTCTTCTGAAAACAAACCCAGCAAAAAACCTAACCTAGCATCATGCTTGTAGTGGGGTATTTAACTTGCTTTGTAGATGGAGCAACTGTCAGGTAAATGTCAAAATTCTCGGTTTTGGTTCCTGGATAGGGCTTGATAGTTGAGACGTTAGTCAGTGTCCCCGCATCTCCTGAAATGTGTGGCGGGTGCCAGTGTTTGCATACTGCAGGTGTCGATGAGGCTTTTGTGTCCCTAAGAGCTCTGCAAAGAGGCACACGTTTACCCCTGCTGCATTTGGTAGCTGGCATAACCGGGGCAGGCATCTGTGCCCCTCCAGAGCTGGTCTGGCAGGACATATCCCAGGCCAACACCAGGGTCACCCTTCATGAACCAGAGGTGCCTCCTAGGTGTGCTGCATGCAGAAGGATGTCCTTCTACACACTGCATCCTCTCTTAACCCAGCAAAATACTCTGTGCAGGCTGAATTTCTTGACCAGTACTTCTGCTGGTGCAGTGGTCACCACGCATGAGCTCCGCTGCAGCAGGCAGCTCGGAACCGGCCAGTTGCAGCGATCATGTTCATCTTTGGGTATACTTGCTAAAAACATCAGGGAGGCCATGCCGTAGGGATGAATCTAGACCAGCCTGTGTTTCTCTTCTGGAGTGCCCTGCAAACAGTGTCTTTGTGCCTTTGACAGGCCTGTTGGGCGTGTTTACGGAGAATCTTTCCCTCCTGAACTTACTTTTTGTGTGTGTTTTTGTAAATGTTGGCGAATTTGGCATAGTGTTTGTCCCTTTTTATGAACGTCGGTGTGGATAAATGTTCATGGAGAAGAAGTTTGATCTCTTTCTGTGTGTGTAGGAGTAGAAAATAAAAACAGTATCTCCTAATTATGGTCAAATGGCAAAGGCAGTAAATCACAGCAAACCCAGCCCACCCTGACCTATCCATGTAGCACAGAATATGTGTAAAACACTTCCAGTGTTGCTGCATTGGTCAGGAGCACTTACATGGCACTGTAGGAATACATACCTTACCTGATTGTGGCTTACTTAGATTTAACATTTTTTAAAAAAAATAAAGAATTCATAGGCTCTTCAGAAAAAGATACCAGGTAATGCTTGACATAGTTGATGTCTAGGTAACAATGCTGGGATGCTTTCCAGTGAAAGTGGATTAGCATCAGTGCTGAACCTTGTAAGCATCTGAGTTTTCCTCTACCTACAGAGGGGCAGTTTGCTTAATTCCTTGTGGGATCTGGAGCTGCATTGTCCTGTAATAAATTGCTTGCGGGTTTGTTCATTGGATATTTCTTTGCATGGCGCTTTGCTTTCTTTTTGCCCTCTCTATGGCTGGAGAGATGCTTTCATCATCAACACCTAGGTATGCTGCAGCAGCGTGCAGCTGCATGCGCATGTGTGGCAGAGGCAGAGCAGCTTGCCACCAGGCAGGTTGTGCATTTGTGGAAGCCTTTCTCACCGTGTGATGTCTGCTCACTCAACAGACTCTGCACCTGTACCTCCACAAAGCTGTCCTGGTCAGCACATCGTGCCCGGATGTGAGCAGGGGTTGCAGCATGTTGTAGAACTGCTTTGACATAATCTGCCAGCCGTAAAACCTGCCACTGCCTTTGTATCTTTTGATCCTTACGGGCTGGACGTGTTTTCAGTGGGACAAAACTGAAAGTCCAGGAAGTTGCTGGTTTTGAAATGGCAGCAATAACTTCATTTTAGGAATGTTTTTTATCTGAGCTGTATAAATAAATAAAATCAATATTTCCAGCTGAATCAATTAAAAAAAATAATCCTCCGAGAAGTTAGGGCTGCCTTCTAATGGCAAAAAGCCTGAGGCATCAGTTGAGGGGAAGAAAAATACCTCGAATCCTAGTAGACTGGAGAGAATAGCATACTGATGTGGTCAGTTCAGGGACTGTGATTTTTTTTTTTTAATATTTATTTTTTCTGTTTTTAGACTCAGAAGAATTAGGGGGATTCCTCTTTTTTGCCATTAAGATGCAACAGCAGCCGCAGTGGTTAGCTGCTGATTTTTCTTTCTGCTTCTTCGTGGGCTTGAAAGCTGGCTTTTTGGGTGCTTTTTATTCTTACCTTTAGACTTCTTTTTAGATCTTCTAACACTTTCTGCCCCCTCATAATTTTTCTTCACAGATAAAAATCTTGTGGGCTGTTTTTATTACTAACCTGCTCAGTTTTTATGTCCAATTCTGTCTCTGAATCTACTGAACGCTAATAAATGCAAATTTATTATAATTACACCCCCCAAACTCATGGTTTACTCATGGAAATTAAGTTGATACCTTGAAGTAACTAAGGGATGTAGAAGTGAACCAATTCAACAGTAAAGCTGTTTTATAATCCTTATAAATACATGATTCAGAGAGCTCTTTTGCAACTTATGCAGGTGTTGGGTTTAAAATATTCTAAATGTTGGTTTATTTATGCTTTTCTCTAATATTTCTTTTCTCTTTTTAATAGGTCATCACACAACGAACTAGAAAAACATAGGTAAGTCTTCAGAAAAAAGCAAATCAAAAGATGTATGGCTGACAGAATTATAGTGCTTATTGAAGAATATTTTGTTGAAATTGTTTTGATTCTGCACTGAATAGTTTATTAAGTGGGGGCGTTTATCAACTCTAATATGTATAATATTATTTGACTTGTTTTCTATTGTTTGGTATGCTGTTTTTGAAACACCTCTGATAATTAGCTTTGGACTCATTAATGCTGTAACTGGTTAACCATACTGTTACTAATAAAGAATCTGATTGCAGCAACTGTTTGCTAGACGTGTTAAATGCTGTAAGTACAGTTAAAGTATTTTGTGATTAAGGTGGATGATTTTGGGGAGCTATATGTCACACAGGGTTATTCTATGGGATTTTTTAAGCATGCCTAAAGTGCAGTTCATTGTCATCATGCATTTAAGTACCTATAGATACCTTTTTCCCCTCCGTCTGCATCTTGCTGGTACGTGTCCGGAGAGCTGTGTGTGAGCTAGAAACGACCAGCTCCTGAGCTGCAGCTCTGGTTCTGTGTATCCAGTGCTGTGAAAAGTAACCAAGGACATTCATTAGACCCTGAAGATCTGATTTTTAAAGAACTCATGTTTGCACAGTTTTGGAGGCAGTGTTTACTAGCTATTGTATCTTCTCAGAGTTTGTTTGCAGGTGGGCTTTTTAGCTGTAGGAAGTCTCCTGGGGCACATGGCTCTGAAGGTGCACAGAGAGAGCCGCTGAGTGCGAAAGGTGCCCGTCTTCACACTGACTGTTGGTTCCCCAGCTGAGCAGCGCTGTGGCACCCTCACTGCGGGAGGGCTGCCTTTCATTTATCGTTCAGGCAGCAGGATAAACTCTTTCGGGTAGTTTTTTGTTCTTTTTCATGTAGCTTGTGGTCTTTTGGGTTTCATGCATCTAGAGAAAGCAAGGGGTGTATGTGTGAATATAACCTAAACCTATTTGCATGCTTCTAAATACATGAAACGTGACTGATGGCACAACAAGATTGGACTAACGGTGGGGTGGGGTGGGGGTGGGGGTTCTGTGTTGTTCTGTGGCCACAGTTACGTAGCAGCTAGACCATCACTTCCCTTGCATGCCTACATGCTTTCCTGTAGTTTAATTGTAATATGAGTAAACTATTGCTCTGCCTAATAGCCACGTGGTCATCCTAGAGATGAGAGGAACTGGGGAAGGCTCAAGCTCACAAACACAGGCCTGGCCTGCAGAATGCAGTACGTTGGCTAAGGCACTGAAATCAGCTGGCAGAAGTTCTGCTGACAGAGTCTTCAGGAAAATAACTTCATGCAAAATTCTGTCCTTTGGTCACACTTCTTTAAAAGTAAAAAAAAAAACGTCTTTAGCCCCAACTGTGTTCTTTCTCACTCTCATTTTTTTCCATCCTCTTTCTAGATACTCTGTTCCATTGCTCCATCATTACTGACTTGTCATCCAAACTGCATATTCCCCATTTTTTTTTCTTCCAGTTGTTTTTGTAACATGAGCATGGAGTTGCCTCTTCTTCCCTCTGCTCTGCCTTAAAAGGTTCAAGCACCACAGTAAATGAGGTACAGCAGCATTCACAGCAGATGCAGGGGCAGAAGAAGGATCTATTAGTTGTTCAGTCTGTTCTTTCAGTTCTGTGTTGTATCTTTGTAGTAGCTGGACCATATAGCATTTGCCTTGCTACTTTTTCTTTCTCTGCCATCTCAAAGTCAAAATAGGTGAACTGCAAGGTATGTCTTGTGATTATACAGCTAATATTTCTAACTGCTGCTGCTTGTTGTACCTCCTACACTTAGACTATACTTGAAGCCACATTTCTGTTATTCCTGGTGGGAACCTGTGAATTAGTGCAAGATCCTTGTATGTGCAAATGGGTGTTCACAAAAGCTGATGAGGTGTGTACAATTCTAGCTACCTAATGTATTGGTGCAAAGGACTTTTGTAATTGTAATTTTTTTTAACAGCCTCCTCCTCCAGCTTTGTGGGTGTATGAGCTGATAATACCAATCATACTGTTTCACTCTGTTTTCCTAAGATTGCATTAAAATCCCATCGAGCCTCTTGCAGAGTTTAATGGAAGATTCACAGCCGTAGTGTGTCTCTGTAGCATCTGGTACTTGCAGCAGAGCCTGTCCTCTTACCCTGGCGAAGGCCTGCCCTGCCGGCTGTGAAGCACTGGATGTTGATTTTGGAGGTGTATCCTTTCCAGGACCACGCCTTTGACTCACCACTGCCATGATGCTTCTGGCTGAGACACAACTTGGTTATCTCACAGGAGCCTGTCGAGGAGGAAGAGAGGAGATGGCTGCTCATATCGTTCTTCTTGCCCGGTCCCTCACGTGGTGTCTGTGGGCTGGACTGAGCGCTGAAGGGCAGGGAAATGGCTTCCTCATTTACAGGGCCTTTGTGTGCTGGGTGAGAGTGGCCAGAGCTGCCACTAACCAGAAAGCCACGGTAGCTGTGTGCTGGTACACAGTGCTTTTCAGGTTCTGCATTGGTGTTGCACGTAAAGAGGTTTTATCTCTGGTTCTGACGTCAGTGAGAATGGCAGTGGCTGATCTCACTGTGTGTGCAGACTTGGCCGTTTGGCACCACTACTTCAATTTGCATTTTCTACTGCTGGGTCTCTTTTCTGTATGCTCTTGAGAGGATGCTCAGAGGAGGACAAATGGAAGCAGAGACATAATTCCAACAAAAACTCTCGTTACATGATAGAATTCAGACTACAATTATGGTAAAATGTTTGTCAGCAATTCAGACATAAAATTCCTTTTCCTTTGCTTTAAGTCTCCCTAAAATACCCTGCTCAGAACTTCAATGTGTGTTCATTGTAGTGAAACTCTGTAAGGACTCATCCCTCTAACAAGCAGTCCTGTTTTGGTCCTGTGTAATTAAGCTTTGCATATCAGAACCATGAAACAAGAAACCACCTAAATAAAAAGTAGGAAGGCAGGAAATCTATCCTAAGGGCTGATAAGGTTTTAGAAGGTATTTTAATTGCAGACAGGTCAGTCAGAATGGCGCTCGGATGTAAGTAGTTTATAATGGCAAATATATACATGCATATTCACGTATATATTTTTTTGTTATTATATCCAGCCAGACCGTTAACATCAGTAGGCTTTCAGAGAGCAATGTAAATAGCGAGTACATTGGTAGTCATGACTTTTTGCAAGGCATTTTTTAAATCAACCTAACCTGACAGCTGTACAGAGGAATTCAACTTCCATAGTGTAAAGAACCCCAAGAATCCATGAGACACTCCAGCTTCTTAAAAGGACACTCAAGCTTCTTAAAAAGCATAATCTAATTTATTTGCATCAATTTATACTAGTTCTGCATTACAATGTAAAAAACAAGGTATATACCCCATGAAGATTGTACTGAGATCTTCATACTACTCTGTGAAGGCAGTGAGTTATCTGCCCTCTGCTATTCATGTGTGGACTTGTCCCCCCAGCATGCACAGGACTGTGGGAGGAAGTGGCACCTCCCTGCCTTGGTCCATCCTTCCTTGTCGGAAGCAGATGGAGCCTTGACGAGGGATGCTGGCACCGACCTGTCAGGGCTCCTTCGGTAGCAAAGTCATTTCGCTCCTGCCTGGTCGTGTGGAGCTCTGCTGCAGGAGGAGTTCAAGATCTTGTCCTTTCTGTGGCAAAGCCTTTGAAAATAGCTTGTGAAACTTACTGAATTTAAAGAATAGCTTTTAAGAATTAGCGAGGAAATTAATAAAAGCATCCCTCCAAATCGGCAAGCCACGTGCTGCTGTCCCTGAACTGGCACCACGTGAGCTGAACCAGCTGCCTTGGCTGGGTGACCATGTTACAGCTTGATCTAGATGGACAGTTATCTTCTGCCTCTGTCAAACCATTTGTATTATTCTTTGTGGGGCTTTCCTGGTTTTTTTTCATCAAGAGGGGGGAAGGGGCAGATCAGCAGTGGTAAAAGTTCTCCTGCCTGCATTCCACAGAATAGTAAACTCCTGGCAAGCAGTGGGAGTATAATTAGAATGAGGAAGCTCTTGAATGTCTTCAGGCAGGATGGGCTGGTGATATGGAGCATGGTAGTGCTCAGCACTGCAGCATCTGACTTGCAGGTGTTCTCCTGCTTGGGGGAATTGACAGATCTCATCCAAAGTCCCCAGTCGTAGGTTTGACAAAAGTTGGCGAGCTGAGCCAGGTGGAGGTAAAAGCCAGGTGTTGCTGTTGGGAGAGGTGTGCTCTAGGGGCATTTCCCTGCTTTCCTATGGAAGTTGCTCCAAGAAGCAGTGCCCAAGTGTTTAGCTCAGTCACTGGGTATTGGGTGGGACAGGGAGCAGTTGCGGCTTACTCAGGGCTCACCAGTTGGTATTGCAGCAAGCCGACTGCTGTGGGGATGGCCTGGATCAGTTGAGTGGGACAGCCCTGAATTTTCAGTGCAAGACCACGATGGGGAATACATGACACCGTGACTTGCAAAACCTTTTAGAAAAAACCCAAACCTTTCCTTCTTCCCAAATGAGCCTAACATATGCATTGTTTAGAGCACTGATCAGGGAGGGACTGAAAGTGTTGCTGTGCATGCAGAAAGTAATGCTGTCCTGAGGTTTGGGTAGTGCTTTGTGTAGTCCTCCTTAAACCTAAAATCTTGCCAGAAGAAGATTGCTACATTACATCATCATGTGTATAAAGTAGATATCTGTACATAAATGTAGGATTTGATGAGAAAAAAGGTATGTTTTGATGGGAGTATTATGACTTACAACATTAGCTGGTAAGTAGAGTAGGTGCCTCTGAAGTGAAGTTCTAATAGTCAAGTTTTCTCATGAAGGCGGTGCAGATGCCAGGAGCACAGTTACATTCAGTGGTACATCAATTTCACCCACCAGAGTTACTTGCAGTTTAAAGTTTATATAAGCTGTGAGAGACTGCATAGATGGATGTCTTGAAATTCTCTCTGTGGCTCTTCATGTTAGCAAATTGCAGGGTTAATGAAAAGCATGTAATTGCCAGTTGCTGATAAACTTGGAAGTTTTGAAACAGAACTGAAAGGTCATTGAAATAACAGCATACCAAAACAATGCTTAATGTTTATTTTTATTATGGGCTGCCTTTTCAAAATCGCAAATTACCATTGTGGTTAGTACTGCTATGCAGCATAAAGATACACTGCATTGATCCATCACGTTAAATGGCTACGGTGCTGCCTGTAGCCGAGGAAACACCAACTGGTGCTGGAGGTAATAGACTTCCAGGGAAGGATCACCCAGTATGTGTCTCGCTGCTGCGCTTCCATCACAAGTCTAACCCAGCCTGGTTGCACGCCGCTGCCGCCGGGTCCTGCTTCCTGCAGGTGCAGGAGGGCGGGGAGGGAGAGGCTTGCTTCTGCAGCCAGTTCATTTTCCTGACCCAGCTCACTGTCACAGGCATACCCTAATGCCAGCACAGGGAGAGGGTGGGATTGCTTCTTTGAGTGATGGTATTAATTTACAGTACAGAGCAGTACAGTTCACTTCTTGGGCAGTTTAATGTTTCTCCTAAGCATCCAGTTTTGGCTGCTGTTGTCTGGAGAGTGCTGCGCTGGATGGGTCTTACTGACTTGGTACAGATCTCCTTGTTATAATGGGTCTATAAAAACTGCTGTCATTTCCAGGACTTGTCCAGATTATACATCAACCGTCCACATAAAGTGACTCCTGCATTAGTGATGGGAACCACCTCGTCTTACTAGCGGAATTTAACTGCCATATTATGTCTGTTTCTTCTGGTTTTCCCGTCAAGTAAGGAACTTTTTATACCATCTGATTGATGTGGTTTATTGCAATTCCAGTGAATTGCAATAAACACACCTTTGCACTGCTTAAGCAAGGTGATGTCTTTAAGAGTCTGACTTGCCATTTATGAACCGACAGGCACCGTGGTTTAGGCGTCTGCTCCGCCCCGCTAGCTATGACTGCCTCTTTGAGGGTGCCACCTGTAGTGGTCAGGCAAACGGTGTTGCCTTGGCCAGTGCAAGGCTGAGTCTCAAGACAAACCCCCTTTTGCCTGAAATTTAACCTCAGGTTTCTGACAAAGAAGCAAAGTATATGGTGGCATTTGTTTCTTAAATTGGTGTAGTAAGGTTGGGTTTTTTTGTGGAGCTTCTTTAGCAAAGTCTGTAAAGAACTGGACCCATAGAACTGAAAATTTAGTCCTGTGCTTTTGTTGATATGTCCTATGTTTCTGAGTCTAATGAACCCGTGGAATTAAAGTAATTAGGTTTAAAAATTTGTGCTGAAATGCTATTCTTTCCTCACCTTTTCCCCACCTCTAGGCAGTCAGCAAGTGACCAGACCTGTGGCTTGTCCTGTATTACATGCTGCAATAGCTGCTATAAATGCCCATGCACTGAACTGCTGTCTTTGCAGTGCACACAGCAGCTCACCTTACGATGCACTCCCAACAGAAGTGTCTTCCCACCTAGACTGCTGGTTCGGAAAGGAGGGATAGATTAAGCAGACGAAGCTTGGAAGTTAATCTGCTGGGGAAGTTATTTTCCCGGTGTCAGAGATGTACACATCCTTGTGCTTAGGACAAAGCTTTTATTTGGCAATGAAAAATGGACTGAAATACAGTCTTCAACTAGATTTTAATGTCCTTTTTCCTGCTGAAGTCGGCTTTGAACTGTGGAGTCTTAAGTGCAGTCCTGGGTCTGGGCTCCAGAAAGCCGTGTGCTTCCTGGCCAGCCAAACAGGCAGCAGAAAGCAGATGGGTGAGAAACCAAGCGCATGCGTTTTTTCCACTTGAATTTGTTCATCCCTCTCTCCAAACAAAAGTTCATTGTGTGTCGGCCTCTAATGGACTATGTGAAAGGTGGTTTATGTTCTCAGCATCTGCTAATTGACCTGGCCAGTTCTTACCTGCTGTGGTAGAGTGGGCTGGTCTTATACAAAATGCAGATAGATGGGCTTCCAGGTATTTTCAGACTGTATAGACAACAGCTAGAGGCTAATTTGCTGCAAATAGTGGAAGGGATGCCTGATGGTGACAGCTGTCTTGATCAGAGGAGGAAAAGATTTGTTGAATTAGGTATTGAAAAAAAATGATGTTTTCCTTTTAAGCTTGCTTAGCTACATTTAGGCAAGTGAGCTGGAACTTGATTTTTTTGGTTTTTTAAAGGTATTTAGGCAGCTAATGGGCTTTTAAGAAGTTGGCCTATGCAATGAGTTTTATGTAACACAAGGGGAATCCTTGGCTGAATCCCAACCAGTCAAGCCTGTGGAAGCCCACAGACGGAAACTGGGTATACAGAAGTGGTACCTGCCATGGTTTGAAGAGGTGGCAAATGCACCTGAAAGCCAGCAATGCAGCTCCAGCTGTTCAAGGCAAGGTTGGCTCTGCACTCAGGATTCCCACAAATCATAGAACCATCTGCAGGAGGCAGGATTATTTTCTCCCACGTGTGTCATGACCACAAAATGACCCAGTGTCCCTGGTTGGAGTAGACACTAAGGGATCAACTTAGGCTGGAGGAGATGGCTTTTTCTGTCTTCCTCCTCTCCCTGCCTTCATGCTGTATTGGCATCTCTAGTTCTATTTTCAGCGCTGCTTTCTGTGGGCTGCTAACCCCATTTGAGTATTGGATATACCGTGGCCTGATCCCAAATTCAAAAGGTCTCTTTCTGGATGGAACAATGTGTACTTTCCTGTTACAGCTCATGCTGCTTTCCCCTCGTGGTCTCTGTCAACGGACACTTGTGCTTAGATTTACTACACAGAATTCCTCTGCAGGTCAAGTAATGTTTAATCTGTTTTTTCCCCTCGGTACCCATGGTGGTTTAGCATGTGGCAGGCTGTGGGCACAATTCTGCATCCCGCTCAGGGGGTTTCAGTACAAGTTCCACATGCCTGCTTGCAAGCTGAACCCCACACCCCATCCGGACAGCTACAGAGGATGCAGTTAAGGTTCCAGAAACTGTACTGAGCATGAACTTTTTTAGCTAGTGGATCATAAATGTGAAAAACCATAATGCTGTTCCTTCACAGCAGTTTAATTTGGGCCTTTTTTGAGAAGAAAAAAAAAAACAACACAAAAAAACCCCAAATAAATAAACTGCAAATGAAAACTCCATGCATGTGATCCAGTTAAAACTGACTTTTCTTGTCCTAAAGAACTGTGCAATTCACAAGAATGGCTAAGATAGCCGCTGCCCACCGCCCTGATATTTGGAAGGAGAGGGTTGACTTGGGACTTCCATAGGGTGCTGTGTTTTGGAATGGATACTGAAACGTGTATACTGCATTATGTACCATCCTGCTAGAACAGAGCAGAGTGACAGGACTTGTCAGAGGACACCAAGTGGCTAGTATTTTTAATTCTAGTTTATGTTACGCAATTTTTTTAAAAATACAAATTAGCGTAACTAATTGTGTAGTATGTGGAGGTTGGCATAGCCAACACAAAAGAGGTGTGGGCTTGAATGTATGTATATGAGGTCATCTGTTGCAGTGCTCCTAACTTGAAAACTAATAACTACATGCCCTACATTAAGAAAGTCTATGTTGGATTCTACCTTATAGCAAGGAGGAGAAGATTTGAGGAACAAAGACTACATCTGAACGTGGTAAAGCATCTCTAAAAGGTTGGAGAGCTACTTGCAAGTCATCTTCTCCTAACTGCCACCTTGGGATTAATGCCTAACAAATTGATCTGCTTTTCTTTCATTGAAATTTTAATTCAGGTAACTAAGTGAAGGTACAAGGTGCTAAGTAAGTGGCCTGCCTGGCATGTAATCGCTGCCAGAACTCAGCAGCTCCTGTTGAAGTTAGGACTAACATCAGTGTTCGCAAATACCGGCTGCACAGACATTCATGTGTCTTACCACATTAGCTGGTATTTACAAAACATAAAGGTAGCAAACCCTGTAATTCCCCCAAGAAAGCTGACTTAATCCCAGTTGGTAAGCACTGTTACGTTGACTGCTGAAATGAACAGCATGGGTGGAGCAAATAATTTCTGCTAGGGAAATTTGGGAGCTTGTTGTGTGTGTTTGGCTAGAAGCAGTTACTGGGTCTAACAGGTATTTGAAATAGACTGTCAGGTGTCTTGGTTCCCACTGCCTGGCTTTACATACTCACAGAGCAAGTGGGCCCAAGCTTGTGGCTCTTCCTTCTATTGCCACATAACCTCAGGATGCTACACTTAAGAAATCTGGGCTGAGTTTTGTGGGAAGAAAGAAGGAGGAAAGAGGGGAGAATTTTGAAAAGCTGTTCCATACCTCTACCCTCCCAAAATGGATCATTTTCAGGTTCTGCTCGACTGCACCCTGTCTGGCGCAGAGACAACCAGCTTTGTACTCTTCAATGGAAAGGGAAATAGGACGGAAATTAAATTATAAACAAGGCACTATCTGTGCTGTGGCAAGCTAAATCTAAACTTTGAGGCAGGACTGTCAGACAGCTGCAACTCTCCATGGTCCCGTGATGCCAAATTTTGTCACTGTTTGAGGGGGAAATATTACGTAAGTGCTGTTCAGCTTTTAATTCATATGAAAGTAAGAGTACCCATTATAGCCTTGGAAAAGACCATCTTTAATTACAGTCAGTGCATTTAATCCTTCCCCTGAACTTGTTTATATATACACCTCATCCTGTCTTTTATATCCACCTCTAATTACAAGGTTTCAGTGATGGAGTTGGAGACGTACAGCAAGGCATTTGGGGATGTGTATCCTTAATTACTTCAGGGTGATTTCTTTTATTCTTTCCCTTTGGTGTTCCACTTGGGATCTGAACCAGCCTTTGGTTGGCTGGAACTGGCACTGCTGTTGTCCCAGGACCCCCCAGCTGTGTCATTGGAGGACATCTCAAGTATCTACAGTGGTAAAAGACAGTAACACCCACCACCTCCTTCCCCTAAAAAGCCAATTAACTTAACTTTGTGCTTGCTCAAGCTGCCACCATTAGCTACTCCCTCTTAAGATGGCCACGAAGCTTGGTAGGTACAGGTGCTGAGGAAGTACTAGCAAAAGCAAAACTGCAAGTAAGACATAGCACTGAACAGCCCCTTCCGATACTTAATTTCCCAGTCAGAGCTTAAAACTTCCTACTTCTGAGAATATGAAAGTGATTGTTGAAGCGCTGAACTGGAGATACAGTTGCATTAATTCTGATGAGGTTGTAGAACTGTGGTGTGAATTGCTGCTGTTCTAGTGTCTCGTGCATGTGGGAATGTGGAGTCCCTCAGCATTTGTCAGGCTAGTTAAATTGGATGCTTCATATTTACTTGGCATTTGGATATAGAGGTACAACAGCGAATGAAACCAGTCTCAGGTATCCAGTACTGCAGATGTTAATGCCTCACACTCTTCATTTAACTTTTTGCAGGAAAAGGCTGCTTAATTCCAGCTGTCTGCTGTCCCAAGGCCTCACATTCAGTGTGTGATGGCAATGCATGTTTTTAATTTAGCTAGAATAATTCAGCTTGACTTGCCTCTCCTTTAATTTGGCATTGTACAGTGGTGAAAAAAAAAATAAAATCTTGAACACATTTCTCCCTTTGTTTGACATATGTATAAAATAACTAGGTCTATAGGGAGGTTTAAAATTAGGCAGAAAAAGCTCACTAGGTCTTGTACTGTGCTCCCTTCACTTAGTGCTTTGCTACAGCTCAACATCTCTAGCCTTCTCTAAGCATTGTAGTCTCACCCCCCCTCACCCACCCCCACCCCTCCTTTTTTTTTTTTAAAGATCCTTCCTGTTGGCAGCTGTCCTGAGACACGATGTTCTTGCATAGCATTTTGATGTGGGGAAACAGTCTGATAATTAAAGCCGGTTTCAAGCCATGAGTTGATTTGTAAGCAGCGACTTGCTCTGGGGTGTTGTCAGTCGATAAATGTGTAGCTTGCGTGTGCAGAGCTGCGCTGCACCTTGTGCCTTAAGCACCACGGGAGAGGGACATGTATGCTCCCGGGAGCCGCTTGTGGGGGAGACCGACCGCATCCTCTTCATCCACCTTCTGGTGAGCAGTTGATTTGTGGAAAATTATAGTCACCATCCTGTTCCTGTCTATGTGTAAACCCAGTGCAAACCTGTTGTTACCCAGCTTTTTCTTGTTTAAATAAATGCAGTTCTCTTAGACCTACACTCTACAGTCCTCGACAAATTATTTGAAAGAGCACCATGAAAGGTGGCGAATAAAAACACACCTATTGCAGAATTGCGGACGGATGTTGTGGGTTTGGATTTGTTGTGTAAATTTGCTTTGCGGTGGTCCACCGCCAGCGAGGACCAAAGTGTTACCGCACTCATTCTTGGGGTTTCAGTGGGGAGCGTGTGGAAGTAGTGTGTACATCCATGTAACTTCAAGTGGGAATTAAAACTGCTTGATACTGTAACAGCATGATCTTGCAATGACACTTTTCTTATCTAATTGGGTCTGACACTATTTGGAGGTAACAGACAAACTTAAAATTTTAAGTCTCCCTGCAGTGTAATCTAAGAAACTTGAATGCCAGTAAGACAGATGGGTTTGAAAGGTCTAATTTAGGAGGACTGCTAAGTAGCAATATGTGCGTTTTAACATGCGAAACAAATGGGTGGAAGGCTGGATGAAAGAAGTATTAAATAAGTTTATTAAAAGCATGGCTGATTATTTTTTTGCGGATGCTGTTTTCAAGTGTGTGCAATGGTATTTCCATCATTTGTGTGTTTCCCCACAAGGCATTGTTGTTCATGTGCCTGTGTTGGGTAGGTACTGTGTGATGCTGAGCTTGGGATAGTAGGTGGTACCTCTCTTGCTATTGCTTAAAAGTATTTGAGAGGTTAAAAGACAATCAGTAGATAACAGGCCTAAAAACAGAAGACACCTGAAACAGAAAATCTTTTTCTGTAGGTGTAAGAATTGTTCGTATTTATCTGACATTAGCTTTGAAGATTTAAAATACAGAAAAATGTTCTTTATAGATGAGCAGAACCTAAAGGCTGAAATGCTAAAATATAGGTTGGAATTTCTTTTTTTTTTTGTGCAGGAGAAAAGAAATCCATACAATGGGAAAAATGTACTGCAGCTGTTTCCATAATGTTTGGTTTCTGTTGCCTCAGATTTTTGCAAAGTTAGAGATTTTATTGCCTCTGGCCAAAGAATGGAGGATCCTATACATGTAAATTTGAGATGGTCACCATCCAGGAAAGACAAATGGTATCCAGCTGCCATTATGTTTGCTTGTGATGCTTCTGGGAATCCCTGTACAGCTTGTAAATTCCTATTGATGTTTCCTGTGAAGCACATCTCAAATTTCTGCGTGTTGCTGTTACTTATGGGCAAGACTCGAGACGATGAAGGACTGTTAAACCTTTTGTGGCTGCTCTTCAAATAAGAGCAGCTTAAGATGGTGGGATGGCTGAAGGCTGGGGAAAGCAGTGAGGGCAAGCCTGGCTGCAGGGAGAAGTCTAGAAAAAAATGAGAGGGGATGAGGGTGGTCACATGGGTCCTGCAGCTCTTAATACTGTGGAGCCAGAGGCTATGTTCCCCAGCAGTTAAAACAGGTACCAGTCAGAGCTGGTGGTGTCCCACCTGCCCCAGAGTCCTCGCTGACACGGTCCTGCCTGTGCATTGCCTTGCGTGAGCGCTCCTCTGCGTGCCTGCCACGAGCCCACGAAGGAAAAAACTGGTTGGAAACAGAGCCCTGTATTGTGGTTTAGTCGTCTTGCTGGGTTGGTCTGCAGGCAGCTTAAGGCACATGGATGAGCATGTGGTGGGGTGGCAGTGGCTGTGGGGGCACCTGTGTCACACCTCGTGTGCCACTCTTGACAGCTCGTGCTCACTCTCTGTGGCAGGAGGAGAACCTGAGTGGGTGAAGGTCAAGGAACAATAAGGCAACAGCCACTAACTGTGCCATAGGGATTTTGTTTCTTCTGCTGGCCAGTGTCAAATGTTACTCTAGGACCCTCATCAGCCTGCCTGCTTCTGCTGTCAGATACATGCCTGAAGGGACAGCACGTGGGCAGTCTGGCCAGCCACCAGCCGCTGAGGCTCTGGTCAGGTCTCTCTGTGCTGGTGTTCTCTGAGTCGCTTTACAGGGTCGTTCTACCCCAAAGCGAGCCTCAGGAGTTGCTGTCATTTGCCTGTCTTTGCTGCCCCTGGCTTACAGCAGTAAATGGACCACCACAGCTCACCCTCCAGTGGGAACTGGAGTACGAGGAGCATCAGAGTTGGCTTGTAGTCATTATGAGAGATGAAGAGACATTGATGTAGCCCAGAGCTGGTAATTTAGGACAAACAGCTGTGATCGCACTCAGCAGGGAGCTACTGGAGTGATGGAGAAATGAGGGAGAGGGAAAGAGGGCAACGTGGGCAACAAGGTCTGCCAGGCATCCTCTCTGAGAGTCAGCAGCTTCCCTCTCACAGACGAGCCAGGTGAAGACCTGTCTGCAGCTTGCATCCCAGCTGGCTTTCTGCACGCTGCTGCCAAGAGCTAAAGCTGGCCAAAAATGCATACATTTGTGGCACTTATGTTTACTGAACATGTAGGAATAAGTTCTGGTTTCATGCATATGTTTTAAAATGTGAGCAGGACGCAACTTTTGGAAAGTAAAAAGGTAAAGTGTGAAGTCTTGACTCAGCAAGTGGGCTGAAGTGGTACTAAGTGAAAGTAAATAAAATGCATTGTGAATGCTGGCTTCAGTGTGCGTTAATATGTAGTGAAATAGAGAAATATTTTTCAGAGTGATAAAATGCACAGAACATTGAAATGGTAAGCTGTGTAACAGGAAGCAGAGGTTTTCCTCTGTCTTACTTTAGCATTAGGACCAGCACCAGGATATTTCTGAGCAGTATTCCCATGAAAAGTTGCAGATGACTAAGTTCATAGCAGCACTGGCTCTTTGAAAGCTAGTGATGGTAAGATACACTTGCAGCCGTTGCCTTCGCAGGCAGTTGGTATCTTGTGTTTGCATACTTCAGAGGTACACCAAGACTACCAGCTAGCTCCCTGGCTGCTAAAGCTTTCTGGCTGGTTTCAGTTTAGCCAAACAGATCTACAAAAATATTCACACTGAAAATACATATAGAGGATGAAACTCCTAGTTAATTCTAAAATAAATAAAGCAGGCTGTTTGCACTGATTGTAGGGCTGTTGCGTTTAATTCACTAACAACAATCACTGCAATTAGACACTCATAGCTTTATCTGCCTGTTAGTTGCCACTGCCTTCCCAGGCTTTGCCGATGAAGACATGTGGAACAGCCCTTGGATGAATCTTCACCTGCAGCACAAACTTCAGGCTTTTGTTTTCAATATGGAAGAAAAATAGCATCTATTGCAGAACACTGGTGTTTTGCTTATCTTTTCTGGGATAATAAATAGCCAAGAGGTTTGCTGTAAGGGCGCTACTGAATCTTCTGATTTTGACTCTGAGGCACTCAGCTGTGAGCAAGCATTTCACACATCTCATAGCGACTGGCACACTGGGTGCCTTGCTATGGTACAGTGCTTTAATACTAAGAGGTTTTCTTTCCTTTTCAATAAAGCAAATTTGTTGTGTAGTTGAAATAGATTGTGCAGCTCAAGTATGAGCTAGAGCCTCTTTTGGGGAAAAAAACCCCAAACCTATTTGAGGTATCCTTTGTAGAGCAGAAAGTATTTAAAGTGTTTCTGCCTGAAATAAATATGAAAGGGACAGGAGTTTATACTTCAGTGGAGTGTTGTTAGCTTCCATTGTATTTAATATTTTGCTGAAGATGTGCTGAATTTTGTCCAGACCACTAATATATAGGCTTTTTCAGAACCATTTTTAGATGATAGAATTTCTATGGTTTCTTAAGATGGAAGTTTATATATAATCTCCTTAAATGCTTTTATAAACAAATGTGTTTTAATTGGTACAGAATCATCTCCGGTAGCTTATAAAAAGTATTGTAGAGCTGTAAATACATCGTTCCTGACAGTTCAAGAAAACTGTTAGCTTTAGGAGGAGTAAGGAGTATGCTTGAGTACCAATTACTACTAAGCAGAGTGAGGTATAGAATTACATGTTTACCTGCATTATATGTATGGCCATGATATCCAGGAATATACCAAATAACATGAACATATTTAATTTTCAGTACCATTAAAGCCATTTGCAGTAAAATTATGTCATCACTCAAGAGCTGAAGTCCTTAAGAGATCTTGCCTTGCTGTGTCAGGCTCTGCTAAGAAAGGGTGGATGCTGGAGTCAGAAGGCAGGGAGTGTTCCTCTCTCTGATTTTATCTTGGTTGCAGGTGAATCCTGAAGTTGCAATGGGGAAGTTTTTACTGCTGGCCTGCATTTCTTAAAAACTTGGAAATAACGATACGTTTATGAATAATGATGCTGTCTGTGTGCATCCTGACCTGTGCATGGCACAAGGGATCCAGAGCTTCTGTGTTTGCTGGTTAACTCTGTCTCAAACTTGAGTGCTGCCTGTACACAGGTATTTGCATTTCATAAATAAAACTGTGAAGACTCTTCCTGTAAAGAGATGCACATCTTACAATTGCAGTTAGCTTACTAGTGTATTTTACACTGAATTTCATGTCTGGTAGGGAGGTGGAATCACCTTTCTCTAGGGAGAAAACACAACCACTAGTTCACTGCAGGGGTCTCTGAGCCAGAGTTGTGGGCTTGGCCTGGACTGCCTTGGTTCACAACGTGCCAGGAGAACAACTGACTCCGGAAATGCATTTTTGGTGCAGAGGTTCTTCTCTGACTCTATCCTATTTACATTATTAAGCCAGATTACACAGTCATTGTGCAACAACGAAAAATTTTGTAATTTCTCTGGATTTAAACCTTTGCATATTAACTTCGTTGCACAGTACCAGGACCAGGATAGGTTTGAATGTGGAAAAAAAATGTGAAACATGAGAGAAGGAATCTGAAATGCTTTGGAAATTCTGTGCAGTTTTTAATAATATGTCTTCTAGATTCATTTAAAATAGGTTTATGTTCTTTGAAGTGGGGGTTTGTTTGTATTAAATTTGTACTGAAATGGCCTTGTGATAGGGTCTGAGTCTGTCTTGCTTTTTGAACTGGAATGGTTAATGTACAGAAATGACACATTTTTCATTTTCGCATCTATTTCAAATATATCTGTGGTTCTCACTAGTATGGCTTGTAATGATTGCATTTTCAATGTCATTTGAGTGTTTGATCTATAGTGTCATTTTCTTTTCAGAACATCACCAAGCAAGTATATTTAGCAATTGACTTGAGAGTATGTCAACCTCCTGTACACAGAGCTAGTTTAGTAAACTAAATTTGGGACATCTGAAGTACAGACACATGTTCAGCCATGCAAGCGTTTTGAGCATTAAAGCATCTTGCAGAAAGCACAGTTAGGGCCTTCTTGTGAGGCAAGCACTGTTCCATGCCCTTGCGTGCTTCAGTGATGCACTATAGTGTGACAGGTATGTTGGGCTGTGGGTGTTGAAGCAACACCACCCTGTCTAACCCAGCCAACTTATGCTGGAGCCAGGATGAAGGGAAACTCAGAGCATGCAGTATGGGAGTATGGACATTTAGTGGCTTTTTGTCCATTTCCTAGCCTTCCAGATTGTTGCCACCTCTCAGCTGGAAATGCTGCAGCTCTAAGATGCCCCCCAGTTAGCAGGGACAGCTCCATGTCTTAACTGGGCAATATGCTAGTAGGAGGGAGTGGGTGTGGACCAGACAGAGCTGTTCTGGGACTTCCCACAGAATGACAAACTGATGGTAAGAGTTGCTCCTTCCCTTCTACAGCCAGCTGTGGGTCAACAGGGAACGGGTATACGTGGGAGAGTTGTCATTCTAATTTGGGGAGGCTGTGGACTGAGACCTTGAGGATGTGCAAGGTGAACACTTGTCATGAATTTGACTAGTGAGTGTTATGCTCTTGCCCTTGATTGATGAGGAACGCAAGAGCATGGCCCTTTTGATGCTTTCTCAAGGGGTCTCTGGCAGTCAGCACCACCATGTCAACAGCAGGAACTGTTTTCAGGTGCAGCTTCAAGGAAATGCCTACCCCATGCTACCTACCATAAACAGGCTCTAGGCAGCATTGTCTGCATCGGTTGCCCAGCCAGGATGGCAGGATTGACAAGTACATTTATCACATGAACACGATGCTGTCACTCTGTACCGTGAGTGTCTGTGGCCATTTAATTTTGCCAAGGCCTGGCTGAGGCATGCCATGCTGAGAACGAAGCAGCTTGTTTTGATGTGCGTTTTGCCTTTCCAGCTGACTTTGAGCAGATCAGTGGCCTCCAAATAAAGTCTCTAGATTTATACTTGAATGATTGAGGAAACACACCTTTGCTGCTGTCAAAAACCTGTGCAACTACTGCCTGAACAACTGTCTGCTGTCTGAGTAGCTGCAGGCCATTTCTGTCTGCTGTGCTGGACCTAAAAAAGCCCTGGAGAGGCCCTGTGGAAAGACTGCAAGTGGATCAGGTCACTCCACAAGCCTACCAGCACTTTATCAATCAGACTGGTACAGATGTAAGTTGCACGGTTGAGGGTGTTTTCCTGTTAGATGAGTGGGAGCAGTCCAGTGAGTTGGATGCTACGGCTTTGTAAGCAATCTTTGATTTATATGTTCATAGAAATGTTGATTGGAGGGGCCTCTGAATGTCTATGGCTTTGTCTGGGTAAGAAAAACCTCTGAGGACTGCACTTCTGCAGCCTTTCTGGGCAACCTATTCTGGTTGTGCACCACTGCCCTAGCAAAAAATTTGTTTCCTAATGTCTACCCTGACCCTCCCAGTGCACAGCCATTGCCTCTCGTTACATTATCTGGCCCTACTGAGAAGTATTTTGTTCCCATTGCAAGCACCCATCAAGTAGTTGTAGGAATTTCTTGGAATTGTTGCAGTTTCCTTGGAATGAAGATTATCCAGTGTGAACAATAGGCTTTTTTGTTTCTTTCTTCTTTTTCTTTTTTTTTTTCTTCTTCTTCTCTGCATCTTAGTAATCCATTTCTTGGTGTGCTAAAATTGATTTGCATTTGGGACTTCATACATACAGGGGAGTGTATTGATTGTTATTTAATGAACTCATTTAACACAATTTTGAAATTGGTTAGAGTCAAAGATCTTAATTTACATTTGCATGGCAGCCTTTTCTTGAGAAGTGGTGAACCATAGCTCTTCTGGCCAGCATTGCTCCTGCCTTTTCATAGCCAAGCACTAGTGCAAACTAGAGTCTGAGGACTGAAGGCAGTAAGTAGTCTTCAGATGGACTTCTGATGGGTGTCCTTGTAGTATGGGGAAATTCTTAACACCACTGTTGTGCTGCTTTGTCCCTCCTAGTTCTGGGGCTCCAGGGTTCATTTTGCTACCAGTTCTGAAATACCCAATATTGCCGGTAATGGCTTACATGGATTCAAAACCAGTTCAAGGCAATTCCAGCTGGTACCCATTGCATTAGTTGTCAGCAGGTTGCTTTGTCCTTTACGTGAACGTGATGAATCACCTGACTGCTCCTAGGCATGGCCACTGCTGCGGAACACTGACCAAGTCTGTGGGTTAGTAATTCATTTTTATTAAGCATTAGAAGAGCTATAATGCAGATTTATAGGGCCCTGTTGTGAGCTCACTTGTGGAGAAACACTGAAGTCTTGAACATCTGAAACCTTTTTATCATCAGACACAAAGGAAGACGTAAATCAGAGGCAGGTCACCCATGCACCTCTCCCCATGCATGGGGCTGTACCCAAAACAGAGGCTTGAGGATTCAGATTTTTGGATGGCTGTTTTTTTAGATCCTTACTTTCCCTGATAAATTCAGTGCCAGTGATGAGGGTGATATTTCTGTGCATCTGCGTGAGGTGAGAAAGGTGTCTGCTTCTGTAGGCAGTGGTGTCCTGGCCTGACACCATGCTTTGTGTGGGCGGAGGTGCAACCGTCGGGTTTTGAAGCTGGAGCAGAGCATAATTACCCAACTTCAACCGGATTTTATGCAGAGAGATCATTACCCCGTTGCTCTGAGATGAAGCTGCTGCCTCATTTTTTGGTTTGGTTTTTTTTTTTAGCTTATTTTTTAGGTAGAATTTAAGGTGTTAGCTGCAAAACAGAAAGCAGCTCCGGCTGTGATTACCTCTGTGAGTGCCTTTCCCTCCTCCAGTGGTCACACTCAGCCGAGGAAAAGTGAAAGCTGTCAGGTCCTTGCAGAAAAAGAGAGAAATTAGTGCTGGCAGAGTCTGTACACGACAACATATCTGCTGTGAAGTTTGAGTCCCTTGTTCCTGCTGGTGTGATCTGTTAACATAACATGCCTGAAATGTTTTCTTACATTCTTTACAGTTTTTTCTAAGATGTGCAAAATGAAAAATGTGGAGATACTTACTCCAATACCACAGGAATTATGGTGGGCAGGTTTTCCTTTTTTTGCATTCACAATCTATGCCATTGATTACATTGTTGTGTTATAATATATGAATTAGCCACATAAACATGCCTGCGTTTATGTAAAGATCTACATAAAGCTTATGCTTTAAAATCTGTAATGGGTTCATAGCTGCTGAGTAATTAAATGAAAGAAAAAGTCCCTTTACAAAAATAAAAGGTAATGTTAGAGCAGGTCTTTTAGCAAGTGTTTTATTACATTTAGTGCTATAAATAGTGCCGAGAATGCCTTAAAGCATATTTTTGTAATATTTAGCTTTTTACAATTCTTCTCATTGGCCAGTTAAAATAGTCTTCTTAGCTTTAGTCCCATGTTCTTCATGGCATTCTGTAAAGTCCTCCTTTACGTGGCTGGCAGGTAACATAAAAGAATTAGTGCTTTTAAAAGGCATGCAGGTGTGCCCTCTGGATCTTGGTAATGTTTCTGTTAACTTCCCAGTTGATGGTAAGGAAATGCACTAAATCCTTGCTTACCACAGGGAGAAAGCAGACTTTCTTCAAATAGTAATAAGAGGCAGACAAGTTGAGTACGTAGTCTGGTTTCATTAATGTTTTCCAGGATTACAATTAAGTAGATCTCAGATCAACGGTTATCTATATTCCTTATCAGACTTTTAATAGCTCCAAGAATATTGATTGTTCCATTTCAATGTATTTAATTCTCGATTTACTACTTGGATACTATTCTTGTCCTCTTCCTTGCCTCATCCTCCTTTATCTTCAGTCTCCACTTTCTTGTCAGCTGTCTAAATACAGTTGCATCCAAATTGTGCTGAGTGACGCAGATGACTGCATGTGTGTTTAGAGGCCATTTAAAAAACAAACAAAACCCCCTTTAATGTAGTCCCTGAAGCAAGTTTTTTTTTATTTAAGACACAAAACCAGCCAAGTAGTTGTTTGACATTACAGACACAGAAATAAAAATTTACCTGATTAGGATTTCTGTATAAATACCAGTGGTCCCTAATTCTGGCATTTCACTATTTTAAAGATCAATGTCCCAGTTTACACATTTTTAATTTACACATTTACCCAATTACCCAGCCACAGGGGTGCTCTGCGATCTGATGGGGCTATTTCTGTGAACACCTACTCAGTCTTTGTTGCTGCTGTTTAAATAAAACCATTTAGATGGTTTAGAGCCTTGTACTGGAAAACAAACCCCAGGCCTAAACAAAAAATCTGTCATCAGTTTTCTCCTGAGAATCACATTTTCACCAATATTCCTTTTTCCCTACGTGGCTTGAAGAAAGAATTAGCAGTTTTATAGAAATACTCTTTGATTTCCTACCTAATATGTTGCTCATTTATAGGCAGCCAGAATGAAATGTGTGAGTGTGTAGTCATTACTGTGCTGTATTTAAACTAGATTTTATTTTGCTTTGGAATTTTTCTCCATTAATTCTTAGGTTGTTTTCACATTACACTAATCAACCCAATTACACATGTGTAATTTGTCATTTGGTGCATATTAAATTCTCTTCAGCTGCATTTCAAACACTGATGCTGAACTCTGGATCTGAACTGGTTGTTCAAAAGTAAGTTCATTCTTGACCTGAAGCGTTAAATTTCCTGCAAAGTTTGTTTCCTGCATGCAGCATCGAGCAGATTTGAAAAAGATGATTATTCATCTCTCACTTGTGATCCGCTTCACTTATGGTTAGTCCTTTGTGGGGGATGTTGGCATGCTCCAGGTCATTGCTTTGTTCAATCTCTTAACAGGCTGGCAGGAAGGACAGTATTAGAGCTGTTGCTCATGTAAGTGCTTCTGCATCCATTTCTATCTCATTGCAAAACTGTATGGATTCATGTTCAAGAATTGTGCATTAAACCCAGGAAAAAATGTCTTTTGGATTTAACTGTAGAAACACACGCACACACTGTTCCTTGGTTTGCCACTGCCTTGTTTTTTGATAGTTGAAGCAAGTGTTTCCTAGACAGTACTGCCAGCTCCTTTCTCAAAGACAAAGTTTGGAAACTAAGTATCTGTAGAAATACCACTCTGTTTATCCTCTTTTTACTGATAGATTTGATTAGTCATTGGCAGAGGAGAGATGGCTGAGAGCAGCAGTAGTGATACTTGAGTAACAGAGAAAGCAGGACCCAATATGGCTGAAGTATTTTCTCTTGTGTGTTTATAATAGAGGTTATGGTGGCTGTACAGTGAGAGGAGGAAGGAATGTCTCCTTCTCGGGGGGCACTGTGGGTCAGTAGGTGGGAGGAGAAGGGCCATCAGAGCCTCCCTGTTGCAATATATTGATAAAACCACGGCTGGAAGCAGCTCTGAGCTGTGCAGAGCTGCATGAATGCCCTCACCATGTGTAGTAGGAGTGCGTCCTACTGCATCAGGCAGGGATAATGGGGGAGCAGGGAATCAGGGTGTGCAGCCTCCCTGCTCCACCCCCCAAGCTCTGTCTCAGCCTGCAAAAATCAGTGGCTTTCAGTGAGGTCCCAGTTTATCTTCCTTACCCAGCCATAGATGCAGCCTTGCCTGGATTTCTCAGATCTCTGAGCGTGCTCCCCCTTCGTTAAGATGGGACTAACCAGACTGAGCAAACTGCTTTGAAATATAGGTATGAAACTACCATTTGAATGTGCCAAGCAACATGACTGCATTTCAAGTGACCTTTCGGTCTGAAACTTTGCCAAAGGGAGGGAAAGGAAGCCACCGTTGAATCAAGTTCTGCACAGAGATCCTGCAAACAGATGGTATTTGCATATAGGATATGCTGTTGGGGTGCAACTTTACTACAACGCTGTTTGTTTTTAATAATTTCAGGCGGGCTAAACTCCGGCTATATTTGGAACAGCTAAAACAGCTTGTGCCTCTCGGGCCGGACAGCACCAGACACACCACTCTAAGTCTGTTGAAAAGAGCTAAGATGCATATCAAGGTAAGAACATTTATCCATATTTTTATTTCTTTTAACGCAGAATCTTCCAGAATGTCTATCCATAGAGAGGAAACTAATTTTCACACAAAATCCATATCCATATGTACAATCTTCTGGATATATATTGGCCTTTATTAACTGCAAGCGTTTCAGCTGCAGTAGCAAGGTTTTATGTTTTTCAATTTACCCTGCAGTCTCAGATACATACAATGGTGATTTTGTGATTTTTGCTTAGTCACTAATGGCTTATATTGTATTTTTAAAAAAATGTGTATCAAAGCTGGTCTTTGTGAATATATTTGTTTTTTAAGGACTGAGGAAAATAGGATTGTACTTGCATTGATTTCAGTGTAAAAAGCCAGATCCATTAATGAATGAAAAAACTGATGGAGTCAAAGAGATTATAGCTACTAGTAAGCCCCATCCCACATCTAGATAGCCAGATGCTGGAGCATTTGTCAGTTGTTTAAAAGAAACCAAAAAAGAAATGCAGTTTCCTGTTAGTTGCTGCTCCCCTTGCACGTTTCATGGGTGTAACAAATTTAAAACAAAAACCAACCCAGTATCTTGCTTGTGATACAGCAGCAGTGCCGGTTATACGTTTGCACAGGTAATTCAAACGAAATTGTTCCTCGGGCTTCCTCTCTCCTAAGACACCTTCACTCTCATTTTCACTGTCATCGTTTTCAGGGGAACAGGGTTATATGCAGAAATAAGGCAAACAGGTACTGAAATCAGCTGCTGTGTCCAGGACTGTAATTGATGCATCTGGCATTCTTGCAGTGTTATAGGAAAACAGGTCAAGAAAAGAGTCAGGAGGGGTTGGACACTGCCAGCAATCTTGTAGTATTTTGGGTAACTAACAGCCTGCTGTACAGCATTAAGATTGACAGCAGTTGCAGAAGAGGGTGTAATTCATACAGAGAATTAAAGATTAATTTAAGCAAAACCATTCTTGTGAGCAAGTTTACTGAGCTATTTCCTCAGCTCTTACAAGCACATTTACCCCAGCTGGGCAACCCCTGTTTTTACCATTTGAGATTTTGGCCTCTTGTTTATAATTCAGGCTAACATGCGTGAAAGGCACTGCATGTGTTTTTTGTCTTGGGCTGCCCCCCTATCATGGGCTTATGCATACAAATTGAAAAGCTGTTTTTACAAGTGGCAAGTGTGAGAGATTAGCCATGTAGTTACCATTTCAACTCCTGATGAAAAAGGCTAGGAACACATTCTTTCCAAGTCCGTTGTGCACAGTACCAGGTACTTGTTTTCTGACAACTGGAACTGAAGTTTAACTTTCTTTGTAAGATTTTAGCTGAGCCTACCCTAACTGGGTTGCCACTTAATTGCTCTCCTTTGTCAGGTCAGCTACCTCCCCACTGCACTGGCAGAGCACGTCAATGTCTGTCTGCGATTTCTAATACAGTCATTACTTTTGAACTTTTCACACACACAGACACACCAACCCACCCCCACACACACCCCTCACACCCCCACACACCCCACACACACACCACCACCATCCCACACACACACACATACACCCACACCCACACACCTCCACCCCACACCCCATACATTGAAACTTGCCCCTAACATTTTGCACGGTTTCGACTCTCCTGGATATGAATCACTGAGTTCACTCCTAAAATAGTTGTTAGAGTTTGGGATTGCAGCCAGGAAAATACAGGAAAAGGAAATCTGATCAATTGGCCACATTTGGTTTGTTGTGTACATGGATGTACCAACCCCTTTTCTTATTACAACATTGTGTATCCACATATGATGCATATCTACGTAGCATATTGCCTGGGAGGGGGCTTAACATGAGGTTGCAGAGTTAGATTTCATTCAGCCAGGAAAATTCCCAGTTCAATAGTGTCAGTTATTTTTTCAAAGATAAATACTTCTGCTTTCAGGCTTGCATTGGAACAGCAAAATCTCTGAAATTGTTTTGCCTTGTGGTTTGCTGTGCACTGTCCCACCCCACTCTCCTCAGGAAACCAAGCATAGATTCATTCAGAAGGCAGGAATTGCCAGCAGCTGCGTTCACTCCCTGCACATCTCCCAAATCTCAGTGGTTGTGTAAACACAGTTCACAGAGAAATTTGGTCTGTCTTATAAGTGCTTTTACGGCTACAACCTGTAATTTACTTCATCAGTTAGGTAATTTTTTAAAATATTGTAAGGTGTTTTGATTTGTGTGTCCTTCCTGCTTTTGATCCCATCATACTCATTACACTTTCTTCCCTAATTGTATAGTAATTTTTTTTTAAATGGCTATCAGTGATTTCAAAGAGGGTTTGGCTGAAATGTCTAAAGATACTATTTCTGTTACTGCATTTGGACCAACAGTGCAGCACATTTTACCAGGTGTGAAGTATTTGTTCTATTTCCAAAATTTTCCTTCTTTTATTCAAGCAGAGGGGAGATATTAGGTAGATCTTCCACAGGCAGCTTGCTGCGAAGTTTTGGATTAATACCACTGATGTTGAAGGAGGTTATCACAGAATTATCATATTTGCTCTGTGAAAATTGAAGGAAAAAATGCAAGAATAAAGAGAATTGTTAGTAAATTCCTCCTACTATATGTAATCAATACTGCTTATTGCTAATGAAGCTTTTTAAATGCTAAAAGTTTCCATGGCCTATAGTAGAAGGGAGAGCATTCAGGAGGCTCGCAATGGCTCCTTTATGGTGATGTCTCTTATTCCACCTAAGGAGGCGTTACGTTCTAACTGCAACCTGAGCTGCACGCTAGTTACCAAAAATGGTGCCAGTTTTGCCTGACAAAATGATTTAAATATTCCCCACAACCAAGGCAACAATAATTCCATCTTAGCTGAGGAATGTCTGCTAGTGGCAAGAGAGTCTCTGAGGGATTTCCCCCCTCGCCCTCCCCTGTATCCATGTATCTTCTTGTGAAACAAATTCAGCTATGGCCTAGCTGGCTTAAATTGCACTGACCTCTATAAAATGGTAACAAAAAAATCATAATTTAAAATGTAATTTTAATTTTAAATTAATTACATAAATTGCTTTCAAATTACTGTTTATGAGAAGATCTTGTTACTTACTGTTTTAGTAAACATTTAGTAAGAATTGTCAGCTTACTATTTTTCTCTCCCTTTAAGAAATTGGAAGAACAGGACCGAAAAGCTCTAAATATTAAAGAACAATTACAGCGGGAACACCGCTACCTCAAACGCAGATTGGAGCAGCTATCTGTGCAGGGCATGGAGCGTATCCGCACTGACAGTATGGGATCAACAATATCCACTGACTCTGAACAAGGTAACTGAATAAGGGCTTCCCAAAGGGAGTTGCAGGAGCAGGAAGGAAAAGGGAAGTAGGGAATCAAGAAGACATCATTTAAAACTAAAATCAAGCTTTCAGCAAAACCCAGACAAAATTGTTCCATTATGTGATTTGCAGAATAAAAACCTACTACATCTTTTCTACAGACTTTGAAAAATGTTTTTTCTAATCTGTTTTGAAGCTGTTAATACTGCACGTATTTTTAAAGCTATTTATACTGCGTGTGTTTTTGCCAGTTTTTTAAACAATTACCATTTAATGTTCTGAATTTTTAGTGTAATTATTGGTAAGGCTGGAATAATATTTTCTTCTTGGAAGAAAGAGATCTTATTGGTCTTAATTCATTTGTATGAATAAATTAATTCCACATCATTTATTGTGAAATTTTAAAATATTTTCTGTGTAACAATCACCGAGTGTTCTCTACATTTGGTTCTCATTTAAGACAGAGCTCTTCAAGCTGCCTGTCACCATTTCTTATTTTCTCATTTGAAGTTTTTCTGTGCCTGAACACTAGCACAGGCTGACTTATTCGGGGCCTGTGGCAGATGAGTTGTTGGTCACGGTGCAGTTACTGGTGCACAGATGGCCACACCACAGTCACTACTAGCTGACACCTGTATAGGTTGGAATTACTATGAACAGTGCTGCAGTACTATGGCCTTTGAGAGTCGGTTTTGTTTTAGTTTTTTTAAATCAGTGTCGATGCACAGGTTGGAACAGTTCTGGGACAGCATTTGGTATTGATGTCATGTAGTATATTTATGTGGATGAGGACAGAAGGGATTTTAATTCTCAGGTGGACAAGGTGATCCCTTCCTCAGGAATTACTGTTCTAGTTCCTTTGTTTTTTTTAATTACAGCAAATGAAATAAGATTCAGGTTTCACCCGAACGTTGATTGACACTGGTCCATGATTACTTGCTACAATCGCTCTCTTTCTGAAAATGTGCCTTCTTATGTTTTCTTTAGAAGTAGACATTGAAGGAATGGAGTTTACTCCAGGTGAAATGGACAGTATTGGAAGTGCCAGTGATGCTGAAGACCACTACAGTTTGCAAAGCGGTTCAAGTGATGGAGGTTACACACATTCCCGCAGACTGAATGCCAGGCTCTCATAGTGCCTGAGTTACCCGTTCAACTCAGGACCATCTGACTGAAGCACTTATATATGAATATTCCAGAGGTGTCAACTGCCACTCTTCCGGGAAACCCCAACCACAGTACTCTGACATGGAGGTTTCTTACCCACGGTTCCCTGCACTGTAACCACAATATTAGATATTGTAAATCATGGGTATGCTGCAGAGAACTGTGGTTAGGTACAGTTGTGACTTAAAGCTAGCTTGATGTAGCCATACTGCAAATTAAAGAAAATAAATTATGTCATTCCATTCAAAAAGTATTAAATTCAAACTGTTGGAAGCACGGCGTAAGGGAGTTTGACAGTTATTTTGATTTTGCAGAAACCATTTTCAAACATGGAAGTATAAATGTAATCTACAATGTATTAGGGATTCAGAGATACAAAAACCTGAAACTACTTTTTGTGGTACCTTTTTCATGGAAAAAAACCAAACCCAAAATATCTTGAACGCTGTATAGCGGGCTTTACAGAGTAAATTCTTTCAGCAGTTGTTTGGGTGAAGCAGGCAGATAAATCTTCAAATCTCAGATGATCTTTAGAAAAGGTCATATTTACAAGTCACTACTGTACTTCAAAACGGGGGAAAAGCCAGCTCTAATAATGACTTCATGTGGGATGATCTCAACTTTCTTTTGCTTTTTTGTATTCAGTATCCAACCAGCAGCAAATCATTCTATCCATGTTAATGGGAGTAGTAGAAAGCAACACTGTAAGTTTAACCTGTTATCGTGGAATGGATGACATTTGAAGCATTTCAGTTGTTTTTTTGGGTTGTTTTTTTTCATTTCTTTGTCTGAAGAATACAGAACTCAAGTGATCCAGTTTGTGATAGTTAATCTTTCCTTGCAAGGAAATGAAATCTCTGTTTGCTTGTATTTTTTTTTCTTTTCTTCTATTTACACATGTCAATACATTTTTATGGAAGGCATGGCTTAAAATTACAGTATTCAGCTAGAAGATAATTTTTTTCTTTTGCACACTATAATTGCATTTTCTATTCTTAAAAAAAGTGCAAAAAAATTAAAATGTATGCTGTAAAACAGCAAAGTTTATTTAGTACTCATCAAGCTGTTCAGAACATATTTACCCAAATTGTAGCAATACTATGAAGATGTATTTTAATACAACTTCTGCTTAGTGAAGTCATTAGAGCTTGGCTTGCCGGGTAAGAAAAAAATGGACCAGTCTTTGCATTATCTGTTTAAAGAAGGTCTTTTAAAAAAAAAAAAAAAGAAAAAAAAAAAAAAGGAAAAAAAAACTCAAAAAAAGAAAAAAGCTATAAACACTTTTAGGGAAGTGATTTTAGCAAGTGTAGTCTATATTTCCTGTAAGAGATTTTGTATTATATTTTCCTAAATGTTCTCATTTACTTGTATAGGGAGGGGAATGGTACAGACCCAGACCAGAGTCTCAGGGACTCTTCACCTTTGTCATATTGTGCCTTGGTGACCATTTATGTATGCCTCTCCTTTTCATTGTTTAAAGGACAACTAAGCTTTGTTTCAAGGCCCTCTGTTCGAATGGTCAGTTGTCCACCTTCTTATGGATGAAGCAGAGAGGTGTATTTATATCTTCACCCTCTCACAACAGATTCAGTGTGGCTTTAAGTAAAATCGTAAAATTAGGTTTTGGTGCGAGGGTTAATTGTCTTTATATGAGCCCTCCCTTGGATTCTTCAGCACCCAAACCTATATTTTGTTAGCTTATAAAGTCAGGGTCTCTGTGAGACCAGTGCTCAGTGGCTAGGGAAACACAAATGTACTGTGTAAGGCTATGGGATGTCCAAGTGTGGTGCCATTTTTAGCATTCAGATACAAGACCTCATGACAGACTGACCATAATGATCAAAAACAAAGATTCAGTTGTTCTTTCAACATCTGACATACATGTCCTCCCTTTGGCTCTTACAACACGGAGTAGAAATATGAATACATTTTGTGGCAGCTTACAGATCCTTGTTTGCACTCTCGCTTACTGCTTGGAACTTGCCAACAAGGAAAACGTACACATTTAATTTACATAACCTAATGGATGGCCACTCCTACTTTGGCTCTGGGGAGGGGCCTAAGGTTATAAACTCTGGCAGCTGAATAAGAAAATAATTAACCTTTTCTGTGATGCAGGTTTTGGTATTACATGCTATACACCTTGCATATTACTAAAATCCTCATTGTTGGGGAAAGCACACAGCAATATACTCATTGTGTGTAGCTGACAAGCAGCAGAAATTACTAGCTCCTTTGGTGCATATGTAACTAATTTCCAAATCATGGAAAAAAAAATAAGAGTTTACTTTAACACACGACTGTTAACAGGAAAAAAAAAAAGGCTAGTATATTGTTGCTGTTCATTTATTATATAATGAACACATTCATGAATTGTAAAGTGTTTCCTTTCATGACAAGCAGCTCTTGCACAGAACCTCCTAATGAAAAGAGATTTGAAACTTACAGAAGGAAAAACGAGATTTTAAATTGAACATTATTGTACCTTAGGTCGACCTGAAATTTTCCTTTTAAAGATGAATGTGCTAACTTAATGAGTTCTTCCACGCTGGGTATCCATGGCTTTGTAGATCTTATATTTTCAATAAAAATTACTCGAATAATCTTGAGTGGAAATGAAAAGGGTTTATTTGTTTTTACTTTTTCAGTTATTACGGCTGGGGGCTGTTATGCCAGTAAAGAAAAATGACACTGTGCTGCCTGTGTCATTCTCCCTCGAGTGCAGCCCAGGTTCAGGTGGTGTTTCCAGGCACAGCTCACTTCTCTGCAGCATGGACAGAAGCAGCCCAGCCCAGCCGAAGGCCATGGCACAACTGTTTCAAGTGTGGCTTTGGCGGCTGCTTCGGGTGGCCACCTGTCCCCTGAGCAGTGCTGCAGTCCAGTCCTGCCCTGGGCAGCCCCCAGTGACAGCTGGGGCTCTGACATTCCTTTAGGGACGTGATTAATCTGCTGCTGAGCAGCCACTGCAGTGCTACCTGTGGCCATAGCACCTTGGGATGCAAATGGTGGTCTATTTTTATTAATTTTTTTAAGCTGCGCATTTGTGCATGTGCTCTGTGTGTGTGCATGCATGCATGCATCTGTGTGTGCGTGTGCAGCTCTTTCTCTGCAATCACAACATGACTACAAAAAGCATACTGCTTGCTGCAAGATTAAATGCTACCACTGCCTTGGCAGCTCTGCCATTTTGTGTTGTGGCTGTGCTTTTAGCAGGTGAGGAGATCGCACTGCACAGTTAATCTATTTTTCTCTGCAATTGCCACATAGGAAAAGAAGGAGTAGGCACAAGATTACAGGGCTGCTAGGTCTTTTCCTCTGTGGAAAAGGCTCTGGAGAGATGAAGTCATCAAGAAGTTCTTTTTATGGAGACGCAGAGGTTTGGCCTGTTTCCTGAGGGGAGAAGAAAGGCAGGGCTTTCCCTTGCAGCATGCAGGTGTCTGCAGCATACACGCCTCTTCATTGCTCCTGGGTTAGCTCTTCCTCTAGCTCCATGAGTGCACTCTGTCATCACAGGAAACAGCCACAAAAAACAGCCTAAAATGGTTAGCTTTTTCTGCAGATTCTCCACCGCAATTAGGAGGATGAATCCTCCCTCACACCCATCCTTTCTCTGCCCGACTGATAGCCCGCAGCCCGTTGCAGCTGATTGATTTCTCCTCTGAAAAGAGCAGGGTTTGGCCAGCAGAAACAACACATTGCTAACCAGAGACCAGATCCTGTATTGTCTTGTACAAAAACCAAACTCAGTTCTGAGTAAGTTTTACCAGATTAAAGCAGAACTAAAAAGGCTGCCCAAAATCAAAGAGAAGGACAGTTTTTCATCTGTTGTTTATAGACGAGTTTCTATCCTAATTTTTTAGTGTGAGATTTGGGGAGGAACAAAAAAAATGTAATACAACTTGCATCTAACTTGAAGAATTAAGACTTTTCTGACCTTAAAACGGTGTTATTTTTTTTGACATGGATGACTATGGGTTCAGCTATACCCCACACAGCCTAACATCATTTTGAATTTAAAAAGAAAGTTACTTCTGCTGATCTACCAATAAATTACTGTGATAAATACCAGGGCTCTGAGCATCCGACTACACTCTGCATAATCCATTTCAGTGGGTGAACTTAAATGCCAGAAGAAGAGAACTTGGAAAATGGAGAGGTGAAGTTGTGTGTGCGTGAGCTCTGCCTGCAGACCTGCTCCCGTTGCGAGCCCTGGGGCATGTACTTACGCTTTTCTTGGAGGTATTTACAGCAGTCTCTTCTATGTGACAAGAGATTCTTTCACCATTTTACCAACTTTATAGCAGACTGGTAATGAGCGGTGAAAGTTTTCATCCTTGCAATCAAAGAAACACATTTTTGAAGAGCAGCACATCATCACAGCTTTTAATCAAGTAATATTAATTTTATACACTGCATTTTATGATGGTGTTGATAAAGGAACATCTGCAAAACATTACTATTTCAGGAATCTTTTAATTTTTTTTAACAATCAGAGGCCATTGGTTGTGTGTGGTAAGAGCCAGTAACAGCACTGATGGCTAATCCACTAACTTGCACTTTCCAGAATTGGTGGAAGGAGAATTAAATCCCTTTAGATACTCTTTAAGGAAAAGCTGTACTCCCTACAAATACGAATGGGGCAAACATCAGAAATCAATTTCACCAGCAATTAAATGAGCCAGTTCGCTTAAGTGACTGACTAAATGCAGTGTTGTTAATTGGTAGCTGCAAAAGAAACATCCAAGTGTGTTGCGTAACCTAGAATTAAAATGCAGGGGATATATGAAACAGAAAAGATCAGAAACCATTTGGTCACCTTGGCTGTTCTTTCTACCGAAAGTATTGTAAAGCAACCCCAGCAAAGGATTCCTGGGGAGGCACATCCAGCCAGAGACTCACCCACGGGCAAGTGAAGGCGCTCCAATTGCAGAGTTTCTTCCTTCCGTTTTGCACCAGAGGCGTAAAATGTGGTCACACACAATTTATGTCATTGAAAGGGTCTGTGCAATCCGGATTTCTAAGTGATGAAATTTTGGTGCACATGAAGCACTGACAGAGAGCCTTCTGCTGTTTACCAGTCAAATTGTTACCTGAAGGTGTTTGCGAGCAGGTTCTGTGCCAGAGCCACTGGGTCCCAGAGCCAAAGGAATGGTTTGTAGTCTGTGAGATGTGTTATACTGTACAGATTCATTTGTACGCACGTACATGGTGCTTGCTACATTCTGTAGCACACAGGGTATTGTGTTGTATCATTATCTCATCATAATATAAATACAGATTTTTATACCATTTTGTTGTGGTTTACATTTTTTTTTAATTTTTCATCATTTGGTTTTTGTGTACAGCATTTCTTTTTTGCAGGTCTTTACGTACAGGCTTAATGACTATTTCATAAGGAGGTCATTGAGGTTTAGCAATTCAAATTAATAGTCTGGTATGAAGGCTGGAGTGCTATTTAAACCTAAGTTCTTTTACATATGTTGGCCCAATGCAACCCCAATTGTCTCTAACCATAGGTGCTGTATAAATTTCCACTATTACATTTCTGAAAACAAACCAACCTGTAAAACAAAGTGCAAATTGAAATGCATTAGTGTCTGTTCTAAGTAATTATACTTGAAATCATTCCAGCTCTGTACAAGACAGGAAAAAAAAAAATCATTAAAAGGCAGCCTCCAAGTTTTGTGTGTGTATTTTGTCAAATACAAAATTCAGATCAGAAGTGATGTACAGCCAGACAAAAATGAGCGTTTTCGTTTGGGAGAGATGAGAGGAGGGACAGAACTGAAATGCTTTTGCAAATTGCATTGTTATACTGAACCCTAGTGTGTGACATCCACTGGGTTTTGTTTCAGTTTGTCATGCACATTGCACTTAAATATAGCGATGTCTTAAAAATATAGAAATAACTGAAATCATAGCTCGTCAATATGTTTATATTTGATTCAAATATGCTGAGCTGCTGAATCAGTAAAAATATTCACGCACAAAGTATAGTAATCTATTTTTTATCACAGCTTTCTTTGAAATTACTACTATCAGAGAATAAGTATAAAATACAGTCCAGCACATTACTAACTTACTATAAATTAATTAATCTCTGAAAGGAAAAAAGCTGTAATAAACTTCTAGCAGTGCTATATTTTGGGACAGCACTTAGCACAAGAAAGAACTGCATGGGGTAACAGAATTATGACAAATGTGGCAGCACTATTTTTGTAAATCCTGCACAGTTTATGACCTGTACAGCTTCTTTTACATTTGTAATGTCTTATGGTTTGTTTATAAGAAAAGTAAGTTTCATCATTTTGCTCATGATAGATGTCTCAAATTTAATATTAAAAGTTCAGAAGCTTGCCTTGCCTATCAGGATGAAAATGTTTTGTCAAAGCCTACTGAAATGGAAAAGAGCCTTAAATTATAACCAGATTCATGATGATATAACTATCAGCTTGCTCTAAAAGAGGTAGTTTAAAGTGGTTTCAACGGCAAAATTCTCAGTTATTAGTATTGCAGAAACTGTGAATTACCCGGTGTTTTTAAGGACTGTGTCATGGCGAAAAAGGTATGATTATGGTGTGGCAGACAGAGGAGGAATGGCGGGCTGGCACTGCTGCTGCCAGAAGAGCTGGGTTTGGAAGAGGAGGGATTGCTGCTGGTACGAGGCCAATTTCCTCTCACCTGCTGTGATTTTACACGCCTCAGTCTGAGGACACAGCTCTGTAAAAGCCCCAGAAAGCTTGCTCTCCTGTGTCAGTGCTGTGCAAAGGAAACACTGCCCCACTGGGGAGGAGCTGGCTGGAGCCTGACTCGAGAGAGGGAGCAGAGCAAAGAAGCAGGAGGGAGCAAGCTGGTGCTCTGCAGTCCCTGCTGAGGCTCCTGCTGAGTGCTGGTGTACATTCCCACACAAAGGTTCCGTTTCTAATGAACAAAACTCATTTGCAGACAGCCCAGCTGATCTGCCCCACCCAAAGTTTTAATCCAAAATAGGGTCAGAAGAGTAAACAATTTTCTAGGAAAAAAAAAAAAAAGCACCTTGTGCATCATATATCTAAATATACTAGGGGTGTTAGCCCAAACATGTATGAGCTTCTTTTGTATTTACGGCATTGAATCCAACAAAGCTGAAGAAAACTAATCACTTTGACCTGCTTTTCTGGGAATACAAGGTCTCAGAATGAAATCTACCATTCCTCTAGAGAGAAGATATATGCGCTTGGGAGAGAAAGCAAGCTGGTGCCAAATTCCTGTCTTCTGACTTTGTTTTATAAAAGTTCACATGGCACTTCAAAAGCTGTGCTTAATTCAGAAGATAAATTTGTTTAAAGCAATCAATTACCGTTTAGGACAAGGTGTTTCCAAAGAGTGGTTGCTACTCTAGCAGTCTGCAGCAGGGACCTTAACATCCTGCTGCTGCTAGCAGATGTGCAGTATGATGCAAAATGACAAAGCTTCTATACACTTACATTTCACCAGCTAAAAACTTACTTCTGTGTCTCCTCTGTGGTTTGTTTTTTTTTTCCACACAACAAACCAGAACAAAACCAAATCCTAAAGCAGTAATAAGCAAACCATTTTTATAAGTTTTTAATCTGACAGATGTATCCCAGTGGGAGGGTTTATACTGGCCAGCTGCAATGCCTATATGGTGGCAACTGCACTGCTTGACTATGTTCTACAGCCTTGGCTAATGGGTAACCGATAGCTTCTCTCTGAGGTATCAGGCACAACAATGTCATATTTTGCAGTGGAACAAATGCAACATAGCATTGATGGAATAGTGCAGAGCTTGCAGACATCCTTCCAGAAATGTCTATGTCTTAATCTGGGGGAATCCACCATAAAATGGCTTGTAAAGGCAATACGCTATCCAAGCAACCCCTCCAGTTCTCGGACACAGATGCAAAACAACTGCTCCCAGAATGCAAAAAAAAGGGTAAGGTAAGCCTTTAATTATATTTTGACTAAACATGACCAAGAAAAAAATGAATCAGAGAAAAACAATCTTGACCCGTAAGAGGCTACAAAAGCAAACACTAAAGCACATGGGGCTCTGGTTGGGTGGGGAAAGGGGCTGTAAGAAATTTTGAAGATGTATTTGTAGCATGTTTGTAGGGCAAGGCTGTTGTTTCATCTCTGCCCTAAAAGCTGATCAATTTTCTAACAAATGAAAATTTGTTTCCCATTAAAGGCTTGTTCTTTCAAAATGAGAATTTTAAGTGCATAATGTTCTGACCTAAAATATTTCAATTCTAGCCTGAATTCCTATGCCAGCGGGGATTATGAGATCATGCTGTCTGTCAGCTCCTCTTTTGTCCATCTGTTCCCCTCCTCCTTTCCTTGATAACTTTTGAATCTTCCGGCTAATTTTCACCAAATTTGTCAAAGCAGAGATGGGATGGAGGCTGCAACAATAATCTGTGGGGAAAACTTTCACGAAAATTCCATGTCCCGGTTGAAAGAGAAATAAATTATTTTCTGCACTGAACGTGCCCAAAGGCTGGCCCAATTGAGCTCTTCACTGTTTTCGAGAGGTGGCTACTGTCCAGCATGTATATAGCTCCAAACCAGCTACAGAATGAGCATATATAGTCCTGCTTGCCCTGCCACGCAGATGGAGATGTAGGTTTTGTGAAGGGCCACGAGGGAGGAGGGATCTCATATGCATGTGAGTTCAGAAGGAGGGAGAGAAACTGGTCACACAGGGAACTGGAGGCATTAGTTGCTGCAGTCCAGATAGACAATTTGATAGACAAAAGATAGACAATCTTTTATCAGCCGTGTCTTCTTTCATCTAGGATGTGGACTTCAGTAGCAGAGCTGAACTGATCTCAGGACAGCAGAATTTTAGAAAGTTTTCTAGGTGTTTAAGATTCACTTTTACTCAGTCATTTTTTAAATGAGCAACACTGATATTTATGTAATGGAAAAAAAAAATTACTGTGAAGCATAACCCTCCAAAATACTATTGTAGGACAAGCTGATTTTAGTGCAAGTAACTGACTGAACTGAAATGGCATAGTCTTATGAAATAAGCTAGTGAATGCTTTTGTTCCTTCCCCATCGGAAAAGATGCAATGCACTCTTATCTGCAAGAGGATTTGAAAACTTCAGCTAGCCTAAATTGCAGCTGCATACCAGGCTGTAATCTGATGGGGAGGAATTCAACACTACAGCTCTTTTTACCCATGAGAACTGACTGTCAGGTCAGGGTTTAATTTAAAAGTCTTGCACAGACCACATTATACCAGAAATCAACATGCTGCACTTTGCAGGCGATACAGGTGCTGATTTTGATCTAGAAAACCTCATGCAAGATAGTCTTAGCTCTGCTCAGCTGCAAGGTTGCTCATTTCCCTGTGTTGATTAATTTCAACAATTTCATTAAGTGAGATTAGAAAACTGCACATTTTGGACATGTAGCGGGAGGGCTCAGCCACCCACATACTGACTGGGTCAATGCCTCATCAGGGTGAAATGGAGAGGTAACATTTCTGGATGCAATGAATGATTTCTTTCTGGAATGACTGGCCTTAGGAACCACAAGAAAAAAACTCCACTCGGAACTTAGTCTTCAGCAGTGCAAAGGACCTGATTCAAGAGCTATTACTGGCTGAGCTGCTCCATAGTAGTAACCATAATATAATTAAGCTTAACACTGTAAGAAGGCAGCAAGACAAATAAAGCAAATGGATACTCAATTTTAAGAAAATGACCTATGCAAAAATGGGGGAAAATGCCAGAAAACCCTAAATGAGCAGTTCAAAAGCAAGAAGCCTACAAACACCCAGAAGACTTAAAAAAATACTGTACTAGAAGCCCAGGTAAAACGTCTGCCACAAACAGAAAACAGTGGCCCAAACCTCCCCCTACACGACTCAATGAGAAAGTTAAGGAGGCTATTGCAAGGCAAGTAGGGGAGCCCAGAAAAATGTGGCACGCAAAATGTAAACAGGAAATGAAGATGGCTAAACCCGAAGAGTGGCTGGTAAAGAACGCTCAAACTGTTAAGTGAAAAATTTACATGATGCTCGACTCAGAAGCAGCCCTCACAATGCACAGGAGGTCCCGCAGTCATTACTGAGAGCTTTCTGATGGCTGCCTGGGCAGCAGCAGCCAAAAATCCAAGAAAACAGGGAGCATTGTTAAGGAAGAGTATTGGAAACATGGGTTTTGTAGAAAACCTTGGTGCACCCACACCTTGGGGACTGCATGCAGTGTTGTCTCTGCACCTCAAGCAAGGCGCAGTGATGTAAAAAGTTCAGATGGAATAATGGAGAGAATGGAGCCCTTGTTTTGCAGAGGCCCGGTTTTGGAACTCTCCAAACTGGACAGGACAAAGCTGAAAGGAAATGTGCTGATGGTTTCCGGATTGCTGTGAAGGCCATAGATAAGGTAAATGCACAAGTGGCATTCACCAAACCCCGCAGTGCTAAAGCCAGGAGTCATCTGACGGGACCGAGAGGGTTAAAAGGCAATCAAGGAAGTGCTTTTTTAAGCAGCAGATATCGGTGTTCTGGAATTTGTTGTGGAGTTTTGCGGGGTATCTGCAGGTTCTGAAAGGTGTTAGACCAATTACGTCCGCGAACAAATACTAGAAGGCTACGCAGGGGTGGATCACCAATACAGCAACCCAACCGCGGACACAGAGGTGGTACCAGTGGCCTCCATTAGCCACGTCTCTCAGCTTTGGGCAGGCTGGTGGCCACGCAGGTCTGCGGCCCGGTTTTAGTCAGAGGCGAGTAAGGTCCAACCGCAGCGAGGCCTCCTCCATCCCCTCCCTCCCACATGCCGAGCGCACCAGGCCCCAGGCCCAGGACAGGCTGCGGCTGAGGGGCGCGGGGCGGGGCGGGGCGCGGGGCGCTGGGCGGGGGGCGGGGCGGGGGGCGGGGCGGGGGGGCCTGAGGCCGGCGCCCTGAGGAGCACAGCTGCCCAGCCGCCGCTTGCCCGCCCACGTGACGTCACTGGTAAGCGGGCCGACACCGCCCAATCCCCGCGCGGGAGGCGCGCGCAGGCGCACGCGGCGGCTGAGCGTGGCGCTGCGGCCGGTGCGCAAGGGAGGCCGCGCGAGAGTAGCGCGTGGCGGGCGTTTCGAGCGGTTGGCGCGGGGGCGCGGCCCGCGCGCTCCCTCAGTCTTCCCGCCATTTTCTGCGCCCCTCCCCCCTCCCCTCCGTGCAGTCGCTGAGGCAGAGCGCTCTGGTGAGTAGCGGGCGGTGTGGGGTCGGGGCTCGCTCGCACCGGGAGGGGGACAGCCGCCGCCGCACCTCTTCTCCCCTCCGGCTCCTCACCCTGCCCTGTTCTGCTCCGGGACGGCTCTTAGCCGAGATCTCCTTGGGGTTGTAGGGCGGCAGCTGCCCCAGAGCTGGGACCGGGCCGGCGGGCGTTTGGGCTCCTCGGCGCGGGGAGAAAGCTTCTGGAGGCCCCACTCCTGCAGGCTGGTCTGGCTGTGGCGGTGGGGCGTCCCATGCTGGGGACGGGGATCGTGGGTGGCTTCCTCAGAGGTCCGAAGATACTCTTTGTGGCGTTTGGCGGCTTGAGCGGCAATGTCAGCGGGCCTTAATGGTCTGCATACGCAGCGCTATGTGCGCGCCTGTTTATTTATTTATTTTAACGACAGCCACTTTTTAGCATGGAAGGCAGAGGGCAGTTGGAAGACTGACTAGTGATGTGAAACTTAAGCAACAAATTATTTCTTACATAATTTGGAACTCTTAAGCTATATAAAATACAGAATTTTAGAAGAATGCATTTACTTGTTAAACATTCATGCCCTCCAGGCTGTCTGGCAAACCGGGGTTTTCTGGTGGAATGTATGCTCTAGAAACAAAGTATTAAGTAATACCAGACTGGTGGAAAAAAACCCAAACAAACCCTGGATATTACCAGAGTATTGCAGACAAGGTCTCCTGACTTTCTTGATAATTTATCCTATTATTTGCTGTCTGTTGCTCTCACTTTAGGATCCTGAAACTGACTGTTGGTTTGCTGTTTCCCAGCAAACAAACAAATTCCTTTTTTATTGTAACTTTTAAGTTGTGACTGTTGTCAAAGAGTGTTTACACTGATCTTAATTTTTTATAATTGGTCATAACCCCGCATTATTATGTTGACATGTTTTTATGTCAGAGGATTTCTTGTTCCATTTTCAGAGGAAACTTTGAAATGAAGGTTTAGGAGACAAGATTCTGCTTGCTGTTGAAGTAAAAAGCCCTAACTTTGTAAGCTTGAAGTGCAGTGTGACATCACTGTAGCTTCCTTTTCAGGACAAGCTGAAATTTCCTCGCGTTTTGGAAGAGGTAAAATGATTGTGAGTGGGGTTTTTTATTTCACGTGAGTAAAACTATATAAAGTAAATCATTTTTTCAGGCTAGTGAATTACTCAGTATTTACACCTGTTGCTTTTAAATTGGTGGTAGTATTCTATTTTAATAGTAAATTTATGTGAATTAAGCAAAAACATAAAGAGATTGCAAAGATCAGCCTGATTTGATGAACAAAATATATCGAGGTATCCCTGAAATAAAAAGTTTGAATAGCCACTCTAATCCAGAATAGCATGCTGTTTTCTGGTGTGATCTGACACTTCCTTTTTCCTGTACAGTCTTTTTATTAAAATACTGAATACTCATTTTAAATAACAAAAAAATTACAACTGGAATAATACCTCAATTTTTTCATGCATTTGGATCTTTTCTGATTACAAAACTATTTGAATCATGAGCTGTGGAAATGATTTTGTGAAAACTCTTAAGAAAATTGGATATCCAAAAGCTGATGAGCTTAATGGAGATGATTTTGACTGGCTGTTTGAGTCTTTGGAAAGCAGGTTGTTTCTGGAGTGGTTTTGTGGAAATGTAAATGAGCAGTATGTGGTATCTGAAAAAGAACTGCAAGATTTTGATAATCTTCTTGAGTCTGGCAAGCCCATTTTGGAAGGAAGTGCACTGGATGAAGCCCTTAGAACCCTGAAGCCCATAGATTCAAAGGACAGTAGTCAAGAGGAAGAGGAACTGAAGAAATTGGAGGATGAGCTTCAAACTCTTCAGAAGTTAAAAAACCTTCAAATACATCGGCATAATAAGCTCCAAATGATGATTTCTGCAAACAGCCATGTGTTAGAAACATTAACAAGCAAAGAGAAAGAAGTACATAAAGATTTGAAAGAGGGACTGGAAGCGTTTAATGCAGCAAATAGTAAGCTTAATAATGAACTGATCTCTCTTATGGACGCGGCTAAGAAACTAGCTTCCTTCTTCACAGCTTCATATTCAGAACAAGGGTCAGATCTGCATCCAGTGTTTTTTTCCCAACTTTCTTTGGACAAGTATTTGTCTCGGGAAGAACAAAGCACTGCAGCACTTGCCTCGTACCTTGGTAAGAGTGGTGGTTTATGTATGTCTGAATGGGTTGAAAATTCACATGAAGGCAGCTTTCAGCTTGTAGATACAAGCAAACAAGTGGCTTGTGATGACAGTAATGAAGTTTGTGAAGAGAGTCAAGAGATTGCCAGGCTACAGACAGCATATATTTGTGCTCAACATCAGCTAATTCGGATGCAGTCTGAAGAGGAGAGTGTGAGTTCAGCTATAAAATGTGCAGAGAACATGCTGCAGTCCTTAAACAAGGTAAGCTGCAAAAGGTGGTAGAAGGTAGTGAAGTTTTAATCAGGCAGGCGTGTTCAACTAGATCTAGTAAAAGGAATTGCTGAGTTACTGTTAACTTCAACTGTTTTTACATAGGGAAATGGCACTTCTTATGAAGTTTTAGTCTTGCCCACAAAACTCTTGTGTAATAGCTCCAGTTTCTATAGTTAGAAATTCTCAAGTATGGTAGAGTACTTTTAATTCTGCTTTCCAGAATTGCTGCCTTTATAACCCTAGAATTTGTTAGTACCTTTCTAGTTTAACTTTGAAACTTCAAATTATAACTGACTCTCAGTTGTTTGTACAACGAACAAAAGCATAACTTTGGTTGAAATTTTGTGGTATTGAGGAGCTAATATGATAAATGTATTCCTGTTTATATTCTGTGGCATAAACTGAAAAGTTTCAGTTCACTGATTCTCTAGAAGCTCAAGTATTTGTACCAAATAAATGAATCTGGTATTTGAAACCCCAGAAATCTCTCAACAAGTGAGTGATGGGCAGATATAGCTACTGTCATTTAAGAATGTGACAGAATTTTAACAGAAAGGAAAGTATTAGCTTAGACCAATCGTGGACTAACTTGAGGCATTATGTCAGTTTGTATATTCTCATTTATGAATGCCTACCGTATAGGACTTGATTGATTAGTCATTTAAAGAAGATTGATTCTGATAGCAGTGTTGATAGACATCCAACTGAATATAAGAAATTATATTTGTGTGTGAGATTTCAGTTAGGCATGCTTGAAACCTGGGTGCTGAGTAAAATACAGCTCTTCTGTTTTTAACACAATAAATTGTTTCCTGTCCCTGCAATAGAATGGAATTACTGTTTACTGAAATACATTTATTTGGTATCTACTTTGTAAATCTGTTTGCCTTATGTTGTAAAGTTCTGGAAAACTGCTTGTGAAGTTTTCATTTAGTTTTGTAGATAGAAAAGATGTAGTGATTTTAATGTAATGTAAGTACATGAATCTTGTGTGAACTGAAAAAAATGTGTAGGGAAGTTGTTTGGAGGGAGCCATGAAGAAATTTGACAAACGTTTTGTTTTATGCAGGATGTTGGAAAGCAAGAAAACTTTGCAGCCAGAATATCTAGTTTCAATGATGAAATTTCAAGAATTAAACAAGATATAACTCGGATAAGCAATGAAGAGCTGGTTCCCCTTGTGAAAGAGAATGCACAACTTCTGATCACACCAGTGGTGAAAGGATACTTGGATCATCAGATTGCTCAGCAGGGCTGTTATGCATCAAGACAAGATGAAATATGCAGGCATTTGGTAAGACAGAAAGCATCATTTGAACTTATTGAGCTAGCCTATGAAATGGAGTTGAAGAAACATAAAGAGATTTGCTGTCAAGTTGAGAGTTTGGTAGAATCTCTGAAACAGAGCAGTAATGAGTTGCAGCAGAGACTACATCTGATAACTGAGCCAACTCAACACGCAAAGCCAAGAAACACTATTAGTTCAAAGGATGGTTTCTCTTGCAGGTAAGTTATAGTCACTATTGAACTTTGACTTAAATTGACATAATATGGGGGGGGCTAAAGGCTTAGGCAAGCTAAGCCTTTTCTGTTGCTGGGTTCTTACTTACTTCCTGTAACTAGTTAGTAGTTTGAATTCTCAAGAACTGAGGTCAAGATATGAGACTTGCCTCTTGCTTGCTCGTTGAAATTCTTTTCAGGTTTGCCTGAGTAAAAACTCAGTTCAATTACCAGTCTTGTCAATATTGCTGAAGCATTACTGAGCAATGTCCAGAATGTAAGGTATATTTAAAGCAGTGCCTGTCTGACGTGGTGCCCTGATCTAGGACCTCTTGACAGTAATTGTGGAAGTATAGATGTAGAGATCTGTTGACAACAGTGATTTCCCAGATGATGTGCATGGCCTCATCAGCTTAGCTTGCGAAACCCCCGTGTGGTAGAAGAGCGGAATGACTCCTTCAATACATGAAATTTGTCTAGCTCATTTTTACTGCTTGATTTGCCATGTGGCTTAAGTGTCCTGTCACCCTTGTAGGACTCTGGTTTTTCACCTTCTATTAGGCTTCTGTCACCTTCTAATTAAGGCTCACTGTAGCTCAGGTGATACAGTAGGAATGTGTGCTGTGTTGCTGTCACTTCAAGACTTTAACACACTTAATACAATATACCTCATCAAAAAGTTTAATGTCAGACTTTTCCTCCTTTAAAAAACACTTAAGCACCATTTTAATATTACTAAGTGATATGGCCTTGCGCAGTGAGTAACTGCAAGATTTAGGCAGCATTAATTTTTGCTCCCATTGTGTGTTTGCATTGACAACATAACATGTTTATTATTAAGTCTCCAAATCACTGTTGGCTGGCTAGTTTTTCACTTTTTTTCTTAAAAAGGGGAGGGAAGTTGAAAGAATTATAAATCCTAAAGGGTCTGTAAGCAGAAGACACTTGAAAGAAACTTGGTTACTTTTGGAATAGAGCTTCTGCTCTTATTAAAGCCAATCTGATTCAATATTGGGGCTCAACTCTTGAAGATTTTAATATGCAAAAGTGGTAGCAGCAATTGAGCAAGGTTATCTGTAATCATATTTGAACTATTCCTGATGCAGTGTAAGGGTACAGTTTGATATAGCAAGTATTGCTATTTTGCATGACTTGTAACTATTGGAGAATTTCTTAGCAGTCTCTTCAAAGATAAGAAATGGGAAATACTCCAGTAAGCTTGCAAATGTGATAAAGATTGCTCTTCTTGTTGGCCACTGAAGTCTTGCTGTTTTTCAGCACTTAAAAAAAATTGTATCTTTGCAGTTATTGAAGTGTTGGAAAATAGTTGGCAAAAACACACTGTCAGCTTCTATTTGCATTCATTGTGTACTTACTGTTACTTTGGTATTTAATTGCTGTTAATTTAATATTGAAATATTTTGGAATCCTATTAATCTTGTATTAGCTATATATAGATAGCATCAGGAAATCAGTGTGAGATACAGCCGTAAAAGTACTCAGAAGACTAGTAAAGGCAGTACTGCTCAGACTTCTCAACATGAAATCTTCTCTTGCCTAATGTGACAGGAGTGCTTAGGAAACTTAAAAATGCTTCTGTGTCTAACGTCTTTTGTTACAGGCTGTATCAGCTTCTGGAAGGAGAAAATAAAAAACAGCAATTGTTTAAGACGTATGAAAGCCTGGAGCAGATGGCTCAGAAGTTAAAGCAGGACTGTGCTACAGTACAAGATCAGCTAGCAGCATCTTCTCAAGAACAGTCTTTTCTTTTGTCCAGACTAAAAAGTGATGTAGAAACCCTTCATGGTGCTCTGTATCATGGAGAAAATCAGATACAATTCGGTAGTCGGGTAAGCCCTTTAGATCTAGTTATTCAAAGTATTACATTAATGTGTGCTATATTCTTTTACTGAGAAATGTACGAAAGCTGTTGACACCCGGACTAGCTCCCACATGTCAGCCACAAATTTATTAGCATAATGGCGATGGGCACAGTATTTACATTGTTCTTAACAAATGTTGGATGTTGTGAATGGTGGCAGCTAATAATTTTTTCTTTCCAAGCAAATTGTTGTGTGTAACTTTATCTCTTTCAAAGGTGTATACAATCATATATTGCTAGTACGTTTATGGTGTGGGAAATACATTGTCTGGTTATGGTGTCACTGAAAAACTCATTTAATTTTGTCTTTATTTCAGACAAGCTTTTCCCCCATTACCTGTAACACCTGAATTGTATGGTTTTGCCCCTTAAAAAGGCTGGCCATGTGTGGCTCATTTGGACAAAATAATACAGAATTTTGAAGGACAGTTGTAGGGTGGTCCTGCTACAGACCTCCCAGGTCTTGGATTTAGAGCCTGTTTTAAATGGGAATAGGGGTTGTTAAATGCAACTTGTTCTGTTTTTTAAATAATTGTAGATGGCTCAAAAGTAGATTGAGGGAAGTCTTTTATATGTATATATTTATATATATATATTTATATATTTTTATATAATATATATTATATATAATGTATATAAAAAATATATATAATATATATTATATATAAAAGACTATATAATATTTCCTTGGTTAAATACATAAAAATATACTTAACACTTCCATCTGTCAATTGAATTTGCAACATATAGAACAGTTTTTAATAAAAAATGAAGCTTTTAATAGGAACAGTACGTATTTAGGGATTACATATTATTAAATCAGTCCAAATACTTTTAATCAATAGAAAGTTATTTCCTAAAACATAGTGACTTCTCTTTCTATTGCTTCAGTATTCTCAATAAAAGTAATTGCTTTAGTAAGGAGATAATGTGCAAATAGATGACTAGCCTGCTTACAGTGAACCGTGATAAGAATGACAGTTGAGAAAATTGTAGCTGGTAATCAGTGATTTAATTTTAAAATAGAGTTGGCTTTTGTGGGTTTTTTTGGTTGCCTTTTAAGATTTGACTAGCTATGGAGACCTGTAATTGATTGAAAATGTCATTCAACCACCTATGTAGTTGAGGGCCAGATTCTTAGGGTCTTAACTTGTCTGGTAAACTAGTAAACAAGTAAATGAAGTCATATTTTCATAACTTGATGCGAGTACTGTTACGTGGAGCTCAAAAATTACATTAATTGAATGGAATCCCTTATCACCTGCGTTTCTAGTTTTTGTGATTACTTTTCACTTAAAGTGAAAATGGCTTCCAAAAGCAAAAAAGTTTTTTTATTTCTAGTTCCACTAGTATATTAACAATATAAAAGTAATAATGTTTTGTCTTGTATTTTTTGTTAGGAACTTACTGAGCAGTTTAATCAACTGGAAGTTGATTTAAATAAACTAAGTCAACTCCTTGTGGATCTGACGGCCAATGTGAAGTCAAAGAGAAACTTTTTGGAGTCCAATAAGCTGCATCAGATGGAGAGAGACTTGTATATGTATTTTTTCAAAGATGAAGACTACTTGAAGGAACTGGTGGAGAAGCTTGAGCAGCAGTCTAAGGCTAAAGCCAGTGGTCTCGACGATGAGTTTCACCACCAGTGGAGTTCTTAATGTTTAAACTTCAATGTACTCTTAAAGGAAAACATATTTATGTAAACTCCCTACAAGTTTATGGAATAAGTATTAGCTTATCAAGGGTAACATTTATCTATCATTGCAATGTATGTTTAACTGCCACAGTTACCAGGTTTGGATTGTGTGTTGCTTTTATGGCTTTTGGCATCTGCCCACCAAGTTCAAATCTCAGAACTGTCTTAAGTTCTTTGCTCTGAAGTAATACATAGGCTATTTGAGTGAGTTACATTCAGGCTGCTCTTCTTTTAGCCTGTATGTTGATTTCCACTGCACACAGCATAGCACAGAAAGGAACATTTCATATCCTTGATATAAGTTTTCTTGCATGCTGAGAACCTTTCATATGGGAGCTGAAAAATAGATGTGGAGAAGATGTTTGAATGTGAATGTAGTGTGCTCTTTCTGAAGAGGAGAGTTCTCCAAGGCAGATACTCTGTGACTGCTTCCCTTACAGTTCTTCGAAGATCTGGTTTTGTTAGAAATATGTTGCAATATGTACCAGAATCTGTTTCAAGTACCAAGACCATCTGTTTGTAGACCATTCAGATCTTCTCCATTTAAACCAGTCCATACATAAAATGTCCATCCATAATTTTGGATTTACCTTTTGGACTTCTGAGTTTGTTCTATAATTTATGATAGGCATTGCAATTCAGAGTCCTGAGGCTTTTGTGCTTACTCTTTCATGTGCATTGTTAGCTTGTTTATCAAATCTTTATATAGCTTCCTAATACACCAATGGACCTAAATAGGCTTTTATGGTATGATAACTTCCGTTCTTTTATATTTTGATGGGATCAGCTGCTTTTGCTTTCAAGCATTGTAGATATTGATGAAGGCTAGTAAATTAACTTCAATAACATTAGTCTTAAAACTATTTTGATGGCAGGCTTAGCTTTTATGTGAGTATAACTTTAAATTGTTTTAAATATTTTTTCTAACTTACTGGTTTGGATGTCTTTATATCTGGATTTCATGCTGTTTAACTCTGTACATTGTGTTTATTATTAAATGCCAAACACTAAATTCAGTTCAATGTTGTCAGTATTTATGGTGAATCTGTGTGTGGGTTTTAGGCCTATTCTCATGTGTACTGCCTTGTTTGTATCTCATTTACTAGGTTCTCATTTTGACTGCCCCTGAGGCTTTTAGACTGCTACCTCCCATCCTGAGAAGTTGGAGTATTTTTGCCCTGTGTAGGAAAGAAGTGTTGCTGTTAATTATATATACATATATAAAAATATATAATTAGGAGAAGTTATGCAGGGGAAAAGATTATACTTCTGACTTCTGGAATGTCAGGGAAAAGAAAGCCATTCTGCCTCTCTCTCCCTTTTGCACGCTTACTATAAAATTTGAGTGAGATAGATACGGGCAGTACTAATGCAACCTGATGGATGTTCCTCCTTGAATCTGGATACAAATATTTGTACTTGTGAGAATTCAGATTTGCAATCTGCCTATGGTCTTGAGCTAAGAAAAATATTCCCATGTAAGCAGAGGAAATGTTGTTTGCTTGATAATTGACAGTCTGCTTCTGTGCTGGATTTAGTGGGAGAAGACCAGAGTAACAGGACTCCAGTTATAAATTGTGTAGGAATATTTTGCTGAACAGCAGTTTCAGTAGAGCAATTGACTTGTACAGCTTGAATGCTTTTAAGTATTTTGAAAATGTTGGATATTTATCTTATGTTTGTGGTAAGTTTTATGCATTGTTCTTGTCTAACTGTAAAGATAAGTCATCGGTATGGACACTGTTGTTTCTAATTCTCCCATATGTGTTGTATTTAGGGACCCTCTCAAGTATTTGTGTGTGTTATGGAATATGGCTACATGCCAACTGGAAAAGCAACTGTTTTTCAAAAAATAATAAGATTTAGAACAGTAATAAGTGCAATCAAACCTTGTAGAGCCTTTAGATGTTGTTGACCAGTTTCTTAAATTGACAAATAGTAACTATTTTAAAGTTACTAATATTTAATAGTAATTGAGCACATCAATTATACAAAGTTTAAAAAGTAGGTCTGTTATGATTTCTGAAACAACATGTCACTAATGTTTCTATGTCATGATAGTAATACTGTTACTTTCATCTTGTGTTGGCTATATTTTGGCAGTTACATGTAAGTTAGTTTTGGTTTTTCTTGATAAAATCTGAGCATTAATAACAGTAAATATATGCATATGCTGGATACTTCCCCCATCCTCAACATCTTTAAATTAGTCAGTATTTCAGACAAATGACAACTACTGTTTAATTTATCAGATTTTTTAATTAGAATTTAGCTGTACTTAGTAGAACTGCTTAATTTTTTATCATACTATTAGAACAATTTCAAGTAAGGTTTTGTAAATTATTACAATTTGCTCATTTTTATTTACAATATGTAACTGATAGATGTGTCAGGGAGGAGGTGTTATTTCAATTGAGGAGAATACATGGCTGAATGTTCACTATATTTTGTCTTTAATTTCAACAGAGTGTAAGTACAGACTGTTCTGTGGCCCTGATATAATGCATAGTTTGCATGTGTTCTGTGTTTAGGTTTAGTCTTAAAAATGGAACGGTGCACATCATACATAGGATGTGAGATTTCTAAAGTGCCTTTATCTGATACTGCTCAGAGGATTATGGCGGCTTTACACTCTGTTCCTGTAGAAGTTCAGAGTAGCAGAAAAAATAACCAGCGTGAGTAAATCTTAGCTAATTTAAGTGTTTCTATTTTCAGTTGAAAAATTGAAACCCAAACAAATAAAACGATGACAAACGTGTAGTCCCTATTTAAAAGGAAAAAATGTGAGAGTTCAGATTTCCAGGATTAGAAAAGGAATTAAACTTTAACTGTGACATTTGCTGGGAGTTTCTGATTAAATAATGTTATGTGAGTGCAAGGATCTAGAGTATTGCCACTACCCTCAATTTCATTGGGGTTTTTTTCCCCTCTTCCTGTTATGTGGTATAAAAGTAAATAAGAATGCCAAACTGTTAGTTAATACTGTAAATTAAATGTATACATTAACTTTACCCTGGAATAGATACTTAAAGATCATTAGGGGTACTGGGAACTTGCCAGAAGGCCTGTGAACTTTCCAGACTCATGTCTGTCCTTTAAACACATGTTTGGTACAGCGCACTCCTTGTTAAATTCTAGGGGGAAGAGTGAACAAATTCCTGCTGGTAGAGAAAATTAGATAATGTTAAAAGTGCCTTAGCAAATCTTTGACTTGGCCAAATCTTACTTGGAATGTTGTGGATACTATGGAGGTTTTGCAAATGGAATTTTTATTCTCAAATCTGTGCATTTCATAGTCTGCCAGTCTTGTATCTCTCTAAAGAAGTAGATAGGAAGTTAGGTTTGCTGAATTTTGGTGTGGTGGGTTTTTTTTTTTGTTGTTGTTTTTTGTTGTTGGGTTTTTTTCCTCTCCTGAGAACTAGATCCTGGAACGTTAGCTGATTGATGGATTTAAATCTAGCATTTGTTCTTGTGGAGGTGGTGTTGCAGCCTCAATTTTATGTAAATAACAGTTCAGGCTCTTTCAACAGTGAAGTATTGGATCCATGGAGCCTGGTGGTGCAGCAGTGAAGAGGGTAGTAATTAATTGCTGTCTAAATCAGTGATAAACATTTGAAGAAATATGCAGTGGATTAATTTTAAAATGGCACATTTGGACCAAAATCCAGATTATTATAAAGAAAATCAGATTTCTGTTCTGCCTAATTTTAATTGCCATGCTGCTTCTCTTGCTACCTTGTCATTCCCTTCCTTAATTTTTCCTGTGTGATGTTTTTTGCCTTAGACCGGGGAACTCTATGTACTGTGATATCTGTATCGTATTATGTTATCTACTCTTAATCCATTCACTCTCTGTCAAGATGTAAAAATTACGTAGTCTGTTTTAAAAAAAAAAAAAATACACACACCACCACCCCCCCCCCCCCCCATGAAAATGTCTGGTATCTTTAGCCAAATTAACTTGCTGTTGTCTTCGTAGTGCTGCTAAGTCTGTATTCACTGGGGAGTCAAAGAATGGTATAAGCATTTAGTGGCAGCAAATCGCATGACTAGCTTTTCTTGCACTTGTTTTCCATGTAGTAATTAATCACAATTGTTTCTAGTGTAGGCTTAAGAACAAATTTATTCGAATTCCTTTAGGAAACTGCCTGTGTATGTAGCTTTAGCTGATCAGTGTGGATCTGGAGAAAAGGAAAAGTTTGCCTCCCTTAAAAAAACCAAAACCTGACATGTCTGGTCTGTTTCAAACTATTAAACTCTATTTTGTGGATAATTCCTCAAAGATTAAATTTTACTTACAGGAAAAACTGTGTCTTTAGAAGGTAAATATTGGGTTCAAATAGGGCAAATATCTGCAATGTTGAACTAGTGGGTGAAATTGTGTGGTTATCTTGGCAGTAGGGCTTGTAATGGTTCCATCTGCCCTTGAGTTTGAAGGCAAGGATGGGTTTCTACTGCCATCTGGTGATACGAGGTTGCATAGCTTTTTGGATACTTGTCATACTGAATATTGTATGCTGAAGGAGAGAAGTAAAATCCTCATCATTTCCTCTGGAGGGTGAATTTGTCAAGGAAAAGTAGCTGTGACACAATTAAAAATACTGAATTTTTTGAATAATGAAGTAAAAGTGCTCAGTTACTATCTTTCCTAAATTTATAATCTTGTTGTAGGAAGTGTCAAGAAAACCAAACCTAAAATGTTTGAAGCTAAAAATACCGCTATGCGATATTCACTATTCTAACAGCTCAGATTAGAAGTCTGAGCTGGAGATAAATAACTGATTATACACATATAGTAACATGTAAATTTGGTTTCTTCTGAAGGCTAAGCTTGTTACTCTTTGAAAATGGTTTTTTTTTAGTATTTTAAGTTACAGGATGCTGGTTTGCCTCGACAAATTTTTTTTTTTTTAAACTTTCAGTAAATAGAAATGGATCACCTCACGCTTTGTTTGACATTAGTCGTAAGTATAAGCACATTAGATTCAGAAAGTGTCTTGCTGGCAATGCAAATTTCATAGCTGAATACATCAGTGGAATATTGTGCTTGGTATGGACCAGGAGTTAGGAGGGGGCAAAACCATATTTTGCTCATGAGGTGTCTCTTTCCTGGACAGGAAAAAAATCTAGAGATAAAGGGATCCTAACTAAGTGCAAACTCTGGAGAGACCTGCACTTCAGTGGAGTTTTCTTTTTTCCCCGTTTCCTCTTCCTGTCAATACTCGGTTTGTAATTGCTGCTAGCCTGTTGCCATTTGTGCTTTTATCCCAGTCTGTACTTTCTTCTCTTCTTTTTGGGGCTGCTGGGCAGTGTTGAGGGCAGAAAAGAGAAAGTCTGTCCTAACAGTTTGATTTAGCGTGGTGCAAAGTGCTGAGGTGCATTTACAAAGCCTTCCTTAAACTACAGCATCTGTCTGCTTTCAGAGCTGTAGGCTGAGTATCACTGGTAGTTCAGTGGTGGGCCCAGGCTAACAGTGGTGCTGTGGCCCAAGGCTCGGTCTTAGACCCAGCACTGATAGCCATCCTGCTTCTTGGGGTGCTAGTTGTTACCTGTCTGTCAATTTAATAAGTCTGAATTCTTCTTGCTCTCTGTTCTTGTCTGATCTTGTGATACCTGTTCTATCACAAGATGAACAATGTGAAAAAATTATCCTCTGTCGATGAAGCATGATCAGTTCTCTGTAGGGTGTGATGTGCTAAAGATGTATATGCATATAGTGTTTTACTGAAGAAAATTATTGTGGAAAAATGCTGCCTAGTTCCAAGAAAACAGTTGAACTATGTGACGTGCATAGAGTGTTTTTTGCTTTTTATTTTCTTTTTTTCTCATTTTTTTCCTTGCCTATGCCCCCACCTTTACTTTGGCCAAGATGGGATGTGTTTTCTTGAAAGAAAGACATATGCATATTTATGGTATTATAGTAATGCTCGTTCAGAATACTGTGGAAAATGTCTGCTTTGTCACGAATTTGAATTAATTTTTCCTCAATGGGGACAGAGCATGCTTTGCATATGCATATTGAGGAACCTACAGGGCCTTTTTAAGCATGAATGATACTAATTTGAGGAAAATGGTTTTCATGGAAAATTTTATTGCAAGTATTTTGGGTTTGGTAAAAGTGTCTAATGTAACCCTGTATATAACCTAAGTTTTATGCAGTGCTCTCAGATTAATTTGTAGTGTAAAATGTTTCCTGTTCTTTTTTTAAAGGTATAGAGAAGTCCAAGGAAAATAAACTAGGTCATAAGGATGCACATCTGAAAAATGAAAAGGCAAGCATATTGTAAGATTGAAGACTACTAAAAGCAGTCTTTTTATAGCAGGTTTGAAGTTGTTATAGATTGCCTGTTTCATAACAAGCTTTATTACAGTATACTGCATACACTCATAGTTCAGGTAACTTCCCTGTGTCTTATTTTGCACTTGGCATCTATTTACCTTGAGAATCTTGGCCGCACTTCTCTTATCCTTTTTATGGGAAGTTAGTCTCTTGTGGCAGATCGATCAGAAATAAATGAGGTTGCCACCTTTAGATAGTTAGCAAAGTTTAAAAATGTTCTCAAACCTCTGTCGCTGAACAGTCACTAGGACATAATCATAAAGTGAGCTCATTCATATGAAAAATTACTTTGTATTTGGAAGTTTAGTTTTAGGCTTAACGATCTCTCTGAATTTCTGGTTTTGTTGTGATTTTAAATGTGAGTGCGAGTGAGTGCCAGTGCAAGAATGGGAATGGATAACTGCGGCAGCCCCAACTTGGGCTGTGATTGTAACATCCATTGAGTTGGTCAATGAGTTGCAGGTACTGCAAGTGTACTCCTATCACAGCTGCAAATTTCATAGCCTTCCTTACTCTGGTGCATGTGGCACACTTCGGCCAGTCCATTCAGCTTGCTGAAGATGCAGAAAACTGGTTTCTTTTGTGGGGTGGGATAATTTCCTACAGTTGGCTCATACATAGATGGGCAGCTGTGGGTGCACATGAATAGCAGTGGAACCCCTTTTTGTGATGATGTGCTAATTTTGACTGCATCTAGTGAAATTTCCTATATCCACACAAATTATGAAGCTGCATCCTGGGAGTTGTTTTCTCTACTTCCAGCCATGTAATTATTTCTAATAGAAGATCACTTCTTCCTGGAAGGTGCTGCTTCTCTCTGTGGTTAATTGTAGTTTCAGCTGTATTATTCTGACTTGATAATTAAATTGCTTTGTTCTTATTTTTGAACTTTTAAAAGAGAATTGCTTATTCCTGATTCTCTAATTACTGATGTCCTAATTCAAATTTTGCAGTGTTAAACAATAAAGCTATTTGCAGTTTGACTGGAGAATACGCTTGAGTGAATATAGTTGTCTTTCTACAGCTCTTAAACATTTTGTCCTTCTGTGATATTTTCCACTTATGGTAACTTTTTATAGTGTCAACTTTTTGATTAGCATTGCCTCATTGCAATTAATTTGTCTTTGTTTGGAACAATCACTGCTCTTTTTTGTAGTAGCAAAAGCTTAATTCACTCCCTTTTTCTGTTTACTTGGAACCTGTTAATTGTACTTTTGCTGTAGAGTTGATCCTGTGAAGTATGATCTCAAGTAAATTACTGGCTTTGCAATTCTGGCTTCCTCTGTCAATACAGATTGAATAGAGATGGCCAATATCCTCTGATCAGTGAAAACTGTTGTCTTATGGAATGGATGGGAGCCCTGCACAGCAGTAACTTGGGGTTCTTTTGAAGTGAGAACTCCATAGTTTTTAGAATGGTAGTTACAACAGACATAATGAAGGAGACTGGCTGTGCTACAAGAGCTATGAGAGGCTTCAGTTACTTTTCAGTGGAGTGGGTGAATTTGACAGTTATGCATGACGCTGAGGCTAAAAATCTGGAGACAGCTGCTTTGTGGAAATGTTAGAGAACTCGGAAGAGAAATTGTTTTTTATTTGGTTCTGTGTGGGATCGGGTTCAAAATCTTCCTGCTGAAAGATGCTCTGAAAGGGACTGAAATCTTTCTGAGGCATTAGAAGGTACATAAGTCGCTGCAGGAATGCTTCATTTCAAAAAAGGAAATTATGTAAAAATGAAGGAGCTTTTAAAAGTAAATACATGGAATTTCCCCTCCAAAACTGAAGCATTTGTAGGTAGTATAGGGATTTATTCAAAACAGAATATTGGAGACTTAAAACAAATATTAAAATCTGTGGTTAAGTGACAGTATGAAGATGACTACTAAAAAATGTCATTATGCAAAAAGCTGAACTTACCAGATTTTGTATTTTTATAGTTGCCTCATTTGAGTAAGTTAAATGTAAATATACAATAGTATAGTCCAAATAAGCTTACAGTGATGCTTGCAAATGCATCACTAATAATACCTCATTTTTTCTAATGCCTCAGGAGTCGAAAGCTTGCCAGCTCCTATAAGACCTGTTGATCAAGGCATAAGAGGCATATTGAGGGAAGATAAACTCTGTATATCCGAAAATATCTCAACATATATTTACCTTGGGGAATCTTGTAAAGGTTGCCAGTTGCCATTCCAGAGTTCTTGTTTACAAAATCATGTCTCTCAGCTGAAGAGCTTGTAGAAGAAACTAGCAAAATAAACAGTAAGAAAATACTAGGGTCCATAGCATATCAAGAGAATTCCTGAAGAAAATCAAGGATCAAGGAATAGAATTTTAATGTTACCATGCAACTTCTTGCTTAATGCTATTTAATGGCATACCTCTGAAAAGGGATCCTGGGGACTATCTGGAGTAAGAAAGCTGTTCTGGGCATAGTGGATTAAACAGAGCAGAATATAATACTCATAGACCTGATAATACTACTTCAGTGCAACTTCCATTATTTTTCTGTTATATCTTACAGTCTTGTAATTTGTTTGAAGGCATTTGTGGAGATCCAGTTGACACAGTGCACTCGAATTTCCAAAGCAGTCATTATGGTCCCTTGCCAAAAGTTCTTTAATAAACTAAGCTGTCATTGAAAAAGCTCTGAATATTGAAGCTAAAGATGGAAGGGAATTGTCATTCCACTCTTCACATAAAGGCTACTAATAACCTAGTCACAGTAGAAGACAGGCTACTGGACTAGATGCGTCTTACAGTTGTTAATTTGCTGTCTTGAATATTGGACTAATATCCAAAATCATCACTGCTTTTTAAATATAATATAATCAATACAAATCAACAAAATAATCTACTGATGAATAATTGAATTTTGTTTCATGCAGTGTGGTTCCCCTAAACTGTTTTGTTAGTATCAGCATTTTTTATAGGATATCACTTCCTTCAAAGCTTATCTAAATTAACTCTTGTATGTTTATTTTTTTTCTGCTAATAAGCTGAATAATTGGTTCACTTAAATTCCATTTTTTCCAGGAGATTAATGATTCCACAATTTTCTTGTTAAAAACATCTGCCAACCCTGAAAAATGTACTGCTGGTCAGGTAGTCAGGACAGTACATGCCAGTGAAAGTCTTTGCTGTCAAGATACCAAAATTGTGCGCTATTACCGGGATTTAGACTTAACAACATGGGGATATCAAGAAAGAAATCTTCCAGGAGAAGCAAAAAACCTGAAACACGGTGAAAAGAAAATAGCTACTCCCCTTAAAAGAAAGCAAGATGTGCCTAAATATTCTTCAGAGAAAGCAAGAAGATTACCTATAAAGACCTACACTTCTTCACATGAAAGAAGATACAACGTTAATTCTGGACAAACAGAGTCTTCTAAAAATTGTCCTTGTGATATCAGGAATTTGGGATATGAAGAAAAAAGAGAATTGCTTGCAACTATAGAACAGGCAGTGGCTTTTGTAACTACTATGATATTTCATGATGGTTCTTCACAGCTTAACTCAGAGCAGGTTAGTGAATGATGTCTTTTGTTTAGAGTCAGTTTTGTAGAACCATTTGAACTGTGCATGTGATTGAAACATAAACCATGTTCATTAGGAGCCTAGAATCTGGACAAATTTTGTGTGTTATTGCTTACCAGAATATAAATGTAAAATGAGATAAACCTTAATACTTCTGACTACATTTTATTTTTCATTACCAAGTAAAACTTAAAAAAAGAAACTGCTTGGGCTAAACAGGCATTTGTATACTTTGAGTGAGATTGTTTGAATTAGAATAGTTTTTTCCTGCTTTTTACTGTGTCTGTCACAATGAAATTTTGTTTCAAGGCTGAAACATTTGCATGCTCCTCTACTGTGTCAATGATGTATGCAATAACTCTAGTATACATAATAGGTTTCATATTGTAAAATATTTGGGAAATATTTTTGGATTTTATATTTTTTTATAGGGTTGCATAAAATCTGTCACAAGAAACACTATTGTAATTATACTTAACAGGTCTTAACCTCATCAGTAAAAGGAATTGTTGTCTTAGTGAAGAATCGGACTGCTCACCCTTGCCCTCCCAGTTACTCTTCAACTGATTATACTTGGAATGCTGCTAATGAAAATGATAGATTAATTTATTTACAAATTGAACGGTCATCTCTTTGGGAACAAGAACAACAGGCTCAAAAGAAATTTGCTTGGTGAGAGCATATAGGAAAAAATACTGGTTTGTTTTACATAGGCTTTTAGCAATGGTGATGTTGGTTACTTGGCACAGGATTAATCACCTTACATGTCAAGTTTGTTGAATTTCATATTAGCTGTGTTAGTTGTGTGTCAAGCCTGGGCTAATATAAACCAAATAAGAATAGACTATTCCTTTGGGCTCAGCATATTGCTAACTGCAGCCCTATAGAACTAGACTGGGATTCTGGTAGGAGCTGTTTACATTCACCTAGAAATCCTTTATGGACAGAACACCTTATATATAGCAACAAACCTTACGTTTCATCCAGATTTATCTTTTTTGTATCTTATCTTCTGTTTCCTGAACTGCATTTCTTATCTAGTACATTTTTGATGGATGTCGTTACAGTAAACATCCTTTTGGAGCTTAGCAGATACTTTCAATTTTTTGAGCATAATAGACTTTTTTAGTGGCTTTTGAGATCCTTAATGAAGTTTTCCTAATGTTCAGTAATAATGTTACAAAGAAATTGCAAGATAGTTTTTTTAAGTAAATGCTTTGTGTATCTGTTTAATAGTTGGACTAAATTTTAAACTTCCAGTTAGTATAACCAAAATCCTTTTTTATTTCTCACTATTAACTTTGAAATAGTATCTGATAAAATGAGAATTGAATCTGATTCTTAGGTATAATAGTCACATAAAGCTTCATTAGAATATTTTGACTTTCAGTAGTAACTGCTTTATTGTAAACTGCTGAATTGGGGTTATTAAGAGCATTCATTTTCAAGATGTTGAACTTGGTTGTTAGGTGCATCTCTGCCACTTCCACTGTGACTGGAAACAAATCACTTCACTTACCTGTACTTCTCCAGCTGTAATATTGGAGTTATATGACAGCTAGTTTAATAACTTGTTAGTATGAATTTAAGTTGGTCTGAATTGATACTAGTATCAATAAAGCATATATGTATGAACAGTAAAAATTTGATAATAAACAAGTTGAGTAAGTGGGGTGGCATTTAGATGAAATGTATAGGTAATTATTTGTTGTAAGAATGGCGCAGTTGTTTAATAGTGGATCTACACTGTATACAATAATACCTTATGATTGCTACAGTTTCTAGTATGTCCAAAAACTTGGTACTGTGGTTTCTACAGATAAACTTGAAAGCTCTATAAGAAAACAGTTTTTCTATATTGCCCAAAATAGACCTTATTAAAAATGACACAATTAGTAAATCTATATATAAATATATATAATTGGTAAAATCTCTTTAAAATAGCAAGGATGTGGGAACTATAGACACTTGCAAAAGGAGTGGAAAAATGTTGTAAAGATGAAACATTCTAGATATAAATAACATATTAGCACTAGGCAATGATGGTGATTTAGTTTGTCTAGTATTTTTTAAATCGTGGTTTTACAATACTAAATTAATTCAGAAGCCTCTGTGATCTTATTTGGGTGTATTAAAGGGGTGCCAGTTGCTGTTTCGGATTAAGATTGGATTCAATTTTGAGTGTCAAATCAAAATTGTTTTCTTTATGAATGCATGATAAGGCATACCTGCTAAGATGTTTAATTTATTATAGAATGAAGCTTCAGGTGTTACTGAATCGAGAATTTAATATTCAAATACAGTATTTTGTTCTTAGAGGAATAAAGACATGTCTTGTATTAACTGTTTAGTATTAGGTGCTAGTTAAATGTATAATGTAAATAATTCACTATATCTAGTAGCAATATAGTGTGTGTTAATGAACTACTTCTGTGCAGGCAAGTGTTGTTTCAAATGCTACATTGCAAAGTTCCAATTATTTGCTTCAATGCAAAAGATTTCCTGAGGACTCTACTTCAAGTTTATGGTAATGAAATTAGCTGGAAACAAGGTAATTAATCTAATCTATGATCCAATCCCATAATATCTGGCTTTTGATGTTTCTGTTAAAACCACTAGGTGTACAAGTAACTAGATTGGTGATTAAGAATTTTAGCACCATGGGAAAGACTACTGTTTGTGGGGGAGGCTGTGGCCAGAGGCTTGGCATGTCAAGATGATGTATTTCTTCTCAGAGTAGGAATCAAATAATTGAATAATTTAAGGATAGCTTCCAGTGGAAACAAAAGCTCTCAACGTAGTCATGACTATAGCTTAAAAAGTCAAACTGCTGCATGTTTCATGTTCCCTAGAAAAACTTTCTCTGCTCAAGAGGAAAGACTAAAATAAATACCAGAGGTGCTCATAGTTGTCAGAATTAGGAATTACTTGAATGAGTCCTTGGTTTTTTGATGGGAACAAGTAAGACACTTTTGTAGGGGTGTAAAAGCAACTACAAGCAGAAGATATAAGATGTAAATACCATCTTCTGGGTTTTTTTCTTCATTCTGTGTATCATACTACTCCAAAATAAGTGTGATCTTTCAGGAAGGACTCCTTCTATGGAGAATCTTCAGCTTGTGTTCAGCATCTGAAAAGTTTCATCAGTAAATCACAGTAAACTGATGATGATTTAGAATCTGGTGTGAAGATCTAGACAAAAGACACGTAGTCGTGGGAGTGGGAGGGGGGGAAGAAATGTGATGGTACAGGCACTAGTGACAGTTTTATTTTCCTGTACACACAAGAAATACTAGGTTAGATCCTAACTGATGCATAGGATTTGCATTTGAAGTTTGTAGTGTCCAAAAGAATTCTTGCCCAGTTGTATGGTTTGGGTTTTTTTTAAGCTTTGGAAGTTAATGCTTCTTCACCTATTATTTCTGTATTGTAAAAAATAAAGAAATAAAACCCCAAAACAACCCCAAAAAACCCAAAAGCAAACAAAACCCACCCCAAAAGCAACACAAAACCCCTACTGTTTTAAAGGTAAAAATCTCATCGTTGTAAATCAAGCAAACACTGAAATTTCTCTCTATGTCAATATTGACTGCAAACAGTTGAATGATTGCCGTTATTCTGAAACTGGTGTACTAACCATTGGCATACATACATTAGCCATGACTAGGTATGGTATGCTTTGCCATTGAGATTCACTAATTTTTCGAAGTAGAAGGACAGGATTTGAGTACCATGTCAGTCTTGAGGAAAGTATGTTTTTATCAGCGCAGACTCCTTACTTACCCAAGTTTGATCCTGGTTTTGCTTCACTCCTTTCAGCTTTGTTCTGTCTCGAGTTTCCTCCTCCTCACCTTGCACATGTCTTCCTTTCTCCAAGACTGAATTGGTGGTGATGACTACCCTCACCTTTGGTGAAAATTGTACTTGGGAAGGAAGGAATGGATGGATGGTTGGGGAGTTTGATTCTTTATCCTTTTGCAGTTAGAGACTGTCTCGTGCTCATTGTAAATAGAGATATGAGAAAAGGATCTTTGAGGTATCTCAGAGACTACTTGGTAACAGGATTCTGTTCTTCCGCGTATCCTTTGTAAGGTGGTGGTAGTGGTGGTGGTAGAAAATTCGGTGCTCTTTTCATGCAGTCTTCTCTTAAGCTTATGAATGTCCATCACCTCACTAGGCAGAACCTTCCTGCAGCCTCTTGGCACTTTCCAACAGCCATCAGCTGTGGAGTGTTGCTGCCCATCAGTGAGGCAGAGTTGCTTAGTTTGCCTCTTTACTGTGCATCATTTGAGTTCACAGCAAATCTGTCTGTTATAGTTGTCAGAGTTTCATTTAATTCCTGTAGGGATTACTTCCTGTTCAAAAAGCAGTGGAAATCCCATGGACACATCCAAAGTTTTGTGAGTGAATGCAGAGTTTGACATACTTTACGAAGCTGCATGATTCCAGGGCTGAGACTGTCCTTCTGATCACAGAAGGACTTAGTGCTACTGTCGGGAGGGTATCCTTGAGACAATTTCCAAGGCTGTTCCTTAGCATCTGTTAGCTTTTGAGGTGAACAGCTGTTTGTATTCAGAGTATGTCAGGATAGCGAGCTACATGAAATCTTGGTATGAGACTATGCAGATGAAGTATCCTTTGGTTATCTGGCCACTCCAGCAGAGCTCAGGTTGATTCAGGGGCAGGATGTCTCCTTCCCTAACACTTGCTGAGCAGCCATATGAAGTTCTTTTCAGCAACAGTTATGTCAGTGGAGGTCAACAAGCCTGGTTGTCTTTAGAATAGTCCTGCAGCTGTAACTTGCATTATGGATGTTAAAGTTTGCTTCCAGGTAACTGAGTCTGTAAGGTTGTGTAGCATGGAGTTCTCTGTAAATGCACCTGTCAGCTGTCATTTGAACTTGGGGGATACTGAAGAGGCTGCTTAGACCATCTTTGAATAGATTACAAAGCATTCTAGTTACTAGTGTTTCTCTTTTCTTCTTTGTAATACTACAGTACGCATGTTGAGATTGTAGTTAAAAGGGAAATGAAACTGCACTAGGCTTGCTCTATCCAATGTATGTGAACATGAGAGAAAGTGCAGTATAAACACATACGATCCTATAGGACAAAAGGCTCAGATTTTTGGAAACAATGCATTGTGCATTGATATGTGAATTCATGTATACATTAAAGAACTTAGAAGTCTGATTGCTAGGAAGTAAATCTTCTCTCCTCTGACCCCAAACAGCAATTTTGTGACTATCAATCAAGTTAACAGCAACAACAAAATGGTACCAGAGGGAGACACTCTTAAGAAAAACTTTCAGTTTGTAATTTTTCAGCAGTAAGAGAGGCTTTTACAGTCAGTCTTAAGAACCAAAGGTTTACTTGCATTTTAAAACTTGAAAAAAACCAAACCCACAAAAAACCCCTCTTCAAAAATTTTCAGTATTGAACTTACTCCTATGTAGTCATGATACTATTTGTTACAGCTCCAAATTCAATATTTTAACACTTTTGTAGTTTAAATGCTTGTCTGTTTGATGTGTATGTAAGGAAAGGCAACACTTTATAGGTATTTTTCAGTATGGGAGGTAATTTCAATGTTTTTATTCAGAAATAACTTATTTTTGTAGTTGCTGGTAGTGTCGTGTTAGATCCAAGGATTGCAGCATGGCTGATAAACCCCAGCGACACAGTTCCCTCTTTTGAATGTTTACTACAGAAGTATTTTGAAAAGCCTTTTTCTATGGAAACAGTAAATACAGATATGGGCACTTTGAGAAATGCATCAGTAAGTAGTTTGTTTTAAATTGTTTGCGCTTGGGTTAAAAGGGGGAGGAAATGATGAAAGAATTGCTTTTACTTACAAAATACTGCAAGAAAAAAAAAGACAGAAAATGCTTTTCTGAAGGAAGAAAGTTACTACATTAATATTACTTGTTGGAAATCTAATTTTAAAGAAAGGGGAGAAGGGGAAGGTTCACTGCATTCTTCCAAGATGGGGTCATATTCTCCAGGAACAGCTGTAAAATTCTCCTTTAAAAGTGGTCAGCAACAGTATTAATGTATAATCTGATTATTTTTTTTCCACTTCTCTGCTTTTCAGTTTTCCTTTCCAAAACGTTTAATGTCTTATTCTCTTAACTCCTGTGAACTTGTAGCCTTTATTTAGTTAGTTGTTATTAACAATTTTGCTGAATTTCACAGCTGGTAAAGGCACACATCATAGGCTGAGGTGTTCCTAGGGAGTCAAATGTGAACCTTCAAGCATGTGTTTGAAAAATCTGTAAATTGTTATTCTCAATAAGAGAATGCATGATGAACTTATCGAGAAGTTATTCCAAGCCCCATAGAAATGTCTTACTGTTTGTTGAAACTTATTTACTGAATGTTATGAAATGTTGATATTTGTATTTTGGGCCATGGTGATCTACTCTGGGCACATTAGCCTTCAGGGGTTGTTTAAATGATAAAAATAGATGTGTAGCAAACTAAACGGTGGTTTAGTGATTTGTGGTTTGGTTTTTTATTATTTAAGAAACCACCTACTTTTCAGAGACCTTGCTTGTTCAGGCACAAGTATTGTAACGTAGGGCTTCTAGGATACAAATCCACAGATGTCAAGTGGTCTTAGAGCAGAGCCAGTTTACTTCAGAACACTAGCCATAAACTGCAGTTGTTCAGATGCTATAGCCTTTGTGGGTTAAGCTACTAGTGCAGGCAGAGGACAGGCAAAGAGGCAGAAGCAATAAACTTGGTTATTTTTATCTGTGATATCCCCTCCTGTGAGTCAGCATCCTTAATCTTGTCTCTTTCCTTAGCTTGACTCAGTCTTTTGTTCTTTCTGTCACATCTATTCTTAGTTAACATTTCTCAACTTTGTCATCGTGATTCCCAGCTCTGAGTTAAATACCAGAGTTTTATTTCCTTCCTGCCCTACTTCAGGTCTAGTTTGTTTCCTTGCCCCAAACATCTCCTAGTCTTTATGCTGACTTGTTCACCCAAGTCCCAGTTAATGTGTCCCTCTAACATCCTGTGATTATTCCACACTCCCACCCCTGATTCCTTATGCAATTACGTTATTCCCTGGACTCTCCCACTTTCTTTTCAGCTTCTTTGTTTGCTCAGTGGCTCCCAGTTCTTCCTGTGAATCCTAGCTCTTTGCCAGGTTTGTCTCTTCAGCCTTCTTGCTCTGACTTTGCTGGTAGAAGTTGTCTTCACTCCCAGAGAGATCCACTTGTGCCCCACTACTCTATTTAAGCTCTCTGTTGTATTGTGCTGGTCTTGTATACCTGGCATAGTACTTAAAACGACTGCTGTTTTATTCTGTAGCCTGCTGTTCACCCACACACCTCTCTAGCACAAAATATGTGCTACTTGCTGCTTGTCCGTATATTTGATGCTGTGCCAAAAGGCTCAGTAAAAGGAGTCATAGTCCATATACCTTGAAACCTTTCCTGAAACAGGTTCTAAACATCCCACTGCTCTTGCAATGGCTTCATTTGCTGATAAGGAATCTTGCGGTCAATTGAAGCCTGTCATTGGGCTTACTTCCACCTCCAGAATAGGGTCAAGTAAGCTCTCTGTTGCTGGAAGCATAGTATTTAACAGACAGCTTGTTGGTTCCAGAACCAGTGGGCATGGACAGTGTTTCCTGGAGACAGGTTGATGATTTTTCACTGGCCTGCTTCAATTAATCTGTCTGGTATAGAGAAGTCCTCACTGATAGAACTAGACTGTTACAAAACAAGGATCACCGCCGGTGGATCTGGGTGTTTCAGCTTTGAAGAGAGCCCTCTGCATCCTGCCTTCAAGTAGCCTACTGTTTCCTCAGTCTTGCAGTGTTCAAGTCTGCTGTAGGCCCAGGGGAAGCCTGTACAGTAGGTGTCCGTATTGTCTACTCACCACACAAGTAGTGCTGAAGCTGTATAGGCTAATAGCCCTTGAGCAGATGGAGAACCCATGTGGGCTGTCAGTGGAATTCATTACCCCATTTTAACTCTTCTGCTGCTGGGATATACTTCCCACTAACAGACATCAGCTTATATAGAATCTGTACAGTTTTATCTGCTGTTATCTTGAGTCATATGGTCATTTCAAGATAAAAACAACTATGGTCCAAGCTTTAAGTAGCTAGTGCCCCTATGTTTTGTGGTATGTTGTAGGAAAATGTGTCTGTAGCAAAGATTACCCCAAAACTCAGGTAAATCTGTTTTTAGCATGAAACAGAACTTCTTGTAACTAATAGGTGTCTCCCACACTTCTGTTATGCTCAGCACTTCTCTTAAAAATTAGTTGCATCAATTTGATAAAGTTCCTGTGAAGGTTCTTCCTCAGCTGTGTACCAGAATGCATGCCTCTGTAGCAATGCTGTGTTATAGTTTATCTTAATACACACTAATTTTCAGTCAGTTCTGGTTCTGTTGTGTTTGTGCAGCCACAACTAATTTGAATTCCTTCTGCATTCTGTTTGGATCAAATAATGGATGAAACATTGCTCTTGTCAGTCTGCATCTGCTGTAATGCTTTGGTTCCAGACTTGTTTTTCATCGATTAATGGGACTGTTTTGCAAACAGTAGGCCAAAATTGTGACTTTTGTGTGCAAAACTTATTTTTGTACATTGCGGGATGGATTATGTTTACCTGTTGATTTACAGCTGACTCTTGCACTGTGAGGCCACAGGATCAAGTGTTTAGATGTACTGGTGTCTCAGTCTGTGCATATCCTCATTCCCTAGAAACGTAACCAGGAGATTTTAAGAATCATCCTGAAGACAAGGAGGAGATAATGGCATCTAGTTCAGGGAGCAATTATTGCAAAAGACCCTGTTCAGATAGAAAAAGGTGTCCAGAGATACCTTCTCACAGACTCTGAAGGGAACTTACTTCCCTGAAGGGAGGAAGATGCTTTCGTATCCATTAATTTTTATATGAATTTAGTTTTTTTTTCTTTTAGATAAGTCCTTAATTCTGAGATCTATTTAGACTATATAGACCCTCCTTTAGGAAGGTTTTTGAAGATCTTCCAAATACTTTCATTATTCTTACCTGCTTTTGCTTCAAAAGAACTATTCTTCTAGCTGGACAGATTAAAAGCCCTGGAGGCCCATAGTATTATGACACCAGGCCTGTTCTTAAGAAAATACTCTTGGAAACAATCTCAGTGGCAATCTTTCTGTTTTAGTCCATCATTCATCCAGTATAGTGGAGTGATAGCACATCTAGTTACGTTGCATATATTCTTTGAGATGATAAAATCTTAATCTTGTTCTTTACAAAATACTGGATGGTTCATTCAAATGGAAGCATTGTCTTAATTTTTTATGCAATCTTAGAGGAGTGTAAATCTGATAACAAGTAGATAAGTCTCTTTTTTTTCCTTCTCGTCACAAAAAGACCAAAGGAAAGATTCTGAATATATCAAATAAAACCCATGAAACTGTGAAATAAGTAGCAAAGTCAAGTCTGGTAGCATAATTTCTGAGATGTTGCTCTGGTAAGGAAAACACTTTCTAGCTCAGTTTGATTGGAGAAAGCAGAATATATTTCTTTTGGAGCAGATTTTTTTTGCCCAACTGTAGGTATTTCATGAGAGCAGTAAGGTAAGAAACCTGTAGAATAGTTGCAATCTGTATAACAAGAACTTCTGCAGCTCATAGTATGAGAGTTTTTCTTAGTGTTCCATCAGCCCCAAGATACGAATGCAAATAATAAACTGAACATAGAATAGTTAGGATACCTTTAATATACGCATAGGGTAAATGACAAACATGAAGACTGATGGCTTAAAAGATGCCCAAGGAACCCTCTCAGTGCTTCTCCAATTGAGAAGCTTTCCAAGTGATTTCATGGCCCTTTGGTTTCCTGTCAATATATTCTTCTTTTTTTTCTAAAAACTTTTTAAATTCTTCTAGACAGAAAGAGATAATTCATTTGGGAAGCAGATTTTAAATTTATTTTCACCCCTGCCTATGTGCATTAATTTAGCAGAAATGATCTTGGAATACCCTTTTCACCAAGTATTGAGCCAAATCGAGGTCAGTCTTTAGCAATGTGACTATTGAGGAAGAAACAGTGTTACCAGATTATCTTCTAAACTGGTTAGAGTTCTGTTGGCCTCAAAATTGATTTATGCTCTGATGATGAGTCCTCCATGTGGTGTACGTTACACTCATGTTGTCAAACATAAAATAGTAAGCTTCTACTAAAAAGTTCTACGTGCTGATCTTTTTTTTTTAATATTTTTTTGTTTTCCAAACTGTCATGGACAGGAATCTGCAGTCAGCACTGCACTGTGTCTGGGAGAATTGTCTTGCATTCTGGGTTTCTGTACTTGCTCAAGATTCTGTAGTCTTACGGGTTTTCCCTGTCAGACTCCTTTTCTCAGTCTTTCCTTTCAGGGATTTTTGGTTTTCTTCCAGTTTCCTTCCTTTCTAGTACAGCTCTTGTTTTATATAATAATCTTTCTTGGAATTCTTAACTACCCTTATTAAAATAATGCCTTATGTATAGTGAATCTTACATCTACCTTTTTTGGCTAGTCAGATGCTGAGCTCAGGGTATGGAACTCTACAAAGGATCTCACTAAATTGAGTGCTAATTGAGCATAAATTGAAAGTTATGTGTGCAGAGTAGTTTCAATTTACAAAGAGATCTTTGAGTCATTGTTGCCAGCTTTATGTTGGTTCAGTATGCAGCAGCAGCCAAAAAGCTAACAAAATGTAGGCACCATAAGGAAAGGTATTGAGATGAAGAAAAGGAACATGATTTTTTTTTACCAATGAAAACCTTGGTGTACCCATGTCTTGAAGACTGCGCAGTTCTGGTCTCTGCATTTCAAGAAAGGCACAGTGGGCTTCTAAAAGGTCAGAGGATGGAACATCCTTTATTAAGAAGATGTGATAAAAATTGTGGTTATTTGAAATGGAGATGGAAAGACTGAGGGGTACTATGCTAGCAGTTTCCTAAATTATGATGAAGACAGTGGATAAAGTGAATGCAGTGGTACTACTTGGCAAATCCTGCAGCTGTAACTACAAGTTGAAGAAACTAGGAGGAGATGGGGTTAAAGACACGATGAGCAATGAAGTCTGCAATCTAGAGATAAACAAAAAATATTAAATACATTTTTGAAGCAATCAAAATGCGGACTGTCTCTTAGAGATGCTAGTCTAACTTCATGAAAAAATGTAGTCTGCAGATTAAGCAGGTTCCATTAAGCCAATTGTTCTATACCTAGCGTACATGAAAACAATATATATATGTTCTCTTTATAAAAACTGTTATGATCCCCTCCTCCAACTTAGTAGTCTAAACTAAATAAGCTTAATTTATTTCTTTGTAGGTCATGTTTTCTAAATTTACTATTACTTTTTGTTCTCTTCTTTAGCTTATCTGGCATTTCTTAATGTATGTCTTAAAGTATTGTGGCCAAGATACCCCAATATTTCAGCTATATCCTCAGAAGTATTTATCAACACAGAGTAAATGCCTCTTTACACAAAGAACCATTAGTTAAAGTTCACTGTTTTACACAGAAAATGAGGAACTATGATAACATGATGCTTAATTCCATGTAACCTATTTTACTACCTCCAGCACAGACCAGGGTGTGATTCTTGGGGAGGATTATACAAACAGGCAAGTGCAAGTCCTCTAGAATGCTGTCCTAGGTTCTATGGTTTGTGACCCAGGAATTTTGCGGGACAATGCTAGTATTTTTGCACTTAATGGCTTGGATGTAAATTTATTCCATAATTTTGATTCTACGGTCATTGTTGATGATATAGGCTACAGGAAAGAAAATCTGTCTGCAGCATTTTTCACATTCCCATCTTTCCTCACAGGAATTTAGTAAAGAAAAGCAGCACTTTGTTTACATTTTCTGTATCAGCCTGATAAATTTCATTGGCTAACATTAAGTTTATTTTTAGTGATCATGTTCTCGGAGCTAACAATCATATTCTTAGTGTCTGTATACACTTCAAAATGGTCTTCTAGCCAACTGAAGGAGGTGGCATGGCTCTGTACAGAACACCTATGGAACAGAAGGGAAGGAAGTGAATAGTTCAGGCACAGAAGAGTGGTAGTACTGATAAGAGAAAGAAAATTGCAAGCAATTTTTCCTTACTTTACAAATAGCAATAGAATTCTGACGTCAATGTAAAAGGCAGCGTAGTGATACTATTTCCCCATACTTGATCTGTGCAAAAGATAAATAAAAGAACAGGTAAACCTTGAATATTCATGATCTGTACTGTTCTTTAATTGTGTTTGTCAGAGATTTAAGAACATTACTAAAATGTTAAATATAACAGGAGACATACAGAAAAATGGTTTTATCCCTTTTAAAATAAATAGTATTCTAAATATTTTCACGTTAGCACTAAAATTATTTTTTAATTTTTTTTTATAGCAGTATCAAAACTTAGGTGTGAACTTGGAGAAGCTTTATAATGTAATGATGGATCTTGCTCATGACTTGCAGGTAAAATACAAGTAGTAGTTACTCAGATACAACTTCAGAGGTATTACCATTAATTAAAGAGAGTTAATGATGTGCTGCTCATTCAAATCGGAATCTTTTCTTGAGTTAAATAGAAGGCTTCAGTCCATACTGGTTTACAGTGCTGGTCAACATTTAAAATAAAGTTGCCCATCAAATTTGCCATTTTTTCCTGGACAAAATGGTTAGTCTCAAAGTTAATCTTTAGAAGAAACTTTCCTTTGCAACAGTTAACTGTTAACTAAGAACAGGCTTTGTTTAGAATATTGTGACTTTTCTTTTTGTATTTTAAACCTATATGAAACAGTCTAAAAAGTGTTAATAGAGTTAAAACAGACCGTAGCTGGGGTTTTTTTTATACGTTCCTTTGGTACAAAAGCTCTCAGCATATCTTTTGCTCTAGATTGTATTAGCTGCATGCTGGTCAAAAACTGTGACAGGCATCCTAGAGATGTAGTTGATGCCCCAAGCCTCTCAGCGTTTGAGGCATTTGGGCAATGTCATTGATAATATGCTTGTAACTTTTGGTCAGCCCTAGAGTGGTCAGGCAGTTGGACTAGATGATTGTTGTAGGTCCCTTCCAACTGAACTATTTCATTCTATTTTAGCCCTTATTGCAGTTCAGAATGAATCTCAAGAAGTCTTTTACTGGTTTTTTGCATGTGTTTGTTTTCTCCCTGTAGTCATATACCTGATAAAGTGTCAGAATTTAGGGATACACTCAGGTTCTGGTGAAAGGTACATCACCGAATTCTAGGCGGTTTCCTTGAGATTGATGGTAGTAAGTGTAGGACTTAAACCATCAGTTGATGGAGCCATGTTAATCTGGATATCTAAGTGGCCCAGCAGTATGATGAAACAGTCTGTGAAGGAAGGCAATAGGAAGCATCAAAGGCACAGAAAATGAGAGCCAGCCTACAGGAAGTGTTTAGGCAAGTGTTGCTGTCTGATTGCTTCAGTGGTTAGAGAAAAAAGGCTTCCTGTTCTTTGTAAGTAAATTGGGTGCATAACCCTATCATCTTTTAGTCTTTTCCTGATGAAAACAAAGTTATGAATTCTGAATGGCTGTTTAATTGTTCAGGTGAGTAAAGAAGAAGGGATAACTATGTTCTGTTATAATGGAGCTTGTTCCAAAAAATGAACCTTTTAGAAAAACGGGGTATGTATATTTCTTTATTACTATACCTGTACAAAATGATTACTATTAGAAAATGCATTATGATTCCCCACAAAATGAAGTGATAATGGCCTACAGTATTTAGATACTACAATTCACACTAAATAGTATTTCTTTCCATGAGCAGTGTTGTCATATAAAAAGGGGTTATACAGAAAGTGAAATACTGCTTACTGGAAAACAGATCCACATAATGACACCACTGTATGTTTTAAGATTAAAATTGGCTGATACTGAAGAATTTATTTTTATCTTGCTTTACAGGTTCAAGGTTTGTGGAAATTATTTTGCACATTAGAACTTCCACTTATCAAAATTCTGGCAGGTATGAAAGTTCAGTTCAAAATACAAATCTTTACTTTTTTCACACAGCTGCTGCCTATGCTCAAGTAGAATGTTGTGTGATTTTAGCTTCATAACAGCAGCGCTGAGTTTGTTTCCATCTTACAGATTAAGAAGCATGTAAGATCAAAATTATCAATTTTAAGTGTTCTCAGTATATAATTGTATTTACAGTAATGGAAACACACAAAATACACGTGAACAAACAAGAACTGAAAAAAACATCAGAGATTCTGGCGGTAAATGTCTTTATTTTTTCTTTTGGAGATTGTATAGCATCATCTTTCTGCTTTTACGGAGGGTAACTGATTAAAAAGAAGAGGAATATTTTTGTTTCGTCATGTTCTACATGACAGTTTGGGGCTTCTAGTATTTTTATTGTTATAACTAATATTTACATTTTTAGGGTACTTCCATGTTTATTCAGGCAAGCAAAAAGGAGGCATTTGCTTCAAGTCCCAGAACTGAGATTGCTTTGCAAAATGCACAAGTCCTTTTGTGTTACGTGTTGGAGCGTAAAAATTGTAATGACTCTTTTGAACCTACAGTTACCAGTAACCATCTTCCTGAGAAGAGATAGATATTTCTATCTCTTTGTCAATAAAACAGTCTTTACAACTTACATGTTCTGAGAGTTCCAAGTTTGCCATTTCCCCATGGATAAAAATAGCTACAGGAGAATCCTATTTTGTAGCATAAAATCTAAGTAAGATAATCATAGCGGTCTGACAGATTACTGAAGACTATAGAGATGTGTAAGAAACACAACTATGCAAATTATTCTGGTAAATCAGTAATCTAAATTATTTTCCCACAATTCTGGTACTTTCTTCTACAGTAAATTCCTTTCCCAGATCATGAAGAAATGTAGACTAAAGAATATATATATATATATATATATAAGCAGTCTACTAAACAAAATGTTCATAGCCATCAATGATTAGACATTATCAAGTACCCTGTTTTTAAGTAGAAGTTCAATATACTCTTTAACCTAGGAAGTAGCAGATGTTGAAGAAAATAATAATGTAAACAGAATAATTCTGATGTACTAATTTATAGTTGCGACTCAAAGAGCTTGAACAGGAAGCCCATCAAGTTGCTGGAGAACAATTCCTTTTGACCAGCAGTTATCAACTCAGACAGGTAATATTTATACTATTATTATGCAAGTTGTAAGTTCTGTAAATTGTTATTGATGCAGAAGAATTATAAAGCTTATAAAATTGTCTTTACAACTTCAGAATCCTTTTGATATTATGTTATTTTCTGATTTTAGTGGACACATCCATTTTTCTTAAATCTAGCAAAGTTTGATAATCTGTATTTGAACGTGTTTACATGAATTATGCATTTGATTTTAGCAAATACACTTTTTTCAATAGCTCAAAAATAAAGATTTGATCTTTTCATTTCTGTGTTAGTCCTCTTTACTACAGTATGTTCTATTTTCCTTGAAGTCTGTTTTCTAGACTTAAGTTCAGTCACCAAATAATTTTCCTTTTTGTTTCAGCACTTGAAACACTGGAACATTTCTCTTATGTTTGTCTTACTGTAGGTACTATTTGAAAAGTTAAAACTGCATGCACTGTGTGAGAAAGTTCACAGAACTGAAGTACAACAACTTGTGTCCACTTCAGAAGTTGTGGTGAGATGGGGAGGGGTTTTAAGAGTCTGAATGATTTAGCAAAACTCCCAAGTTATGTTCCAATGAAATTATCATTTGTCTAAAGTTTTTCTAACCATCTTGATTTATTTTTGTATTGTACTAATCACACTTCTTTTACTTAAGCCAGAAATGAAAGTTGCACTCCATGATGGGGAAAACCAAACTTTAGCTATAAACAAGGGTTAAAAACTTGAGTAACCAGCATGCATGTATGACCATCCTCCTCACAGGAGAGAGACTTTCTTTACTGGTCAGGTTTTGCTAGCTCAGTATGACTGATTGAGTGAAAGAGACCACTGGTGAAAAAGAACTTTAATGTAAAAATCTGCTACTGAAGGAAATAACAACCCAGACTTTCTCTTTGCTGTCAGGAGATTTGGGCTAAAACCATGTTGTCATCTTTTTATGGACCCTTAACTCATTCATTCATTCATTCATGTTAAGTAAAGAGGTCTGCAGGCAATTATTTGATACCTGTGGTTTGGATTGGGAGTTGTCACTTTCTTTGCGTGGTCTTGTTTACTTGTTGTGGGCATGAATTTTCTTCTGGCTTTTTAAATTTTTTTTTTTTTTTTTTTTCCCCTCCCTCTGTGGAAGTGCTTGTCCTCAGTAAGAGCAGTTGCATTTGGAGTCATATTTGCAAGACCTTGACAGAGTCTTGTTCCCCTAGAGCAGTAATGACCAAACAGTTTAGATATTTTGGTATGCCTGTACAAGAGATCAAATGTATCTTCAGATGTAGTGCAATAAATATTGCACATATGAGGCTTCTCCAGTTCTTTCTTCTGTTAGTGTAGGAGCAAATAAAGCCGTTCATGTGTGATCCCACGCAAGTGGAGAAACCTGCCAAAAACATTTGTCTAAAAATGAAGTCAAGACCAGACTGCGGACTTCTTGGTAACTTGAGGCAAATGTGGTTGCCCCTTCCTTTTCATAGAAATTTAGATTGGAAAAGACCTTTAATATCAAGTTTAAGTGTTAAACAAGCACTGCCAAGTCTACCGCTAAACCATGTCCCTAAGTGCTACCTCTACATGTCTTTTAAACACCTCCAGGGATGGATGGTGATTCTATCACTTCCCTGGGCAGCCTGTTCCAATGCTTGACCCCCCTTTCAGAGAAGAAATTGTTCCTATTGTCCTTCTAAGCCTCCCCTGGCACAACTTGAGGCCATTTTCTTATGTCCTGTCACTTGTTATCTGGGAGAAGAGACCAACCCCACCTGCCTACAGCCTCCTGTCAGGCACCTGTAGAGAGCAATAAGGTCCCCCCTCGAGTCTCCTCCTCTCCAGGCTAAATAACTTCACCTCCCTCAGTCACTCCTCATCATTGTTCTCTAGACCATTCACCAGCTTCATTGTCCTTTGGACAAGGTCCAGCACCTCAATGTCTTTCTCGTAGTGAAGGGCCCAAATCTGAACACAGGCTTTGAGGTGTGGCCTCACCAGTGCCCAGCGCAGGGGGATGGTCACTGCCCTGGTCCTGGTGGCCACGCTATTTCTGATACCAGCCAGGATGCTGTTGGCCTTCCTGGCCACCTGGGCACATTGTTGGCTCATGTTCAGCTGGCTGTTGACCAGCACTCCCAGGTCCTTCTCCTTCAGGCAGCTTCCCAGCCACTCTTCCCCAAGCCTGCAGCGCTGCAAGGAGTTGTTGTGACCCAAGGGCAGAACCCAGAACTGAGCCTTGTTGAACTTCATACAATTGACCTTGGCCCATCAGTCCAACCTGTCTGGACCCTTCTGCAGAGCCTCCTGCCCTCAAGCAGATCAACAGTCCCGCCCAACTTGGTGTCATCTGCAGACTTACTGAGAGTGCACTCGATCCCCTTGTCCAGATCACTAATAGATCATTTTGTTAAGACAATAGGAATGGAATTCCTTCTTAGAAGAGAAGCCTCTGTGCAGCTGCACCTGTTTCTGACTTGGTGCTGAAACTGCATTGTTCTAGTTTACATTGAAGTTAAAGAACACAACTCATTGGTGAGAATTAACGCCCTGTGGCAGGCAGAAAGGTAATACTTGTTTCTCATGTGTTAAAAGAGGACATTCAGCTTTTGGGCCAAGTGTCTGAACTACCATACGCGATTTCTGAGGCAATGCCAACAGATAACTATAAAACCCACACACTACTCAAGGAGAAGGAGGTTTCGTAGATCAAGTATGTAATCTCGGAGAGGGACAGAGTGCCTTGGGAGATGTGAGGGATCCATGAAATAGAATGCATGTCATCATTTTGTGGGAACATAAGACTTGTTGCTGTAATCAAAGCGATGCTTTTATCTAGTCCAGTACCCTCTTTAACAACTGCTGAGATGTGGTTAAAGGTAAGGTGAAATCTTCCAATAGATAAATACTAGATAATTAGTTGTAATATGATGTTTTTCCCTGGTAGCAAGAAAAAAACATATGCTTTTAAATTTCCATTTTGGTACAGTTGCATCTTTTTTTTTTTTTTTTTTTTTTTACCCTGAACTGTTGAAGTTCCAAATATTTTTGTAGCATTTATACATATCCGCTCTCTAGTAATTTCATTCTCTTTCTTAAAAATTTTATGGCAATTTGCAATCAAGGTAATCAGAAATATGCTTTATCTTACTGCTTTTGGATTTGACAATTTCAAGGTTTTTTTCAAGGTCTCCTGGAACTTGTATTAGGGGATCAATAGGATAAATTATCTTGTTGGATTTTGTGTGTTTATGTATAAATATGTATATGTGTATATATGTATTGTTTTGTATACTTTTATCATGTTCTCTCTTGCACTGATGCTGTCTAGCACAAAAAATAAACAAAGGTCCATAAGTAATGCCCCACACCCATGTCCCCAGTGTTTTTGAAGTTGTCGTGGAAAAGTTTTTATGTCTGCATGTCTTTTTGTCCCTGTCTGGGACAGGAAGGGAAATTAAATGGGAAGGGGTAATCTCCAGTCCTCCTGATGAAGACAAGAAAGAATGAAGGTTTCCTTTGGCTTAGGGTGAGATTGCTTGAAGGACATTATTCATTAGTCTGTATTCTGTCCATTCCGCTTGGCAAGAAAATGTCTTCCTCCAAAACTTATTCTGTTAAGTTTTATTATTTAATAATATTAACAGAAAAGTATACTAGTGATTCACATTCTTTATTTTTCAGCTGAATAAGTTGCAAGAGCTTCATCCTTTGCCAAAGATAGTTTTAGAATACCGTCAGGTGAGCTGATGCTTTTCGCATAGTGTAGTTGTACTGACACAAAATTAGCAAGAAAGATAACATATTCACAGCTAAATAAATAAGAAAGTTGGCTTTAATGTAAGTTCATTCAAATATTCAGTTAAATTTTGAAGTTGTAGGTATTCTTAAGAATTTTTAAATTTAATGTTTACTTCTGCTTTGCACTGTGTTAAATTATTTCTAACAAACAACTCTTGCAAAAACAATTGGAAAACTTCACTGTTAAATTTGCCTAGTGCTATAAAGCACACTATTAGGACAAAACATTTATTTTTTTGAGTTCTGAAGTGAAGGAGATGACTTACAGGTTTTTTTTAGGTGACGAGCCTCTTGAAAATCCAAAGCAACCTAGTTAGTTTGCTCTCACACTTAATGTTTGGGTTGTCAGTGGATGAATTTCCAAGATTTAGGAAAAAAAAAAGAAGTGTTAGGGTGGTTGGGTAGGTTCTTTTTCTGTGCATGTGTGGCTTTTTTGTGTAGTTTATTGACCTGCGGATATAAGATGTAGAAGAATAAATTCCCATAGTTCATTTACTAGCATCTGCAAAGACCTGGCTTTAGGGTATAACTGAGCACTCTACCTAATTTATGCTGTTAGGTCAAGCTATTAGTGAGTATACATCCGTTATTTACTGAGATAAAACTGTCTTTTAAAAGAAGTGTACAAGTTAACATGCATTTGGAAATTAAGATCTTTAATTTGAAAAATATCTTGGTTTTTATAAATAAGCATTTATCTAAACTTTAATATAATTTAGGTTCATAAGATGAAATCAACTTATGTGGATGGACTACAAACATGCATGAGAAAGGTAGAAGTATAAAAAGTATACTGTAAGGTACTGTATTTCAAGTAAATCAAAAGTGTGAAATGATTGCAGTGTTTACAGATTAAGAATTTTTGTATATGTAAAAGGATAAAATATTTTTTTATTTTGTAGTCCTGATTACAGTAAGTTATTTTTCTTGATGTTTACTTTAAATAAAACTTAACTGTGTGTTTCATCCTTTTCTTTTTGGGAATTTTTACTTTACTTTGACTACAGGGATTTATTTCCTCTACATGGAATCAGACAGGAACTGTGACTGGCAGGCTTTCAGCCAAAAATCCAGTAAGTGAGGCTATTAGAAGATTTACGTTTTAGTTAGAATTAAAAAATAGTATTATTTATATAAAATATGTAATATTTTTAACACATGAAATGTTCATTTTTACTTAAGTCTAGCAGTTGCCATATTGTTTGTAAATGGTGGATAGAAAAAGCTTATTAAATGTGTGTTTCACTCTCAAACATTTTTTTTATTAATACTTTGTTATTGTGGATCAGAATTTAATATTATCTGAAATTTAAAATTACCTGGAGTAAACCTGTAGAATCTTGAGCCACATGGTCTCTCTAGACTTTAACTGAATACTTCTTTGTAATAAATTCCTGGTGTTTGTGAACTATTCCTTGTTAAGGGATTGGTAAACCCTAGAAGGCACCCTGGGGATTATGGGGGAAAAAAAAAAAAAGCAGCTCTTCTGAAATTTGGCTTCAGGCCTCATAGTAGTGAAGGGCTAAGCTGGCTATGCTGTTACTTTGGAAGTCTTGCCAGATGCTTATATAGCTGTGACACTTGGGTTCTTTCTGCTTCCTTGCTTGTCTTTGGCTATGATGATCTTGATGTACATGCTTGTGGCTGGAATGTGATTTATTTGACTTTCTGGACCGCTAGATGCTTGGGATTTTTTTTCTTTCTCTCTTTTTTTTTTTTTTTTTTTTGCTAAAGTGGTCTTTTTAAGGGCATATTTGAATATATTTTATTTTATTTGGAGCTTAGGAAGCATACTGACTTGGCTGTAGGGACTGGTGAGGCCTTTTGTGTTCCAGTTCTGTCACAGCCCATAGCTGTGTGGATGGGCGTGCAGAACCTGGTGTGGGAGGAGACAGCTGCAGACTGCTTCAAGGGCTCTAATCAAGTCATAAGCAGGGGAATAACAGTAGACAAGTAGTGACTACCTACCTGCAGAAATGTTCTGTTTGGTTTAATCATGGCCTTTCTCAACAAAGACCTGACCTCTGGCCCTCTGGGAGAGGGGGAATAGATGCAGAAGTGGGACTTGGCTCATGAAGGCTAGAGGGAATCCACAAGGCCACTGTCCTTTTAACTTGTGCCCAAAAGTATTGTCAGTTCTTATCTGTGCAGCTTTGAGTACCGCTTAACTGTCTAGGCAGGTACTAGCCTTAAGCTTTGTGGATACAAGTGGTATTAGAATCTTTGGGCAGTCTTGGGAGAAAGACCATGGTCTTCTACAGCTCTTACCTAGGAGTAGAGATGTTAGATGTAACATTTATGTTTGACTACTTTGCATGGGTGGGCTCATGTGGCTCCTTGCAGGTCCTGACTGGTATGGTGACTTTTGGAGTCCTGGCAGAAACTTGTCCTGAGAGGTTCTCATCCTCACAATACTAGTGACTTCCTTAGCTCTTCTTTTGCTTGTGTTCACAGTTCAGGTTTCATTTCTATCTTCCTACCTTCATGGTACATATTTCTATACAGATTGTCATCAAACAATTTATAGGAAGTGCTTGTACATTTTCCTGAGTAAAATCCAGTGTCTAGGATTCTGAATTAACAGTGGAAAGGAGGAGTGTTATGCTGCTTTTGCTTCTCATGCATCCAGATGGGGGAAAGTGATGGGAGAGAACAGAAAAGATGATCATGAAGGTCAGTTTGCTAAATGTTCTGATGTGATGCAAAGGCGTTTACAAGTTTACAAGAACAGGCAGCTGTCATGAACAACTGCATACAATACAAGGTGACCTTTGGCCCATCATGCTAATAATGACACAAAATCTACTTTTCTTAAGGGTTGTTTTTCTCCAAAATAATGCTGCTAAGGTTAGCATGCAGGGTTGCCTAAGGCTGCGTTTTCCTTATAAGGAAAAACATTGGCATAGCTTTTTTTGTGTGAAATGTTTATGGAACTTATACCATCTGTTTCTGAAACATTTATTGATATAGAAGATACATTGCAGTACCCAGTCACTCTAGTAAGTGTTAAAGGATTGTGAAGATCCTTGCCAGAAATCATAAATATTGTAGATATTTTTGCAGTTACTATGATGTTATGTCAAATTTCAGCTGAATATTTGCTGAGGTAGTTTATTTTTAACCATGTTTTAAAATGCCTTAAAGGGGTGATTAAAGCAAAAGACAAGTGTAAATCAGATAAAGTGAGAATTCAAATAGAAAAAAAACCCCATCCCCTTTGCTGCAGTGGTTGTGGGAGATGGAGTTCCAAACAAAGGTTTCTTTATCTTTCTTTTTTTTTTGTGAAGGTAATGGATCTGTCAAGGTAATGGATCTGTCTGTCCTTTTTCCTTTAAGGCCTTAAATGGAGTCCAGGAGGGATTTACTCATAGGTTTAAGGAGAAATGACCGGACATTAGGTACAGAGCAGGATTTCTTTTTCAGATAAACTCTCCTGTGATCTTTCAGACAAATTCACATCTGATGTATGGATGATGTGTATTTTTGGCTTTATGTGGGTTTCTTTCTGTAGATAAGCTTATTCACATGAATTTTTATGACTTATGCATTGCAGCAGCTTAGAGGGGGCTTCTTGATACAACTTTACTTCAGTGGCTCTCCATGTATTCATCTATTTTAGTTTAACTGTGCACTCAGTCTCATTTAGTTTCTTCTTCTATAATGTGTGCTGCATAGTTAATGCATTTTTCACGTTCAACAGTGTTATTTATATTGTAGTCTCCTGCTATAGCATTTTAACTATTTTCTACTCCATGAGAACCTGTGTATCTGAGTCCTAAAAGTAAATATAAATGCTAAAATTCTTCAGTCAAATTATTTTGTAATATACCCACAGTAAGTCATGAGTGAGGTGGAAAAGCATAAAGCCAATTAAGGTCAAGCCTCTTTGAGAATGAAAAGAGAGAAGTCCTAACTCAAGATATAAAGATTGCATATAATTGGATGTTATAATTTGTTATAATCAGTGCTAGAATCAGATATTCTGTATTAAGGTTTCTTTCCTCCAGGCTTCTGCAGCAGAAAGAACTGAAATGCTACTAATGAGTTTACACTTCTGTACTTCAGAAGATGTTTTTATCATTAAACTAAAAAGCATAAAGTAGTGGGCTTCAGGGGGCATTTCCTTCCTTTTAGTTAGAACAGGTTATGCTGAAGATAAATAAACTTTGTACCTTCCCAGACCAACTGAAAAATAAATAAAAAAAAAACCCATTCCTATTTCTCCCCAGGAGAAATGCTTTTACTAGCTTACCCAAAAAGGCAAAGAAATAAAATAATTTAACCTGTCAATCAAAGCAGTACGTTAACCTTTAATTTGGAAAGCAGGAATGCAATTTAAAAGGGAAACTAATTGGGGCATGTTCAATGTTAATGTGTTCAAAGAAGGACCGTAAAGAACCTGAACTATTTAACATACCTCAGTCTCTCTAACAAATATAAGTAATGTTTTCTGATAGTGAATGCATGATAAGAGAATTGCATGCTTATTTATTAGAAAATGGGTGTTCCTAATAGTGTTTGAAATATGAATAATGAATTACCCATCTGGTATTCATTCTAATGGGGGAGAGAATCTCTTGAAGTAGAGACCCCTCCAAGCAATTGCCATCAAAAATCAGTCTGTTAATTAACTTAGCAAACCAGTTTTTCTGATTATCCACACTGTATCTCTATTACTTCTCTTCTGAGCTGTCTTCTGGAGTGAATGGACTACTTACCTATGAGATAAAACTCAAATGTGGTTTTGGAATAGTTTTGGGATTGTCTATGGACAGTGTGGGTGAGATGCTGCCTGTTTGTCTCCCTTTTCATAACACTATCCCAATGGGGTTTACATCTTTAGCATCCCCACATGTGCACACCAAACAAGGTGGACTGTCATAATCATGCTATCAAAACTGTTGTGATAGCTCTATAATTTCAGGCATTTTGTCCCAGGCATCATTAAGGCTATAGGGTGATCTGTGATACTGCCAGTACTCTTTCTGAAAGTTTGTAGTCTATAGTCACAATTGGATTCCAGTACAAACAGGGTGTTCTACAAGGTATTTCAATAGTGATGAGCTGCTGTGCATATTTGAAGTGTCCTGTTTTTTCCCTGTCCCTTTCCTTCACAGCTTTTAGAAGGCTTTGGCAGAGCTGATGCAACGTAAGGAGCCAGACACCGAGTCTGGGAGCAAAGATGTGATTGCATCTTCCTATTTTTTTTTGCAGAAATGAACCAATGCCTTGGCTGCTTTTGAAACTGCACTGTTAGCAATGTAATTTTCGTAAGCTTGTTTTCGTACACTGTCTGCTGAAATGAATATTGACTTAAAATAGATGGTACGGGTCTTAACGTTTGCATTGATTTTACATGTGTGCTTTCTATGTTTTTTTTTTTAAAGTATGTTAATTGGAAAGCACTGGGGATAGAGACAAGTCAGACAGGTTCATATATAGGAGACTTTCGACAAGAATTTTTAATGTCATCCAGGCTAACAAAATCATTTTTAGCTAATTATGCTGTGATGTTGGCTTCACTAAAATAATGGTGGGTTGTCTTAACAGAGATTACAATGTTTATGCATTTTCTCAGACCTTTGCATCAAAGCCGTTAGTGTCATATTTTCTAGTCAGTAAAACCACCTATAACTAAGATGAGTCGATATGCTCCTAGAGAAAGTCAGAGTGTGCATGCTGTTTGTTATGGTTGGTCTGTGTTCTCTGAGTATCTCTTGCATTCAGAATGCATTTTTGTGCCATGTTTCTTTTCAGTATATTTATTCCAATACTCTTGAGTCATGTGCCAATTTTGACTGTACTAATAGCACTGAAGTATCTCATTTTTATGAGTATTTATAGAGTTTTGATGTTTTTAGAATCTCTTTTGGTTTTGCTTTATTTTTTTTAGAAATATTTTACTGAAGGCTTTAGCATTTAAAGAAACTGTTTACAACATTGGAGACAGAATTTCTCTATTTCCTCTCTTTCTTCCTTACTCATCACTGTTTTTGTTTTATGATAGGGAAAATTTACTTAAATGAGTGAATGAGCATGTTGACAAGACTTTAGTTCAATTTCATTCATGATGAAAATTTACACAACTTTAACATTACAATGTGATGCTCTTAGTTATTGGTGTGACAAGTACAGTGTAAGTCACTGTTAGCTGTATCATAACACCCGTGTCTGATCCTCCAGAACAACATCTTGTTCATGTAATACCCAAATGCAGAAATAAGGTTTCTGCATCAGAGACCTTTGTTCTCTTAGCATCTTGAGTACACATAGTGTCCTTTTCTATGATATATGCATGTCTTTGGTATTCTCTGTACTAATGCTCCTGATTTGTATAAATTCATGAATCTCATGGTATGTGTGGTGTATCCTATACAAGGACTATATTTTATAGCATAATATTTTCCATTTAGCTCAATAAAGCTTGGAGGATCACCTGGGCTGTAATTCTGTACTAACAAGAGCAGTTCAATCATGTATATAACTATACGCTTCTCTTCTATTTGGGATTATCTTTGTATGTATAATTGTTCTATGTGTTATTTAAAGAAAGATAATGTGTAGCTAGTATAAATCTGCTTCTATGCAGTAATCAACATAAAAATACTTGCATTTTATTTATATGTAGGGTAAGATAGGGAGTCTGTTATTATTTCTTCTGCAAACTAAACATAAGCACAGGAATATATAGATTAATTAAAATTAACAGCTCAAAAATGAAAGATTCTATACAACTTAGAATAGTATCAGCTAAAGTATTTTTAGCACATTATGAAATATTGACTGCGGAGGCTGAATTCCTCCTTCACTCTCCTTCAGCTTCTGGCAAAAAGCTCCTCAGAGGAGCTTAGACTTGTAGAAATGGGAGGAAAAAAAGTTCCTGTAAAATTTTCCTGTGTTAGAAGATAGCACTGCATACTTCCAGTTGTTTCATTAAAATTCAAAGATACTATGTTTCAATACACTATAAGTTAAATTGTCAGTACTTGAATGCTGTCAAGTGGGCTATAAGGTAGTTGGTTATATTTTATCCTTTGAATGGCCTTTGCCAGCAATGTTTGGGAAATACTGCAGGTAGAAGCCAAAACTATATACTTATCATGCTTTGGAAATCCATGCCTGGAACACAGCTAATGCTACTGCCAGTTTGTTTTTTGTCTAATATGAATGTGACTGAAGCACACAGCTAACAAGAAATGAAATTAGCGTCATTTTTGCTCAAAACAAGTTGTTGTTTTTTTAGCTGGGTAGGTTTCACTATCTTACAAATTAAAAGGTGTTTTAAAGTGAAGTAACTATAGTAATATCTATTATTAAAGTATTCTGTTAAAGAAATTAATCTATACACTGTGTTGTGTCTTTTTACGAAGTCCACAGAATTTTAGAATAGTTTAAGAGCAATTTTAGCATGGTATTTTGGTTACAAGAAGCAAGTGATGCTATTCACTTGTCTTTCACAGTCTTTATTCTTCCACTGTTTATCCTCACAAATTTCAACTCCTGGCTGAGCACTTTTTCCTTATGGTTAAGATCGGCATATATTAGCATCCCCTGATGTCTCTGTGTGGTCACAGTTATTGTGCCTCTGTACTGAAGAATTTAATAGAGCCCATGTCCTACAGAGTTCATTTTCACGGTCCTCATCCATAAGATGGTTGCTCAGCTTGAATCTTGAGCAATGTGCAGAAATGCATCTATGATCTTTATATTAAATATATATACGCCTATTTATTATGAAGGTGTCTGTTGATACCTCTTGTGAGTTGATTAATATTCTAGAAATTCTGCTTGAATTTTTTATTCTTCATATGAAGTATTCTGTTAATCCGATTTTTAGATGTACGCTTTTAGGAAATACTCAAAGCTTGGAGACATATGTTCTGAGAGAACACACAGATTATGTCTTGTCTTGCAAGCTCTCAGAAGTGAGAGGTGTTAGCATATTCCTCTAATGGCTGAATTCCTTTTTGCAAGGGCAAAATATAGTTGAATTCTGTTCTCAGCATAGGTTTTGTTATGTTTTAACATAATACAAGTATTTCTATAGTTTATTTTGCTATAGTGTTCTACTATACTTTGTTCTCCCATTCTGTATCTCAGTCAGCAAAAATTACTTCAAAAAAATCTGACAAGACAAAAAATGGAGGAGACAGAAATGAAGAATGATAAAAAAAGATTGAATAAGAATAGGTGAAGATCAAAAGTTAGTACAGCAAAAGAGACTTCTTATCTTGGGTGGTCCAGTTTTCAGACAATACTGATTTTCAAAAGCTTTGTCATTGGCATCCCAAAGAATTTCAGGGAAATTATGTCTGTAGCTCTATATCCCTATTACATTCAGCTTTCTCCGGTGACAGTTCTTTTTTTCTGTGTCAATGAATGAAAGATTTGCCATTTCTTTATTTTCTCAGCATCCTTTCAGAAAACCTCAGGAAACTTTAGCCAGAGTTTTGAAGATGGATGCACTCTGTCAGATTTGGAGCAACAACAAATAACATTGGTTTGTATAATGGTCACTGAAGATAGAATAGGACAGAGGTCATCTTGCTGACTCCCACATGGCCTTGTTGTCCTTAGTTCTCCCATACTGACATGATCATCTGCTGGCTGTGCCTCTTAGGATCTTGTAGTTAAGGACCACTTCTGTCAAATCAAGAATTGTCCTTTCCTCACTGTGATTATGAAAGAGACACTGGTTATTTAGTTTTCCTTTAACTCCCTTAATTAGCCTCCTGTTCACACTTTTTGTAGCCTTTTAAGAGGAATTCCCTGATAACATATGCTCAGTAAATTCCTCAGTATGTGAAACTATCTTGTTTGAGATGCTAAATTTTACCCTTTCTTAAAACAATTGTTATATCTTTTCTTTAGAAAGTAAATTCCTCCAGCCTGGAAATCTTGTAATTTTTCCTGTGTTTAAAGGTCTAGTATCTGTACTTTTTGGGCAGTATTCCCTTGACAGTGTTTACTTTAAAGCTATAATATACAGCTAATATACAACTAGTACAATATTTACTAGCTCCAACTGCCACTCAGAGCGTTGTCATCTCTATGCCTTAAGGTTTTTTCACCAAAACCAAATCGTATCTTCTTGGAGTTCATCCCAGAGTTTAATAGCCTCCCATATTAATGAGCATTAGTTTAACAAAGCTTATGTTTTGAGTATAATTTTCTTTAAGGAAAATGAAATAAGTAATTTAAATTTAGTCAATTATATAGGGAAACAAAAGAAGTCTTTGTCTCTTTGAAAGATGTGTAGAGCTGTGTATATACAAACTTCCTTGCTGTGTGAAGGTTAGTAATCTGTCAGTATTTAATCAAGCATCTGGGCTGAACCCACAGTTGGACAAAATAATATATCACAGAAAATGTCAAAATCGGTAAGTTAGTAAAAGACAGTATTTTTATTATTTTCAAAATCACTCATTGATTCCTTTGTCATGTGCTTCTAAAATATTATTTATTACCGGAGGTCATTGCTAGGTCTAAATTTCAAAGAATATAGCAGAAAGAGGATTAATCATAGGAAATCAAATGCACTATTCTTATGGCCAACTCTCTAAAGTAAGAAGTCAATGTTTTTGGTTGCCCTTTTCTTCTTTGCTTGTATTCACTTTGAAAGCTGCTTAAGCTTGTGGGAACATGATGAATACCGCTAAGTCTCCCACTTGACTGACCTCTAAATCCTTGATAATTTTGTGCTGCTGGATAAGGGAAAAGGGGAGTGCATTACCTTTGAATGGTTGTTTGCTGCTGAAAAACAGTAACTAGTGCAAAAATGAAGAAATCCTTCACCAGAAGTTTGTATGTTTCTGTGTGTTTGAACACAGAAAACAGATCTCTCATTTTTAACTAGCCACTAGGTGGCAATTGCAGACAAGTCAAGATTTTCTTAGAAATGCCTGTACACATACATACCAGGCTGGTATTGCTATGGTGACCTTGTTCATTTTTATTTTCGCTGTTTATTAAGCTACTTGCTAAATTTTAAAAATTAGATCTTCAGAATGTCTTGAAATTCTGTTTTGTAGAAGTCACAGAAAATAACTGTTTATTCCTTTACAACAAAAAATAAATGCTGCTATTGACAATAATTAAATATGGCAATTTTCCAAAAGAGAAATCATGAAGGGTTGGGGTTTTTTAATTTTTTTTTCTGCTGTGTAATTTGCTCTAAGTGAGTTGCCACTAACTTTGGAGGTGCCAGACAAATTGAGTAAATTTGTTATTGTGCATGCCCTCAGGACTCTGAAATCTTGTTCTGCGTTGCAAGAAGACTGTTTTGGGCAGTGTGCAGTTTTCCTTGCCATTTCTCCAGCACTTTTGGCCTTTAACAGAGGAGCAAGCAGAGTGCTGATGGTTAAGGAAGTAGCTCACTGAACCTGTGCTTATATTTCTTCTTAAATTGATTAACTGAGCTATGAGAGCACAATTTATCAGTAGGTGTCAGCCCATGTAAAGCAAGAGAAGACAACTGATAAAGAAGGAAAAGGAGTGAGAAAATTTTGAAGTAAATAGAAAGAAATCCACTACAAGAATAAAAAGGAAAAAATAAGTGGAGTTATATAATATAACTCCACTTTTTTTTTGCAATGAAGTCTAGTCTGTAAGACCAAAGTATTACTTCTGCTCCAAAAGTAATAAAATGCTAGCCATCAGACAGATGTCATGAACTTAAAAGCTTATGTTGTGTTTCGTTGTGTAGAGCTGAGCTCTTGTTCAGAAAGAACAGTCTGGCCTAATTTTTTTTCATAAACTTTCAGGAGAAGATACCAAAAGAAACACCAGACACTTTTGGATTTGTAATGCTTCAGTTTTTCCTGGAGTGCTACATTTCATGAAATAAACTAGAATTTCACTGCTCTGAACTTTTTTCAAACAGAAGAGAAATATTTGTGTTTTTATCCAGTATTGGGAAATTATTAATTTCCAGGAAATAGTCTTGCTTACAAGAAATGCAGCTATTTTTTGCTTTTTTCTGGCATTGGTAGCCACAGTAAAACAATGTTTAATTCCTCAATTGTCTTTATTTTGCTCTTGTGTTTGGCACTGTGCCTCACTGTAACAGCAGGTGGATTAGCTGCCACATCAAAAGATACATACATTGCAACTTTACCTGGTCTAACTGCTTCCTTATATCTGCTCAGTCTAACTCCTTGGCTGTTTTTGCTCTTCCCTTGTGACACATCTATACTGTATATATTTATAAGTGGATACTCTTACGTTAGTAGTAAGTTTTGTCTCTGTTATTTTTAAGTCAGTCATTAGATCAGTCCAGGAATTAATCAGAATCAATTGGCTATAGAGGAGTCTGAAGCTACCTCCATGCATTCTCATTTATTTCAGGAACTTAACTGTTGTTTTTTCCCTATTCCCCTCCCTGCAGTTTGTAGGTCTTAAGACAGCCATATATTGTAGGTATTTAGAAATGCAGATCTGAGCAGTTCGTAGGTTAATGAGCCATTTTCTAGAAAAAAAAGAATCTACGTATGGCTATAGATGTGTTTGTATACCTATATAAACATCTATTTCTAGGGAGTTATCAGGGTTGACTGAGGTTATTTGCTCAGAAAATAGCAACTTATGCTACTGAAAATGTATGTAGAGAGGAAGAGAGGTATGAGTTAACTGAATCGATATAAATAACTGAAAGGGGAATTTAACAGGAAATATGATCAATGATTTGACTTGACATAGAGTAAGAAATAATTAAAATGCACCACCAGCCTCTGTGATTAGGTGGTCCAACTATACTGACTTCAAAAGTAATTTAGCCAATATATATCTGAATGCTGTAATCCTTTGAGAGGACCAAAATAACATGCTGTTTTTTAACCGAGGAAGGAATAAAAAATCAATTGCGAATGTAGATGTAGAATGGAAAGCTCAACAGAAAATACATCTGACTAAAATAAACTCATCAAGCTGGGAATTACATATTTTTGTTGGATTTTGATTAGGTTTTGTTTTCATTGATAATTCTGCTCCTCTTTGATACAATGACTTTCCCTATGGATTAGAGCATCCTTTTTGCAAAGCTTGAATGCTTCATGAGAAAGCTGTGTTTGTGAGGCTGTAACAGAGACATTGAGCCCATCAATTCTGAGTCTCCTTGCCAAAGTGAAGTCTGTCATTGTTTCTCAATGGCTCTGTATACAGGAGCTAATGGTGCAGGCAAGAATCTACACTGTCTCCACCTGAAACAACAGACTAAAAGTAGAACAACTTTTAATAGAAGTATTTTCAGAACCAAGAAAACAGATTTCTAACCTTTGCTAAAACACTGGACTAAGGGATGCATCAGGATCACCAGTCAGGATGGATTATAGTGGCAAAAAAATCAAATTATGGAGGTAGGAGGAAAGAAATCAGCAGTCTCTTTTTTCAACATGTATTGTTTTAATCTAGTGTTCCTACTGAGATTGTTTTTTTCCTGCCATGCCTATGCTCCCTACTTTTCCAGCACAATGTTTTCTGAAGAGTTTAGCTAAAAAACCAGTGATCCAACAACCATCCAGATGCTGGGGAAATGTGTCAAGTACCTGAAATTCTAAAATAGATGATGAATTGATGGAGTGCTACATCCCTGTGTGGCAGGTCCAGTGCCAAAGAAAGGTGTCAGCTTTGGACACCCAGGAAAAAGACAGTCAGTCTGAATTTATCACACCCAAAGTGACTTCAGTGCAGATAAGATTCAGTGCTTTCTTTTTCTTTTAAGTTTGATAACTGTATTTCAGAATTTAATATTTAATGATTTAATGCTTGGGCGGTGGTGGTGGTGGGACAAGGAGGTTGTAGGCATGTAGGGGTCGGTGTCTTCTCCCAGATAACAAGTGACAGCACGAGAGAAAACTGCCTCAAGTTGTGCCAGGGAAGGTTTAGGTTAGATATTAGGAAAAATTTATTCACTGAAAGGATTATCGAGCATTGAAAAAGGCTGCCCAGGGAAGTGGTGGAGTCACCATCCCTGGAGGTGTTCAAAAGATGTGTAAATGTCACCCTTAGAGACATGGTTTAGTGGTGGACTTGGCAGTCCTGGATTAGCAGTTGGACTCAACGATCCTAAAGGTATTTTCCAACCTAAATAATTCTATGATTCTATGGAAAACATTTTTAAAAATAGAAATTTCCATTTATACAATCAACTAGTTCTCATTAATTGTGTTGCAGGTTTGCCAAAATTATTTATGCATCTTAGGTGTACATTTTTGCATGCATTTTCCATAATCAAGATAATACAATCTTTTTTCTGAGGGTCTGCATAAGACATGATGCACTAACTGACTACAGTTTCTGCAAAGTATTTGTTTCTGTCTTTAATCTTTGAATTTTTGTGTTATGCTACAAGTGTAGCTACATATATATCTGTTAAATATTTTTTAAAAATATGTATTTTTATTAGATTGCTTTGGAATGAAAGCAGAATCTGTCTTTGTCTTTCCACTGCCTCATACCATTGAAGGCTTCAATTCTGTCTCAGCCAGAAACCATGTGGAGTAGAGAGAGTGAGATGGATTGACACTGGGATATATAAATTAATCAATTACAGTAATGTTATAAAACCAGAATCATAGAATCATAAGACAGGTGAGGTTGGACAGGACCACTGGAGACTATCTAGCCCAACCCCTCCCTGCTCAAAGCAGGGTCCACTAGAGCGTTTTTTTTTGGGGACCAGCAGGTCAAGAGAGGTGATGCTTGCACTCTGCTCATGATGCCTGACACTGGTGACACTTTTCCTGACACAGCCCAGGATGCTGTTGGCCTTCCTAAGTACAAAGGCTCACTGCTGGTTCATGTTCAACTTTTTTTTTTTTTTTTTTTTTTCTTTCCACCAGAATTCACAGGTCGTTTTCTGCAAAGCTGCTTTCCAGACTGTAAACTCTGTGAGAACCTGATAGGCCATTTCTCCAGAGCTGAGGTTTCTCTGAATCGCAGAGCAGCCCTCTGATGTATCAACAACTCCTCTCAGTTTTGGATTGTATGCCATCTTGCTGAGGTTGCGCTCAGTCCTGTTATCTAGGTCATTAATGGAAGTGTTGAGCAGTATTGGCCACTGGGGTACTCGGTGAGTGCCTGCCCTCCAGCTGGTCTTTGTGCCTTTCGTCAAAACCCTTTGAACCTGGCAGTTCAGCCAGTTTTCAGTCCACCTCACTGTCCACTTATCTAGCTTGTACTTCATCAGCTTGTCTATGAGGCTTTTAAGAGAGATTGTTTTGAAAGCCTTGCTGAAGTCAAGGTAAACAACATCTGCTGCTCTCCCTTCATCCACTGAGCTAGTTGCTTCATTGCGAAAGGCTATTGTTGGTTAAGCGTGATTTCCCCTTTGTAAATCCATGCTGACTACCCCAGATCATCTTTTGACTTTAATGTGTTTGCAAATGTTTTCCAGGATTATTTGCTCCATCACCTTCCCAGGAATTGAGGAGAAGCTGATTGGCCTGTAGTTTTCTGTATCCTCTTCCTGGAAGAAAGGAGTGACACTTGCTTTCTTCCAGCACTCAGGAACCTGCCCTGGTCATCACAGCCTTTCAAACATAATTGAAACTGGGATGTTGACTTCATCTGTCCTTTTGTCCATTGGAGCCTCTGGAAATGAATTTTGGATTATGGTGTTGTTTTTTTAACCAATGCTAGTGTTTTCCTGTTAATCATCTACTAGAATAGCCTGACTTTTTTTTTCCCCCTGCCTTACTCAGAAACAATGAAGAGAAGTATTAATAGTTAACTTTCACATCCAGCTTTTTCATCATGTTCTTTCAAGTATATTCCTTCTTGTCTGTTTGAGCATAATTGTTCAGAGAGAGCATTTGTTTCTTTACAACTTCTAATAAGATGTGGATGCCCTTTTCTAGTGGTAAAGGATAACAGTCACATCTCAGATTGGATCTGTGAAGGTTTTGCAGAAAAATACTTGAAATAAATACAGAAAAGCAAAACCACAGGCTGTATCGTGTAGTCCAAGGTAGTAATAATCATTGACCAAAGTTACATCAGTCTTCCACTTTCGATACATAAAATTGTCACCTAATTTGTAACTCAAGCACATGAAAGCTTTCCATTTGGAAGACTTTTCTGAGATTGTCTCCTTATTTCTCCATCCTTTGAAATATATAAAGTAAATTTATCTCATAAAATTTGATAATCTAAATCTTAGAGAACATCTCCAGGGGAATCTTAGGTCAACCCATTCAACTCATTCTAAGTATGTGTCATATACAGATAGGAATCTCCAGCAGGTAGTTAAATCTGTCTTTGTCTACTGACTATGGAGGGATTCTAGAAAGCTAGTTTACACCAACGGCTAGCCTGAAGACATCTAATTTTAGATGAGTGGAATCTATTAAGCTATTCCAATAGCTTAAAGACGAGCATTACCACTTGCATGTTTCTTGAGTTACTTTGCTGATGATTTATTCAAATTATGAGTTGTTAACTAATTTACAAGTGAAAGTACATTTTGCACTTGTAATTACTTACTAGTGTTTTTCAGAATTATTAGTAACACTTCTAAAATTGCATTAAAAGCAGACTTTCTGCATATGCTGTCAGTGAAATCAAGACAGCAATATAATGATTTATTTTTACCATTCTGGATAGATTTTGAAAAAAAAAATTATTTCACTTTGTTTCAGGATTTTGAAGCAAATGAGTTAAGGAACAATAATCAGTGAGAGTATCTACAAACAACTCTTTAACCTGTGCTGGAGGGTATCCTAAGTACATCTCAATACCAATATAGAGCCCAAGAAGTCCATAGGATGATCTCTACCATTAAAATTATTCAAGTCAGAATTAAAATACTGTGATTTTGTTTTTAAATGTGTAAGATTAGGCACATTCATGTCCAGGTACATAATAAAGGACTTAGTTCTCTGAACTTCTGAGGATCTGCTAGCTTCCTGGCCACTTAAACCGCTTATTATTCATATGAACAAGCAGTGATCCTCCTCAACTTGTTATCGCTAGAAATTGATAATTATCAATAGAAATTTTAGTTTTGTGCACAGGTTAAATAACCACTTATTTCAAAATATGGTTAATAGCATTACAATAAGCATTGCCACAACTGTATTTTTAAATGTTTCTAGAAACTGAAGAATAAAATATTAAAGATGGCAAGTGCTTCTTCTGGGTCAGACTTTGCATTGATACATTGAGAGAAGTGTTCCTAGTTTACCCACGGTGTGAAAATAATATGTATTTTATGTGGTAGTTTCCTATCTCTTTGTGTGTGGTGCTGTGGTGGGCATTCACCTTTAATACATTTAATTGTAGATCTTTAAGTGTAATACTAAGACTAGAAACTATACTGTTCTGTTTTGGAGGTCTTGTTCTTTTGCTTTAAATTTAAATAGCTTTTGCAGTATGATTACATCCCTCTTAAGTTTAATATAACAATTTTGAGTTTAAAATTACATAGAAAATGATCATTCTGATTTGGAAATTATATAGCACTATTTCCATCTCCTGAAGTCACAGCATTATATAATAGTAGTATGTTCATCTAATTCCTTAACCACTTGCAAAGTAATTGTGTGGAATTACGAAAATTGAGCTTGATACACATGACAAGAATTGTCTTGTCATGTGTTATCTCTCTAGATGAAGAGACGTAAAATAACAGAAGGAAGCTATCACATGTCATTTCTCATTCTTTACTGGAGGTGTATGAACTCAGATCTTTAAAGAAAAATCTTTTATTCCTAGTCCTGCATGTTTGTTGATAAACTTAGTTCTCACTTTTAATTTTGACTGATGTGCTGTAGTTAAGAAAGAGCTCCTTCTTTATTTTGGCATGTGTTTAAAGAAAGTGGGAATAGATATTTGAAAAATTTCTAGAGGCTGAAGAAGAATTTGTTGCCTTAGCTGAAGGCAGGGTTCACATGCGTTCTTTTTTTGAAAGTAATGCACCATATCTAAAAAATAAGAATAAAATTATTTTTATTGGGTTATTAATTATGTTCTATTGTGCATCTAGAGATTAGGATTTGGAAAGGTTGCCAGTGAGAAATTGTTCTTACAAGCTTCCAGTTTTCAAGGAAGAGCAAATATTCAAAAGTACCTATAGATACAGAAGTATGAAGATTCTTTTGAAAGGCAAAGTGGTTAATCTTATTTATTATATGGGGAAAACTTATTGGCATTAGTATCACTAATTTTCTTATGCTGCTTCATAAATGTGTTTTCATAAACTTTAAATTACTAAGCATTTTTTTTCTTATTTGTAGAACATTCAAGGTATCTCTAAACATCCAGTTAGAATTACAAGGAAACAGTACATAAAAGGTAAAGTGTGTTTTTACTAACAGGAAAAGGCAATTTTATCTAATTATTTTACTGAGTTGTATTTTAAAGCAGACCAATAGCTCCAGCATTAAAGAATAGAATAGATTATTGATAATTAGTTTTACATTCTCATTTAAACCAATTGCTTTTTGCTGGGCATTCCTGCAAAAAAATTTGCTCTTTCAGCACTGATCTAAATAGTCAAAAACTCAGATTTTTTTTCTTTCCCTCTACTATTTCACTGTTCCTTTTTCCAGATGAAATTACACATCTTAACTCCATTAAATATCCTAGGGACAAATTTGAGTGCATTCTGCTTGTAAGGATTTGCCTGAGATAGATGTTAAAGCTGGGTCATTTTAATCAAACTCACAACTGAACACCAATACTTGGTCAGATGTGTTGTTTTGGTAACAGAAGTGGCTTTAAGGCGGATGATTTAGAGAGAACCAAGGTAAACCGTAGAAAAGTGTGACCCAAGTGATGAAAAGTGAAACCCACAACAGTAGACTCAAATACAAGGGAGACATTTGCCCACATAAGCTCTCCTTCTTGAACACCTACAGCTGTAGTTGGGAAATGCTGCTCATCTGTTGCACTTGCTTCTCAGATAAGGGCAGGCTTGCCTTTTCACAGCTATTCACTCCCTGCATTTGAAATAATACAGATCATAAAACAGGAGTCTGTGGAAGACAATGTAAAACTTCAACAGCAGTTTTATCTACCTGATATTTTATAAGTGTTTTTTTTAAAGTTTTAAATAAAATGCATGAGCAGTGGCTGAGTAGACCTGAGCTGCAATTTGCAACTGTGGCACATAGGTCTTCATGGGAGCAGTCCAATCAGTTTTATCCATGATCTTATAATATGTGCTTCTCAAAAATATATTTCTACGTTTTTAATTCCTGTATCAAGACACATGTTTTTTTCCCCACTTTTATGCTGATCAGATTAATTCTATTGTATTTCAAGCAACCATATCTTTCTATTCCTAGACAAGTGGCGTTCCCAGGATGCACTGAGTTTCTAATACCATGTCAATGTACATTATTGCTTTGTGATATTACAGGGGATTTCTGTCATTAGAATTTGGATGCCTGTATCAACTGTATGTCCTCAATATTGTATTCCCCTACCACCTGTAAGTCAGAATTTGGTTATTACCACAATGCTGTGGTACGTTCAAAGATAAGAAAAAATATTTTTTTAGTTTGTCTCTATAGACCCTCTCTTATCTGAATGCCTTCTTTATTAAATGATCTGTGAATAGTGTTAGTTATTGAAGATATTTGTTAGCTAGTGCTTTGGGAAGAGTTTGGGTTTGAAAGAGGAGGAGAAATGGTACTGCAAGGATGGCAGAGATAAAAATGCTGTACATCACTGATAAAGAAAAATAATTGTGGTTCTGGTAGTTGCTCTACTAGGTTGCTTACATTAAGATTTGTGTGGTTTTAGTTGTGTGTTAGGTATGTCATTTACAACCTCCTATGGTTTTTAACCCAATATTTTTTGGATTGGGGTTTGGGACGTAAATGTCTGTCTCCTTTCTAGGGAAAGAAGAGGAAATAGTAACTATTTCCCCAAGAACATGGTTTGTTTCGAAAAAGGGATATACATTACTAGCAGCAGGTAAGATAGTATGTATTATGGTTCTCATACATATTAATGTTCACAGTTCTGTCCTCTCTTTTTCCCTTCTCCTTTGGATGACGTATTTTACAAGGCTGTCAAATCCTGTAGTATCAATTCATATTGTTATATTATGTATACTCCTTAGTGTGCTTTGGAAATGGGTGATATGTAAGCCTTGTCAGTAGAAACAAAGAGCTAATAAGATTAAGTTGACACTTGAAGATAATGAAGGAATCAGACACCTTGTGATCTGTGGCTGGAATGTAATTCCTTCAGTATAAGCTTTTTTACAGGCATCTGGTTTTTTTGAGCACGAGGAAATGACTGAACAGTCTGGGCTTGCATTTTAATTTGTGATAGTTTAGTTAAAATGCAGGTGTGTGTGTTTATTTTAGAGCAATAGATTTATTTTAACACTGTTTTCTAGATTTTTCCCATATTGAGTTAAGGATCCTTGCTGACTTATCATCTGAACCAGAACTTTTGAAACTGTTCCAAGAACCTGAAACCACTGATATCTTTTCCACACTGGCTTCTCAGTGGTAAATGTTGCTTTTTAAATTTTATATAGTAATTAGACAATATAATAACAATAAATTAAACTGTTGTATTACTGTGTAGTGATAACAAAAGACAGTATTTTGCTACGCTGTCTATTGTTAATGCTGTTTTAACACTGTAGGTTAGAATTCCTTTCTGATATTCTGAGCCTTTTCTTCTCTGCAGTGGTAATTACCATATGTCAAAATGTTGCAATCCAGTTGACCAGTATGAGCTTTGTGACTAAAGCTGGAGCGATAATATATTCTGAACAGTGCATGCTGATAACTTTCTCACTGTATTATTGTTCACCAATTCTTTTTAAAAATATAGAGCAGCAGTTAAATAGGTTATCCACCTGAAAAATTGCAGAGCAACTTTTCTCAGTAAAAGTTAAAGGCATTTTTGAAACCCACTTGGCTATCCAGTAGAGGTACTGGAATCAAATTACATATATACAAGAAACAGGGAGTCCAGAGCTCATGGGATTCCTTTGAACTCATAGAGTTTAGTGCTTCCATCTTCTGATGGATGATGTGATACTTGGTAAAAGTGGTACTTCAGTAATTAAAAACAATATTTCTTATCTCCATTCCCATATTATTATTTACTGATCTCTTTGGTATGCAGATCAAAAGATCAAAGAGGTGGAATGTTAGTTACTTAGCTGTTTGAAGGTATTTTTTTATTCCTCTTTGTACTGTGGTGATGCCTAAAAATCTTTATTGAGACTGGGACTCCCATTGTACTCAAAAGTGCACGAGCATTCAGTAAGTGACAGGATATATGCCAAGAAGATTACAGTTTGAACAGCTAGGACAGAAAAGATTGAATAAAATGCTGTAACACATAAGGAGATTGAATGGAATGATGTCATGTAATGTAAAGCAATTTTCATATTTTCTTTGTTCCTCTCTCTCTTTTAATCTTTTGTATCTGTTTTTTGTCAACAGATTGTTAGCTGAAAATGAAAGCAAAAATAGATATGATGAATTCATCAGTCCTGATCTAGCTCAATTACTATCCTACAGTTTCTAAATTTTTGCAGGCATAGCTTTTGCAGCTGCAGTATTTCCTACTCACTGCAGTATTTGTTAATATACTCTGAAGTAGTATAAAGAAACAATGGAGGTCAAATTGTAATTTTCCTGTTACCAATAACTGAATTGGTGTTTGTGGCATGTGCATTCTGGGAGAACACAACACAAGGTCACAAACATAGGTATGGAAAGATCATCTTTCACTTTAGAGTCTCTTAGAAGATTCTATTGATATTATAGTCAATTCTTAGCTCTAACATGATATCACTAGGACCTTGTGATGGAGTGAAATCCTTAATTTAGTTTGGAGGTATATTGCAAATGTATGCATGAAGATGAGTCAAATTTTGTCTCAACTCTGGGCAAGGCTCCAGAAATACCATTCTATTCAGCAACCTCACAGCTCTTGGCAGCTGTCAACCTCTTACAGTTGCTACACAGTAACTTTAAATTTAATTAAATATTACAGGCAAATGTTTTTGTCAGTCAGAAGTGTCATGTGTGTCTACAAAATCATTACATAATGATTCTGCTGACTCTTAAGCTTTGGGAAAGCTAATGCTTGGAAGTAACTTTCTATTGATTCTATTATATGACTTATTAATTACAGAAATACAAAGAGTATGTTAAATCTCATCTATTCTTGGACATCTGTAATATATCTAAAGAGATTCATTTTGCCTGTTGTTGATGTCCCCTGTGTAATAAGGTCAATTGCATATTAGAAGTGTTGGCTTCTCACCATTAGATACAAAATAGGTCTGGGGTGGCCAGCTTGTATGTAGACATCTGTGTACCTGATCAGTTCCTAGTGAATTCACCTTGGCTTTGGAATTTTGTCCTTAATTTATTTAGCGCCAAAGAGAAGACATAAAATCACAACCTTCACAGATACTTTCCCATTCCAGATACTTATTCATCTCTCATAGTCCACTATTGATAAATAAAATCTTTAGGGCAAACAGTTAGTTCTTTGACCTTATTGTAGTTGGTTACATCCTGTTGGTATTAAAACAAGCTATGAGAAGGAGGAGCAAAATAAACAACAAACCTTTTATCTCCTCTTGGTCTCCTGATTTTCTCTGGGTCTTAATCTAGAATTTGTATAAGTGATACAGCAAATGTACCAAGGATTACCAAATGTTTTATTCTGGTTTAAGGTATTGCACATTGTTGGTATTTGTAAATCTTTTCTAGCACATTTTGTACAATTGGAAAACCATGACAAAAAAGTCTTTGTCTCTAAGAGATCAATAAAGAATTAATTACGTTCTGAAGTTCCCTCCAGAAGAAAAAAAGTAAATTAATGTCAGTGTCTGATAGCATTCCAACTTCTGAATGCATGTCAGTTGTTCTTTTAGCAGGTTTTCTGCATGTAGAAATCCTTAGACTAATGGATATTAAATCATAAATAAAGAATATTATTGGACAAAAATCTGAGCCACACCCCAGAGTCCACCCAAGTTTTATACCAGTTTGTTCACTTTCTTATTTTCTAAGCTTCACGGCTTCTCCACTAAAACATACCTTCATTTCTTAGCTGTCCTTCAGGCTAAAACTTTGTCTGAAATCCAGCCTTTTGAAACAACCTTTACAGGATTTTAATAGCATTTGTCAACATACACATGGTGGGCAGTTTCTGCGAAGAGATTAGCTGTATGAGCTTCTGATTGAATTAAAATACCTTATGTATAAAAGCTTTCCTTTCATAATGTGGTTAGGCACGCTGTACTGTGATTCAGTCTATCTCTGGAACCTTGGAGATGCATCTCTCTTGGAAAACTATTGGATCCATATTTCTATTAAACATCATTCTTATGGAATCTTTACACTGGTCAACAGTGTAGTGTAGTGATACATAAGTACATGTCAACCCAAACTATGTCTATACATATTACAGCAAAAGGCTGAATGGAGGTACTAAATTTCATTCTAAAATTCAGACTCATGCAACACCATACCCAACACAATAAACCTAGCTAAGAGGCAAGACTGAGCTGTAATATTGTACTTCTATGGCTAGTTCACAGAGATGGCTCATTTCAGAAGTGACACAGCCTCCACCAGTCTGGGCTTCCCTGTGCTATGCTGAACTGCTTGCTGTAGAGACTGTAGTTACTGCTTGCTGTAGATAGCTTTTTTAGTATTGTGTGTTCTCTTTGACAGAACTGTCTTGAAATTGCTATTCAATTAAACCTCTCGGAAGCCGGTGTTAACTAGTCACTTAATGTGAGTTTCTGGGTAATGTCATGCTTGGTCTTGTGTTTTATCTTTAAAGTGCTTTTTTCATACAAGAATGAAGTTCATGGAATAAAAGTGGTGACTGTTGGCCACTTTGCAATAGATTTGCAATAGCTTCTATTGGCTGTTCTTGTCAGTGAAAAGTCCAAGCTCATCTCTGCCTTGTGCACCCAATATATTTTCTAGTCTTGGAACACAGTTACCCCAGCTAAAATTAAGATGCCGTAAATAAATTTTAATTTTCACTTGGATATGCTTAGTACTATTTCTACTCTTATTCTATCCTGTTTGTAGTAATGATCATAAGCTGTTAAATAAGCATTATCTTACAGCAAGTACTGTGTTATGACCTATGAATAGTAAGCCTTAAATGACAGGTCGACACGTGTTATTACAAGAACATCAAGAGTGCGTTACATTAATGACCTGCTTGCTACTGAGCACATAGTAAACTTCCAAGGCTTGTCTAAACTTTTGAAAATTTATGATGTAATGGATTCCAGCTACCTGCAAGATCACCTTGTGTTATATTGTCTTGATGTCCATGACAGTTACAGTCCTTTGAAAGCCAAGTCATCATCCCAATGCTGAAGATGATGAGAAGCATTCAAGTGACAACAAATCTCAGAATGACATTGCTCTCACTTCTTTAATTTATCTTTTACACAATAAATGAAAAGTAATTGTATTTAAAAGGCTGTTGATGGGCATATCTTAACATTGCTTTTAAAGACAGAGGCTGAAAAAATAATTTTATGGTCTTCTAGGTAGTCTGCAACTTCCTTCTTAATTAGAGGTGCAGTGACTACAATCTCTTTTGAACTGTTAATTTTTCACCCTTCTCAGTAGGCTGTTATTCCTCTGCCATAGTATATACTGATATTGACCATATTGGGTTAAAATCCAGGAAAAGTATCTTGATTTAGCTAAGGACTTAAGCACACCATAAATACATGATTTCATCTTACGTGACTGATGCCTGCTTTCCTGCCTGAGTGCTTTTTTGAATTGGGATACTACTGCTTCAGAGTTCCTATGACTCAAGCACTAAGCTATACTTAAAATATTTGGGTAAGTCCTTTCCCCTGCTTCTTTAGAATTTGCTCTAGAGAACTGGAGATCCATGGTAGTGATGAGTTCAGCTGCATGCAGCGGACCACAGCGATACCCTCCCTCAAGGATCCCGAGGGCAGCCTAGCTGTACAAATGCAACTATATTATTTATGGCTTTGGAACTAGTTTAGTAATTTTTATCTTGAAGATGATGTCACTGTGTTCCAATGTTTAATACAGACATCTCTGATACCTGCAAATTATATTTACTTCTTACATTTTAGGTTCCTGAACCTGAAATAGAACACAAAACTCAACATTGGGTTGCCAGGCTCCATGTATAGTCCCAAAGTATGCATCTCAAAGGGTGAAAGAGGCTATATGCTAACCGCAGAGCCATCTAGAAGAAGTTAATGAGAAATTCTAATCACAAAAGTTTGCATTCTGAACTCCCCTCATAAAGCTAGAACAGAATGACAAGGACTGTCCAAAGTTCATATCTGAAGATGACTGCTAGATAGGTAGTGTTCTTTGAAAAAAGTGAGCAAGATTCACTTTTTCCAAGTGGCTGGCTTTTATAAAAGAGCTAGGTGCTTGGACACCTCAGTTCAACTTTTTAAATCTTAAAGAGTATCCAACTGTACATCTGCCAGGAAAATATAAAGCAAGATTAGACTTTGTATGTTGCCACTGAGATTCTGTTCAACAAATGCTGTAAACTTGAAATAATTTGATTTGTTTCATTGAGAGAAAACATGGTTTAGGAAAAACATTTTAAGTGTCTTCAAATATGTAAAAGATTATTGCAGAGAGTGAACTAAGCATAATGAATGGGCTTACATTGTTGTAAGAGGTGTTTCAGTTAAATCTTTTGAATACTAAAAGCAGATAAAAATGGAGATGGGTTACCTGTGCAGGCTGTGAGATTTCCATCACTGGAAGGAATGAGACAATTAGACAAGTATTTTCAAGGATAGCTAAGGTGACTTCTCAGGCTCTCACAACCATATTTTTATGACACTATGATTTTATTGCAAATTGCTCAGAGCGTTCAGTTCAAAAAGGGATTTCTTTATTTCAGTCCCATTTGTGGGATTACTTGTTTTTTTACTTAGTGATTGTTTAATTCTGTTTGGTAGTAGTAGTTAAAGGAACAAAAGTCAAAGATTTATCACTCTCACTAAATAGAGTACCCTAAATAAATAGTGAGTATTTTCATGTTTACTTACCTTATGAACACATGAATTATGCCTTTGTTGGTTTTTTGAGGTGGCTTGGCATTTTGTGGGGGTTTTTTTGTTTGGTTGGGGGGGGGGGGGGTGGCATTTTGGGTTTTTTTCGCACAGTAGTCCTGTTTCTGTGTGATCGTGGAGGATGCCAAACCTAATTTCTGGCCTTGTAATTAGAGCATGCTTTAATTGCATGTCACTGAGAGGCAGAGTTGTGGAGGCAAATCCCATCAGGTGAAGAGAGAACTGAGTTGCAGTTCCTCAGCAGCCAGGCAACTGTTCCAGGGTGGTACCTCCTCCACCTTGTACTAAGAAAAAGCCAACAAAAACAAACCTGATAGCCAGAAGCTATTAATGTGAATAATGATGTAATGAGATTACACTTCTTAGGTTGGGTCCTCCAGGAATCACAGAGGAGGTCAGGTGGGCTCACAGTCGGTCTGGGATGAGCATGTGCACAACGTACAGTTTTGAGAGCCTGTTGAACTGTCAGGAGGGAAGAGTTCCCTGAGGTACCTAGAGAATTCAGGAACATCCAGGATAAAGGGGCCACTTAGTGAAGTGAAAGGGCTTGGTTTGGAGTTTTGGATATAGGCATCCGCATTCATTTAATGAATTTTGTCTAGGCCTTACAGTTCTTTATGGAATTGGCATTATAGATTTGTGAGAGATTGTCTTCCTCAGAGACTGTGTAATGGAGAGCTGGTCGAAAATAAATGTAGGGTTACTCCTCTGAGGTGAGCATAATCACAGTGGCAAAGTCACTTAATTTAAGTGGGTAGATTGAGCTTCAGGTGCCTGCTTTTTGTTTCAGTCTGTAGAAAATTATTACTGGGTTATGCTTTTATCTAGTGAGTGATTCGTAAGGCATACATTGGCAAGCACCAACAAAGTATTACAGATACGTTTGCAGCATCTAATCTTCTTGGTTTCTATTTAGATGTTTGTCATAAATGTCGTAGTAGATTTATAAAAAACATTTAGCTCTTTCTAAATTATAACTATGAAATAAGATATTCAAACCTGTAGACTATAGATCCTTATAAAGCAAGAGGTTCAGAGGAAGAGACCCTATAAGCAGACTAGTCAGAAATGGATTGAAGTGAAAATCCAGTGCTTTATATCTAGAAATTTAGGTATGGGAATACCCAGGTGATTTGTAGTCTCTAGGAACAATATTAGCATACGAAACACAGAACATTCTCTTGAACACATTGTCTCTCTGAGATTAAATCAGTGCAAGCTTAATCTAGAAACATTATTAAATGGTGTCTTTTCAAGGTAAATATACCTTTTCTGTAGATGATATTTACTATTTGAGAAGGGGAGAAATTCAGAAGGGTCTTTAGTAAATTGTTTACAGTGTGATATGATTGAGAGCATAATCTATTACTACTATAAACTGTGTATTTTCATTTCTGTGAGAGCAGAAAGCTAACTGTCCCTGTGCACAAACTTCCATGCAGTGATAAATTACATAGGTGTTTTCTGTCATGTATTCTGTGTCATGGGTTGTCTGTTGAGCCAGTGTAGGTCCAGTGTAATGAAAACCACGCTGGTCTGTGCCTCAGGAAAATCCCTTTATAGATAAGACTTGGACAGTTGTGACTTAGTATTTTAGCTCTTGTACTATGTAACTTTTCAGTTTGGAAATCATAGTATATGAATCAGAACACAAAAATGTTTGCTGATATGCAATCAATTTTCCTTATATTCTGCAGCTAAAGAATAAGAGTGTAGAGAAATTTTAATAATCCTTAATAAAAAAATACTTAGGTAGTACTGTGTAGTGGAGGAATATCTCTAATGCCGTTCAATATGCAGAAGTGTATTAAATGATAATTATCTGAATAATCTGATAACTGCTGCCATTCCAGTATGAAAACAGGCATTATCTTTAAACTACTAATTTCTACCTCTAAACTATAATTTAACCTGTACACATTAACTGCTGATGGTGAATTAAAGTAACAAGGTAATTAGTGGATACTCTTTAAGGGTGATATTTACTCCGATTATAACAATGAAGGGATGATTTGTGACAGTTGTGTATGACGCTTACACCCAAGGCTATGCTTGAAAGAAGGCTGGAGAATTTGATAGTAGTCTAGTTGCTCCTGTTTCACTTTGAGATCTGAGTTTTGTAAAATCCATACCACAAAATATTCCCTTCTCTCTCATCTATCATCTGTTTCCTCATGTTCATGCTGTTAGTGCCTTCTTTTGTGTGATGGTGAACAGCATGAATATATGTCCTTCTTCCAGGTATTGAATTTATCTTCTTGTAAGTACTGGACGTAATAATTGTACACCCGAGTCTGTGTGGCTTTCAGAGACTTAAAAAAAAAGGCTGCAGAATAAGAGGACTTATCTTGTTATTTCTTTGTAGCAGTGGCAGTTGATGTCTAAAACAAGGAAGTGTGTAGCTATCACAGAATTCCAAAGGTTTTGTAAATTCTTTACCATAAATAATATTGAAAAACATTCAATTTTTATAGTGTGTGCTTGGTTGGCTGACGCTTGAAGACATGGAAGGGTCTTCAGCTTACACTATCCTTGCCAGAATCAGAGGAACTTGAACACTTGATTTCCAATAATCTTGGGAACTACAAGCTGTTTATAAAATGTACTGACCAGTAAAGTCCATCTTTCCTCAGCTGATGTGTGTATGTGGGATCATGGTAATACTGCTGTGAACCAGTTTGGTAAGAGACAGACATGCTAATTTTGGAAATTGCTCAAGAAAGAGCCTAGAGAGAAACAAAGCACAAAACTACTTGGGATTACCGTATTGGATGGACAAAAGCTTATTGGTTTGGTTTGGTTTTTTTCTTCTTGGGAAAAAAAAAAAGTTCAACCAGATTTGAATAAAAAGACCACAGTGCAGAAAGGTTTGTTTTGTTCTTTGCAGACTGTCTTCCTCCAGTAAGTGAAGAAATTTTATTTCTTTACTGCCTGCCGAGCAGGGGACTCAAGGAACTGATTGTATCTAATAATGGCAAGGTGAGCCAAACTGTTGCACGCTGGTAGTTGGTCCAGCAGGAACTATGACAAAATAGGGGCTCTTTTTTTTTTTTTTTTTTTTTTTTTTTTCTTTCCAGCCACTTGGCAATTCAGGATACTTCCTGCCAATAGCGCTCTCTCTTAATATCTCACTGAGTTCTGAAGAACACAGGAAATAATCAAAGGTATTTTGGATATTCCTGAAGTAAACCAAAATAAGTCCTCATGGGCTGAATTATACAAAAAGATAGTGTACTGGGTCTGTTTGAAAAAGACAAGGTCAAGTATGCACAAATGCTTGGTGATAGGCTGACTAAATACATATACACTTGCCCATACCTGTTTTATACAACCTTGCTTCTGATACATTCTTTGTATGAAATAGATTAAAGATTCATCCTCAGCAGAACACTTTTTTTAATTCATGTAAATGTATGGTATATCAGACACGGAATTCAGTTAAGCTGCCTGCTCCCTTAAATAGCAAGAGCAAAGGCCAGTAAGTCACGAATGAGAGAGATTTTTGAGAAATAAAACCCACATCTGTAGCTAAACTTTTCTTAAACACTTATGAATATTGTGCTTCTGTATTAATTTTATGAAAATAATATCAACAAGCTCTTGAAAGAGTCATTATTAATCAAGAGATGTTACCTGGCTGTTTACTAGGTGATTAAGGAATAATGAAATAATGATGCTTATCCAGGTGGACTTCTACCAAGGACACAGGAAGAGCTTTGGCCCCATTAGCAAACCCGTGTTTACAAGGTGCAGCCACAGGGTTACACAGCTCCCTTTCCCCTGGTTAGAGCTCTCTCTGTTTTGTTCATTGTCTAAATAACGAGATACACCAGCTTAGGACTCTTAGATCTTCAGCTTTGTCTAAAGACTTTTTTAGCTAGTCCAGGCTGTTCATGCACTTCTAATCAGATATTAGAACATGTAGTCTGTTGGATTAATTTCTCCCTTTTATGAGCTTAGTGTCAAGTCTAAAATTAATTTGGATTGACTCATTTCACTTCATACATTGCAAAATAATGAAATCTTTGGGTTTTGGAGTTGCAATGAAGAAGAGACATTCCATGCCATTGAGCACATATAAGATCATGAAACTGTTTTGCAGGATTAAGACAAATTACAAACATGCCTACTCTTCACCATGGAGTACTTAGGGTTACTTCCAGAATCCTGCCTTTGAAGAGAGTGGAGAAAAGTTTTCATGTTTATTATCTGGCAGTCCCCTTAAATAAGTGTAACTGAGTATCCCTACTGGAGTCTCTGTTCAGGGGTATGTGACTGTTGTGATCTTTCAGCTCTGAAGCCTGGCTATGTGACTCAACCAGTATTGCTTTGCTGTAAATCTAGAGATCCTAAAATCAGTGCTACCTGCCAGATGTCTCACTAAGGGTTAACATAACTTTTCTTTCATTATCATTGGATTACCTGGTTTTGTGGTACTGTTACCATTTTTAGTTACAACGCTTCTGCTTATTTTTCTTTTGTAAAATAGATTCTGAAGAAATAATCTCTGCAGTATTTTCAACTGAACAAATTTTAGTACTTATCCGTTGTCTCATTGTTTATGTATTGTTTCTGTTCTGATCAATATCTAAAATATCTCTCATTTTGTATCTTGTATCTTTTTTTTTTATTCAGACTATTGCTGATAAAAAGTGAGGAATCAAGAATTTGTTTCATATGTGCAGTTCAGAGAGAGAGACAATTTCAGTTTGAATGGGAAGGCACACTCTTCCAAATCAAGTCACATTAGGACAGTTATTCTGTGGCAAAAAGTCTAATTGGGCAGATACTACTCATTAGCAATCTGGTGTTTAATAATAGCTTATTTGGTAAAATAGTTGTGAATAAGGCTGTACCACTTGCAGCTCCTGCTGCTGTATCACTGCAGATTTCTTAGGAATCTTGAGAATTTTTTTAAACCGATGAGGTGCTATAGTATAAGCTTGAATTCCTGTGAGAATAAATGTGGTCTCCTGTGGTAGGAAAAGATGCTGACAAGGTGACAGCAGTTATTAAGAAACAGAGAAGCATTCAGAAGAGCTCTAAGAAAAAGAAAGGCAGAATCTCTCACACTGCTGGTTAGTGCTTTATGTTTGGCAAGAGTATGCCTGGTCTTTCACAGGAGTATAAGACTAAAAGGACCTTTTTGGTCATAACATTGTTTAAGGTGACAATGTCATAAATTCCTGTTCATAAACTGGTAGTGTCTCAGCTTAGAACTACTTTTAACCTACATACTGCTGTTGAAGAGCTGTTGAATTCCCCATTCCTCTTTTGGCTTGAAAACTCCTTTTACTTTCTACCTTATATTTATTTCTACAGTTTATATACTGTATTTATTATTCTTGCCAATGTTGCCCATTAGCTTTATTAGCTCTCCTCGCCCCCCAGTGTTTGCTTTGTATAAACGCTTCAGGAAGGCAATCCACAGTGTTCTCAGCTCTCATTCTTTAAGGAAACAAAACAAACTTTCTTAGGACATTTGTCATCAACATGTATTAATGAACTAGTATTAGGAGAAGCTGGTTATGACTACATGGAATTCCACATTCATTAATCTGTATTTCTTCTTGGCAAGGAAAAGAAGCCTCTGTGGCACTGAGGGGCTTTTTTCACTAGACTGCTGTATTTACCAAAACTAGCTTTTTCAGCTACCTCTGAAATCTCTTCACCAGAGCACAGTCTCAGGAATACTTGTATCATGGGTCAGAAACGTAACGTAATTTTGGAACAGCCATGAAACTGGGCTAGCAGAATGATGGATGAAACAAAGAAAGATGACTTGAGAGGCTACCTTCATTCTAATAAACGTAGTGTCAAGGATGTTTGTAGTTGCTGGCACTCAAAAACTGGCTTGGTAAATTTGTCCCTATCATAGTCATGGCTCTGGAACAAACAGTTCCTGGGCACAGTTCCTGAATTATCATGGGCCAGGGATCATTTCCACCACTCTGCTGGATGGAGCATCATGTTTGGATAGTAAGAGAGATTTGAAGTATGCATATGTGGTAGTGTTTTCCAGTTAGCCCCAGTGCTGCAGAATATTTATGGGCAGGTTTAATTTCTTAATATTGACATAGTCAGTGTCTCCTTTCACATGGTTGATTTTTTTTTTTCTCTATTCAGTATTCTGGTAGCCTACCACCACCAAATTAATGTTTCTTGAACATAGTAACCAAATTATGCTAACTACCCCAGATAAATCTTACCAGTATATGGTACAGCAGTACTGATTTCATCCTGTCATTGGAAACAGCTCACCTGACATGTCCTAAAATTTTGTGTGTTTTTCCACAGCCGGACTGCACTGTTTCCTAGTTGTTCCATGATCAATTATTACATCTTTTCTCTGTTTCTAATTCCTTATTCCCTACTTTATACAAAATTTCTATACTTTAATAATTCTTATTTGCAAATATAATAGCTTGCAGAAAAGCAATAGTGCCTATTATTCTTTAGACTATCTGAAAGGGTTTATTTCTCAAGCTGTGCAGCATGTAGGAGTAGATTCACAATTACTAGAGTCTGGAGGGGGGAAATGGTGTCAGGATGCTATGTAATTCTTCTCCCCTTTGCTGTGTTGAAGAAGAGTTTGTTGTGAAATAGCTTGGAAGACAAGCTCTAAGATCTCTGTATATTGCATTACTGTTTCTCATTCCTGTCCTATTATTATACTCACTTTGGGATTAGACAGTCTCATATCTGCTTGAAAACATCATGAAGTCAGATGTAATTGTATCCTCAGATTGTGTCTCCAGTTTTGGTGTAGGAGTTTTTAGCCTAGTATGTCATTAATGGTAAAGTTCATTACTTAAGTTTCTGTAAGGCTAACATATAAAATCGTTGTTCTGAAGAAGCATCATTATGTAAATCAGTCTTGTTTGCATTAGGCAACAAGGACTCATTCTACATTAAGATTTTCATCCCTCTCAATAAGCAACACTTGTGAAATATGTCTGTTTCATAATGAATGCTTGTAGTAACTGTTACATTTTTGCATAATAAAAGAATTGTACTGAAGGTACTCCTCAGAAGATTCTGACAGGAAACTCTTGAAAATTGTGGCATTTGCAAATATAATGTGCATGATAGCTGTAATAATTTTTGTTTTGCCTTTGGAATAACTTTGTTTGGTAGCTCTGTCTCCTCAAGTGAAGGTTTAAATATATATGTATATATATTTGATTTTTTCTGTGGAGATATAGAAGACAGATTGAGGTTTTTGGCTTGTGATATTTAATTATTGCAGTATATTTTTTCAAAGAGCATTCATGTCTTGGCTTAATTAGCTATTGCTTTCTCTACCTACTCCCTTGTCCCATACTTCACCCCTAAAAGAATAACTATTATAAATGCTGAAATTTAGTAAAAGGGAGGATGTTCAGTTTGCCTTCTCAGAACCAGAGTTTTAAAATATTTTAAGCTCCGAGTTCAACACCTTATGGGTGTTGGTGTGGAATCTGTTAACAGTTTTACTTTTGCAGCAAAGCAATTTCTATCTGTTTTGAAAGCTCACTTGCAATAGTTGATATTAATGAAATTTAACACTTGTCTTACTTTGCACTGTGACAGACTGTCTATATGGCAGCTTATGGAAATTTCACCTTGTAGTTTACAGTCCCTTGGAGAAGTACAGCTGTGACATTTGTTTAGACAAGCAGATAATAAGGCAGAGGGAATAAAGTCTTCAGGAAGCATAATGGCTTTTGTTTTCAGAAGAACTAAACAACAGCTTTAAATAAACTGGGTTGTTAACTACAAGTTTAACCAGTAAGCTTCATTTTGTCACTGGAAGCTTATTTTTACTGCGTATTAAATAGTTTCTTAGCATTCTAGTATAAATGAAAAGTAAAGTTTTAGAATTGTCACCACCGCAACTAACACAAAAACTAGTAAAAAAGCAAGCTCTGAGGAGGTTGGACAGTCTTCAATTGTTTTGTGGTGTTGTCTGATAAGATTTGGCTTTGCTAATTTCATGAAGAGGCTTTCTTGTTTTTCAAAAGCTATCTCCAAATAGTCATCTCCTTCTAGAGTGACTTTGGTAAAATGCTACATTTTATGAAGCACACTCCAGAGCCTTAGTAAAATATTTCCATTTATTTCATTTAACCCAATTAACATTAGCGTCAAGCTAAATCTTGATGAAGTCAAGAATGCAAAGGCAATTCATTCTTCACTTTTACTTTTGCCTTTTGTTCACTGTAATCGTAGGCATAATAGAAATTTAAGCTGCAAGAGATGTTTTTAGTGAAGATTGAAAGAGATGGGATATGAAGTATCACATTCCTCTCTGCAGAACCCATTTGGCCAAGACCCTCATATGTAGCATGACTGATTTCTTCCTCTTTTGGTTGCCCTACCAAGATATTTAAAAGTCTGCTTATTTTTTTTCTGAACTATGTGGATGCAGTTTGACGTAGTGTGACATCTCCTCCCTTCTTCCCCCGCTTGTTCTTCCTGAGCAAACGGTACGTTGTTGTTAACAGTACTATAGCTCCATGTTTTGTTCCATGTAATATCTGAGATGGCAGTTACATCATCTTTTGATCATATATGAAGAACTCTGTTTCCTTCTGTTTCACTTTTCTAGTATATATCTAAAGGCTGCTCTGAAGGTCCATCTATTTCTTTATAACGTTACGAGACTTCTAACAGATTCAAGATGGGTATTTATTTGATACTCTGCTACAGCTACCTGTATTATCTCCCAAAGTGGCTTCTTTTCCTTCTTAACTGTTTTGAAGCCTCTTAGAGAAAAGCTTGAAAAATATAAGTGGCAAGTGAAGAAAGAACTCTAAATGCACTAATTTGCATTTGATCACTGGCATCAGTGTTTTATACAAATGGCCTCTGACAAATTTATGTGATCCCAGTTTGTATAGACCCCTTAATCTGATTACATTTATTTGTTCTTTCAGTGATGGTGCTCATCACTGTTGATGTTGATACTGGCATCTGAAGCTGTGAGTTACTTACCCTGACTTCCTTTTATTCTGTGCTTGTAGACCTGAAGACCGTCTCGTAAATTAATTCTTTCAGCAATCACAAGTATCACTTGTCTGTGTAATTCATTATGTAAGAGAGACTAGAAATGTGAGAAGAAAACCTTTTTTTGTTCCTGCAGGAGTGAAGGAGTGAAAAGATGAAGGCTGCAGGATTGAATGTGCTCTTTCAAGCACCTTCATCAATGTCAGGGACTTTCTGTTCTGACAGATGTCCAGAATTGTGCATTTTTAAAGAAAAATCTCTAAATTACCTTTTTTGTCAAGAGCACTGAAAATAGATGCTAGCTAATTTATGTCTTCAATAGCCAATATGTGGGACATCAACATGCAGGTAAATATCTTAATAAAGATAATGCATCACTGTACTCCCAAACAAATCTTTCAACCAGTTGTTACTGATGATAGCTATAATTTATGACATGACTTTGTTGCAATTATCTGGTTCCTCGCTCCTTTAAACAGGAGTAGTAAAATCAACAGAAGACTTTTGGCCCACAGAGCAAGCTGAAAAGATGTGTCTTTATCTTCTGTAAAATACATGAAAGCTCTTTAAAAGGAGGTTGAGGACTAATGAAATAAATCTTCATGCAATAGACTATAGAGGCTACTCAAATTATTTTATGATTAATCACTGGAAGGACTTTTAAAATCCTAAAGTGCTTCTGGAGTCCTGCAAAAGAGTTTACAGGGGTTATAAAGCTTTTCCTGGTGCTAAATAGGTATAAAACAGTTTAAAATGCAATGTGGTAAGGTGGCAGGCATACAAAGAGGGGAAAGACGCAGTGACTAAAATGTTGCAGAGCTGGCTGTACTACAGGAAGGATGACATCAAGCTGACAGTGCTGTAGTCTTTCATTCAAAGAAGTTGAACACAACTAAAAGCTTTTATGAAAACCTCTAATTAAATAAAACACAACTTTAAACTCCACAAGTGGGAAGTTGTGACCCTCTACCCTCAGTGTTTAAGTACACGACCCCTATATTTACATGGGAGATCCATGCCAGAGACTCTCCAACGTGTGCAGTGGCCACTGGAAGACAGCTGTGCCTTTCCTGATGCCAGAGTGATTACCCTTTAGATAAGGAGAAGATGCCTAGTTTGTTGATTCATTTATTGGTGCATATCCTTGGGTGAGGAGTTTCTTTGTATTCTGTAACCTTTTATCTCACTTCATCAAACCAGGTTACAATAAAAATGTGAATACAAGCATTAGATGTAACATCTGAATCAGACTTGAGACGTGTTTAGAAGTGACATAGATAAAAAAAAAAGAATAAAATGACTTTATATATACTTAGGTTACATCAGAAACGTCTATCTTTGTTAGCTATTTCACCTGCTGTTTCCCTTCTGACAAGATGTTAGCCTGTATTTCAGAATCAGGCTGCATCAGAAAGATGCTTCTTTCCTTTTCTGAGAAAAGTATCTTAACTTTATTTCCACTCTTCTAGGCAGCCTAGACAAATTCTGTTTTTCATTCTGATGGCTCTGTGCTCTTCTTATGAGGAAGACAATCCAGCTACTTTTTGTTTAGAACATAGTTGTATAAATGCCTCAGTTATAGAAGGCATATATACATGGTTTTCACTGGACATTCTGTATCAAACCATACATTAAAACTGTACATGATAAAAATATCTAGATGATTTATAATTGCATGTACCTTATGCCTGGCTCTTGACTGACATGTGAGGCAAAACTAGCGATCCGTTTTGGTGTGACAGTGGCTTCAGGAAAACTGTTTCCCATCCTCTTCCTTTTCTGTATTTTGTAACAGAGATTAGCCAGGAAAAAGTTGTTCCAAGATTGTTTCCACATGTTAACTTAAAAATGTCTGAGACAGCTTACGCCTGAGCCTTGTCAGCATTTTCCTTTAGTCACGGACTAGCAGCTTTCAAAATATTGCTTATTCTTATGCATTGCGTTAACAGTGAACGGACTGGGTTATGTGTAGCCAGTCTGTTCTGTATGTTTAGGATGCTCACATATATTGTGGTATATATTCCGCTTGCCTTAGGTATAATAAGGCCAATGTACTTGAAAAAGTAAGCTTTCAAAATTTACCTCCTACATGATCTATCCCGTGATGATACCTCTGTAAAACCGAGCTTTTCTAAAGCTTGCAGTTGTCACTAATGACGTAAATTGTACCAGTTTCGTATGCCAACACAAAGTTCCAGGCACAAACTTACAAAATATACAACCCTCATCTGCTATTTAATAGCAAGAGGTGATTAAAAATGAGAGATTTGTATAGTTCACTGATGAAATTAAAAATGGCTGTAAAAAGTCAGATGAACGAATGTGTGTTCACTCATATATTCACTCATTTATTGGACATTAATGACCATGTATAAAATGAATTTAATGGCACTCCATCTCGTTTCCCACATCAACAACTCACAGCTAGGACTTGGATTAATTGGCAGATGCAGGAGAGCAGCCAAGAGATTTGTGGCTATTATGACTGAGCTTAGCTTGACTGTAATGTAATGCAGATCAAGGCAACGCATGTCTGCCAGACATTGTTTGAAAGTTTGTTCTGCCTTTTCCGGTACATAAACAGACGACTTCCGTCACCATACATTTCCCAGAAATGTCTTATCGCATTCTTTTAAAACTAATTTCCTTCCATTTCTCCAAATCTACCTGTTCTCAAAGTTTTATTGTGGGTTTGCTCAAACTTTATGCCCTGTGGCCTCTTTGATTTTTTTTTTTGTGTTTGTATACTTTATGCTGTGTGTGCTCATTCTGTTTACTAAAATTGGCATTAATTCTTTCCTTTTATTATTCTGTACAGGTTAAAAATATGTCCATCCAGATCTCTACTCTGTATTAAATGTGTAATTCTAGTTAAGCTTTTTAAAATTACAAATACGATTGCTGTTCTTTCTTGGGTATAAGGAAACTTGGTATTCATATGTTTTAAGGACTTAAGACTTAATTCAGCAGGAACTCTTTGAGGTGTCCATAAGACCCCAGTAATATATGAAAACATATAGTGATTTTTTTAGAAATCACAGAAAATATTCAAGATATTATCTCTGTAAAAGTAATAAGTTCCATGCACCCATTAAGTTTCATATCTGCACTGTATGTTTCTTACTAATAACTTGATGTTATCCTTCTTCGCTGTTTTGCTAGTAATTTTTTCTCCTTTTTTTTCACTCAAAGAATTAGGCAGCTATTCCCTTTCAGACATACAGCCCAGTTTTTAGTAGAACCACCTCTTTGAAGAGTTTGTATATCTCTACTCTCACTATGTTTGTTAGATTTTTCTACAGTTTTCAGCTGTAAGTTGTTCTGCTGTCCTGATGGACCTTTTCAGGTTGTTTAGCTCTGCAAACTCTTCCAAGAATAATGAGATCTATTAACCTGAACATGTTTTTCAGCACTGAAGTCTGTTCTTTATTCCACCTAATACATATGTTTCAAAGTACTATAAAGCAAAGTACTTGTAAAGCAGTACTAAATGAAGAAAGATGGACAAACAGATCAGCTATGTGGAAATAAACATGCAGGCAAGGACAGGAATGTAGGAGGTGAAATACTGCACATTTGGAGATGCAGATCAGGAGGAATTTGAAGATGATGATGATAATACTGATTACAAACTTGAACAAATAGTGTATTTGAGAGAGAGTAATGAGAAGGATGTGATAAAATGGAAAAATAGGTTTCATGCTAGAACTAATAACTGCATATATATTTCCTGCATGACTTCAGAAATTGTGCTATTTCCACAACAAAACCTGCACCAAATTCTTTCTTCTCTTGAGTTTTATTTTCTGCATCGATTTCTATTACATTGCATTAATGTTCTTCCTGTTGCTCCAGGCGTACATGCAGTACTGGGTGAGCTGAAGTCTGCATCCGTGTCACTGCTGGGGCCCAGCAGCTAAGGCTTTTATGCCCAGTCATCTTCCTTTTCAGATTCAAGTTTATTCAAAAACAATTCATCGCCACTATAGATCTGTTTTACATTATACTACAATTCAACGCTCAGCATTTTGTCTTACACAAGTAAACAGATGACAAGGTCTCCTTTTCAATATCATGGTATTCCATGATGAGTCCAAAGCCAAAATGAAAGTTTTAACTTCAAATAGGTTCTCACAGTACCCATTAAAGCAAATAAATTACCACAAATATAAATTTGCTTGTAGAAGAAACAGGCTGAAGAAGAAAGTCCACTGGGCATTTGTAATATAGCTGCTGTGTTTCTAAGAATTAGAAACCCCCAGAAAAGCCCCCACCATTTTGTTATCCAAAGGAATAAATAGTCTTCACCTCACACTGCAGGGATGCCACCACTCTATTACAGAAGGAATTAAGCATCCTAAGTAGAAACCAATCATTGTCAATACAAACAGAAAAAAAAAAAACATTTTCATTATTAGAAAAAAAGGGATAATTTTGATTAATGACTTGTTTGCTCAAGCACTTTTGATTTATATGGCAATTTCATACTTTATTATTCCGGATTCTTAAACGTGGTACATTTATTTACAAATGTACAGAGTGCTAGGTGTAATGCCTCTCTGCCAAGTCCTCCCATTTCCCACTCTGACACACTAGGAGGTGTTGACTGACTACTTCGGTTTTAGCATTATATTACAAAATATTTTACATAAAACTCTGAAATTTTAATTGATTCTCTTGTATTTCATGACTAACCAAAGATCAGGAAATGCTAAGTGACTGTCGTGATTGCCATGATTGTATGATGCATGTACATCTGCACCAATAACTGTGTAACACAAGGTTTTGTTGTGATTGCTTACAATGGAAACACAGGATCCTCCTCTTGACACTGCCTATCATGATTACAGCAATAAGTCTTTTTCTGTTTTTCCCAGTCAGACCTTTCAAGTGGGAGCTCGGATAATGCAAAATCATCCTTAAAATCCTAGCAGTGGGTCTCACTGTGCACTTAATCAAGTTCTAGCGTCTTCTTTCACTGTTAAAGCTTCTCTCAAACCACCAGTCCCTCCCAGCAACACTCTCGTTTTGTGTCTTCCTCAGTACCATGATCTGATGAGTATGGGTGTTCCTCTACAAATCTCCATGACTTCTTACCCACTGTTTTCTTTCTACTATAGCCCTTCTTTTTCAGAGAAGTGAGCAGCTAACATACCCCCTGCTGACTCCTTCCCTCTCAGTTATCTCTAGCCTCAGACTTAAGTAACTCTGCAAATAAACTCTTACTGTATTCCTATCTCTTGCCTTCTCCAGGCCTCTAGTTCAAATTATGCAGTATTAGGAAAGCAGTATTACATTTTTGTATTATTTCCCTAGTTTCAGCATTCTTCAGTCTTGATTCTTTGTCTCAGAAAGGTCCTTAGGTAAGATCTACTCTCTTATCAGATTCTATTTTCCCTCCTGGTTGTGGATAGATGCTTTCTCAAGTGTATATGTAACTTTCTGCCAGGTTCTACAGGAAATTCCTGTGGACTTTCTGCCAGAGGTTGCTTCAGGAAATCCTTAATGATGTCTAGTTTCCTAATTCTGTTCTTACTAGCTTTGATTGCCCCTTTGTCTTCTTACTCTGGTACATTTGGGAATCCCAACCTACTTTATTCAAAAGAGCTGTGAACTTTTGACCATAACTACGAAGGTAAATTATAAGTGTCTCCAACTACCAACATGGTTGACTTAAGTGGGAATAGTCTTTGTTACAGCTGGAAAACATGATGTATTAGATTATCCGGTTCTTCATCTTTCTCAGCCTAAAATGAGCAGTGGAAAGTCCATTTTATCTATGAGCAATTAGTAGCATTCAAAGGAACAACGCGTGCTTCTCCAAACTGAAGACTTTTTGCTCAGTGAAGGTTTGCAATCATATTCACTTTTATTTTTTCTCTTCAAAAAATCTGTACTGCTGTAAGGATTTGCTTAAATCTGATTGCACTCTTTATCTACCTGTTTATCGTTCAGAGGGCCTAATTATACCAGCACTGTGCATAGGCTTGACTAAAACCAATGTATGGGCCAAGCAAAAATTTGTGGCTGTGCTGGTTTTCTAGGTGTGTGAATATCATAATAATGGTGGAAGACTCTTCTTTGAGAAGATACACAGAAATATGCCATTTTCTTAAAGGTTGTCAGCTAAAACTTCCACAACAAAGCATCTTTCATGGCAAAAAACTTTCATAACAAAGCATAGCAAACTTTACTTTTAAAAATGTAAACAAATCATCATGAGCAGACTCATGAGGAGACATTAACAAATGGTGCATATGTCAGCAAGTGTCTCTGATAAAGATGAATTGCTATGTTGTGTAAAACTTGTGTAGGTATTTGTTTTCAGAGCATGAGTAGATAATCTAGATTCTCCCCAATGCACTTCCATTTAAACTCAAGAATCAAAAATCTTAAGTGTTTTCAGTTGTTGGTAACATCAGTATTCTTTTTGAAGCTTTGGGTAAGGAGAACCATAGGTGGCACGTACCCAGTTGCAGAGTCCTAGCTTTTGATTTGCAAATTGCTAGATCTATTAGCCCTTTCATAGGACTGTTTTACATCAGTTGGTGAGTGAATGGAAACTGGGAAGGATGATACTTTGCTGGTAGTAGATTGGCTACGCTCTCTAGTTAAGAAACAGCTAGTGCTGCTGTTTTATGAAGCATCTTCATCGTGGAGCTGTGTAAGACATATGGAGAGATTCAGTGCATGCTTTTATCAGTCATCATTCCTGATAAAAGGTTGGATATTCCTGTTAGTGAAGCCCTGATACAACCTTTGTTTAAATAAGCTTTAGGTCAGACTTATGCTTTGAGTCTCTATATATGTCATGTCTTGAAGAAATGCTGTTGCTGGAAAGGTTTAATTTTTCTCATGGGTCAGTACTGAATTCTCTTCAACCTAAAGAACTAAATAATAAGGTAGTAGGATTTTTCGTAGCCAAGAATTTGATTGAAAAGAGAGGGAAAGGAGAAGATGAAGACTAAAATAAAGAGTTTAATTTACTATGGGCTATCACTACTAAAATTTATAAAGAAGTTTTGTATTCCTGGATGAAGACAACATCCCTTCTTCCCTTCTAAGTGCTTCTGCTCGTATCTTACAAGTCTGTAGTTATTAAATGGCTACTGACTTTAAATACATTTTCTGAGGGGATAAAAAGTTATACATTTCAGTTAAAACTAATTTGATTTTTGTTTGCTTGTTTAGGAAGGGGATTCCAAGTGAAGAAGTGAAACACACTGACAGAGAGCAAGCAAAGCGTATAGTTTACTCGGTGGTTTATGGAGCAGGTAGGCATTTTTAGAAGAAGCACAGTTATAGTAGATTCTCACTTTATACATAACATAAATAGACTGAACTTCTAAAGATTAATGAAAGTTTGTCAGAGTATTGCATTTTTATTTTCATCAAGCATTATGAAATGATCTACTCAGTATCAAAATTATCAAATTAATGCAGCCACATTGCCATATACAAAGACTACTCTGATTTTGTATTTATTTCCTGCTGTGTAACTGAAGCATTTGTTTTTAGCTAAAATGAGTTTAATTTTGAGTGGACTTTGGATTCTGCCAGTATGTAGACAGAGGTGAGAATAACTGCAATAAAATTATAAAGAACTCCAGTATTGTTTCAAAACACACTTACAGAATCACAGAATGACTGAGGTTGGAAGGCACCTCTGGAGGTCATCAGATCCAGCCCCCCTGCTCAAGCAGGGATGTCTAGAGCTGGTTGCCCAGGACTGTGTCCAGATGGCTTTTGAATGTCTTCAAAATGGAGACTCCACAACCTCCCTGGGCAACCTGTGCCAGTGCTCAGTCATGCTCACAGTATGAAAGTGTTAGATCTTAGCGTTTGCTGCTGTTTCTTCACAACTGCAGAAAACATGCAAAAAAATCCACATTGTCACTCATTCTAAGTCCTGCCTTGATTTGTCTAGGACCAAGGCAATCTGCATATTTTCTAAAACTGCCTTCCGTTTCTTAAATGATGCCCAATTCTTCTTATGCTTCCTGTGTGTTTAGAATTACCTTTTCTGGGAAGACATACGTATCATCAGCCTACAAGCTCTTGTGAATTCGTTTTAGTGAACAACTAGCTAAACTTTATGTAGGTCTTCTGGAGAAGTCCAAAAGCTCTAGAGAAGATGAGTACTTGGAAAACTCATTTAGCATATCAAAGCCCTAGGTTGCAGGCTTTATTTAACTTGGAAGCACTTAAAACTATGTCTTGGATTCCTGGGTACAAATGCTTTCTAAACCATCTCTTGCAGTTGGTCATCAATTGTCCAAAACCAACACCAAAGGCAGAGCTGGCCAAGGCCATTCAATTTCTTGTTCAGGGCATTCAACTGGGAAGGGGAGAAAAACACTCCAGTTTCAGCTCTCCAGAATACCTATTTTATGTATAGTGGTGAGTGTAGCTTATACACACACAAAAGAATAAATACATATATATACATGTACATTTTTACACTAAGCTGTATTGCATTTTAAACATCTGTGTTGCAAATTTGTATTAAAAAAGTCCAGGACTAGCTCTCTGCAATGTAAATTCAGATCTTCCCATGCTGAGACTGGAATCAAATCTCTCATTTCCAGCCTGTTTTCATCACTAGATTATTTCACCAAATGCAGGCACTAGCACCCCTTGCCCCTTGGCCCATGCCAATATTACACATTTCCTATCTGTTCCCTCCTCTCCGGGTGGAACAGGCAGATATTTGACGTTCTCAGACTGAATCACCACCGGATTAGTGTCCTGTAGTTCTGTATATAGTCAGTGTAGAAAAGGAAATGCCTGTTACAGGGGCTAGAGCCTATGTCTGTCTAGCCATGCTGTAGAGGATTATTGGCACTCCCTCACTTGCTCTGTAGCAGGCACTAAATATTTCAGTGCAGCAGTGCTTGATTTAAATATCTTCATTTGCTTGATTTAAATATCTTCATATGCTTGTTTTTGCTTTGTCTCTCTCTTTCCCAAATGAGGTTATTTGAAGCACCTGAAAGATAATAAGATGCTTCAGTTCATTAACAGTGTGATCAGATTCTAATTAAGACATAGCATGGAGCGATATCATAAAACTATTCAGATTGAAACTGGGCTGACATAAAATAATTGTTAGATATCTGAAACTGATGGACTAAATTCCACCCACCATTTGTCTCCCTTCAAAAGATGGCTAACTTTTCATTAAGGAGACATTTTGGTAGAAGTGAAGAGTATGAATAATACTTATTTCACTTCTTCTGGGACTGAAAAATACAGAAGCATTCCCTGAGGAGCTTGCCGGTATTAAGCTTATAGAAGTTAATGAAAATCTTGTAGTAAATAGTAATCTTTTTTTCTTTTTGTTTTCTTGGCTTTAGGTTACACCTGATTCATATTTTGAAGGACTTTTTCTATAATCCTGGAGGGTAGAAAATAGTATATATTTAGCTAAGAGTTGGTATTTTAATAAATACACCAAATATTGAGAGGGATGACAGTATTGCAGTCTTTTGCTTGGTTTGGAGCAATTCACTTCACCTGCTACTGCCTCAGTCATCTTGTAAAACTAAAGAACAGACAACTTAAACATCTGTAAAGTAAGAAATTCCATTCAGTGGCAGTATATTCAAGCCCTGAATTGACACAGAGGGATGTCAAAGTGTTTAAATGAAAAGCAGAGAAACTAATGGTATTTTCAGTTTTGAAAGATGATATTACAGAATGGAGAACACTAAAACTCATAGGCTGCTGCTAACAATTCCCCTGGCACGGATAACTCAAGGAGAGTGCTCAGGGAGGCTTTAGTCTGCTCCTGAGCATTGCTTTGCATGGCCTATGCTCCTGCATTGTGGAACGTGATCTGACACCATTCCATGGCTGTACTTTTCCCCCTCATTTTGCTTCCCAGGAACTGCATTTCCTTGGAAACTTTCAGACTTCTTTGTTGATATTGCGGCTTAATTTTCCTACCATTTTATGCAATACTTTGTCCTGTATATCAGTAGTTCTTTAAATGGATAACATGGACTAACTTAGATGTTGCAGTTCTCTAAGGAAGCCACAGCAGTTTCCTAGCTTTTAACAGTATGTGCTTTAGCAGATAGATTTGTCATTTGGTGACCCAGGAAGAAAACCCAAATTAATTAGATGTCAAATGAAAGTACAGGTCTGTAATGGCTCAGCAAGAGTCATTGTGGATGTCTTGTGAATTTCTTCTTCTAGCACCTTGTCCAGAGTTGTGCAGCTCAATGCAGATCCTGGCACGACTGAGAAGAAAATGCTACAGAGTAGTTCTGAAATGCCCATCAGACTGACAGTGATGGCATTTAGGTGGCTGAAATCTCCCTTTCAAAAATGCTAGATAATTTTTCTTGACAGTATTACTGTGACAATAACTATTCTATGCCTTTGGTGCCTTTAGATATTGCTTCTTGGTTTATGTTATTTGCAGGCACAGGGCTGGCTTTGTGTGGCTGTGCAGCTGACATAAATATATCTTTTTCAAACCTCATATGACTAATGTTGATATAAGTTTTATTTTTACTGGATCCGTTTGATTTATAAATGTGTTTAAACTTCAGCTCAGCTTATATTTTGACACTCCAGAAAACTCTCTTCAGCTTCTTTCTACCTTATCTTTAAAATTATCTTAGATCCAACATAATATATGTTGTGCACTGATATCCTATCTAAAAGCTGTTACTTCTTTCTCTCTGTTCAAACACTTTTTCTGTTGGGTTTTTTTTTTTTTCTTTTTCCAACCCTTTTATCTCACAACTTGGACCCAGATTTTTACAGACATTGAGGAGCCTAAGATTGTTTGAAATCTGTGGGACTCCGACTCCTTAACGGCCTTTCTAAAATCAGGCTACTTGGGCTGGTTACTTCAGCAGTTAGGTTTTGCTGTGACTTCTACACCAAATCCAAAGCTTCTCGCTAAACTCAACCAGCTCCATCTCCATCCTTTTTTAGATCTTCATTCTTTTAGATCTTCGTATTTGTGTTTGTTTAAAATGGTTTTCAAACTCTTTATCTGCTCCTCAAAGTTTACAGATTTCAGCACTGAACTAGTAATATGCAACAAAGTTATTCTGTGAGCAAAAGAGATTTCAACCCCATTATAGGTACAAATTATAACTAGGAATTTCTTAGTTATTTCTTATTAAATATATTCTTAATCCAGTAACTTTGGTAAAACATTCAAGCTCAAAGTTAAACATTTGCTTTGTTAAAATATGATTATATTATATCAGATAGAGATAAGTAAATTTGACTAATTCCACTAATTGTGAATCTAACAGTGCTGTTGTATGTAGTGGATTTCTGTACTGCTTTATTGCATAATAAAGATAATTTCTTTACCACCAGGTAAAGAACGTCTTGCTGACTGCTTGGGAATTACTCCCCTTCAAGCCAGTCAATTTATAGAGAGTTTTATGCAAAAATACAAGAAATTACATGAATTTACAAAGAAAACCATTGAACAATGCCGAAAAAAAGGTAATACAAAGTCTGCAAGAATATTTTTGTTTACTGGTCAGCACTGCATGATAGTGGTGAAGACAAAGATTCAGCTCGACTCAAATTCTGATAGTTATAGGACAAGAAAAAAGACCAAATATAATTTCTTGGTGAATTAGATTTTTTTTGTTGTTTTTTAACCCTAAGAGAAGCTAGTTAAATCTGTCTGCCTTTTCTCAGAAAGATGCTAACAGAGTAAGACGTTTGTTCTCAGAGTGAACCCTACTTAATGTCAAGTTATACTGCATCATTTTGACATATAATGTACTCCAACACAAAAAAGCCCAGGGAATCTTTTACTTAATAAATATTGTACATGGCTGCTGGACCATGGAAGTTCAGCCATTTAGTCAAAGAGCCAATTTACAGAGCTGATTTTTTTTAAGCTGTGTTTTTTCTTTGCATCCGTCAGAATGTATGTTCTTGAAGTTCAGGTGGTATCTGTGATGACAGATGTGTGCAGAGTGCTTCTTGGAGTCAGCAGCTGCAAACTCTTCTTGCATCAAATTTGTTGTTAGTCTACGTATTCATTTACATTTAGTGAATCCTAGGAGTGCAGTAATTTGAGGAGAGAAAATGGAGCTGTTTGAAATATTGTCTTTTAAAGGCTAATTAGCAGAACTGTCAAAATAGCTTTCTTTTGTTTCTTAATAAGGTATACAGTACTAAGACATTTTGTAGAAATAAATAGTAAATTTGCAATATAATATTACCCATCATTGTATGGATGAGTGTCATGATAGAAACATCCAATCACGAAAATTAATAGTATTCCTTTTTTGTACTTTGTAGGGCTTAAAAATCTACCGGAAGCATGAACTGGCATTGTATCACACAATTGCATTCCTTTGTTCATTAATATTACTAAAGAAAAGTTAAACTCTTTGAAATCTATTTTTAGCTATAATTAAGCCTCACATTGCATATCTAGTAAAATATTACACATTTATTGTGCATTTCTGATCTATTTAAAATAACTTAGCCTTCTTTTCTTAAAGATGAATGAATTTCAGTAACCAGACTTCTGTTATCAAGAATCTGGTTTATGAGTTTAGTAGACAAGAGTGTCATAACTATTGTCCTTGATTGTCATTGAAACACACTTGTCTAATTAGTGCTCACTGCTCCTCTCTCATCTATTAACCATTTATTTTAACTGTTAGCAGTAGAGGAACAATCTGTTTTGATTGTACAAGCTCAAAAACTCTGCAGCAGGTCAACATGTTAATCTACCTTAGATTCCAACTTTCCAATAAAAACATTCCAACCTAGTGAGCTCATTATAAGGTAACTTTACTTATCTGAAGTTCAAAGGTGAGCAGCACCCACCTGTTCACAACACCATGACAAATATCATTGAAGTGTTATAAATGTTGTTTTATTTAGGTGTTGTAAATGCCTGATACTCCATGTAGACATGATAAGCATATATCATATGATAAGTACATGTATCATATAACAAAAAAAGATATTTTTGTTAGTGTATTAATATATGTGTTATTATATTGTTGCAGTTTTTTGATGACATTATCAACATATTTAAAAGATTACATTGAGACCTCATTCAAATATGTATTTGCAGATTAATCTTTGAACACAGAAGCATCCTTTGCCACTATTATACGAAAGATGGTATTTGTTTGGGGAATCTAATCAGCTATCAGTATTGCAAGGGTGATTCTGTTGTGGAGACACCCCACAGGAATAAGGAAATTACAGTAAATCTGTCTCTCCCTAAGAATCTATTGTTTTAAGATTCCCATCTCTAGATACTTCATGGAAAATCTCAGTTAAATTGGAAAAACTGATTTGCCAAATAATATCCTAACCTCCAGATAATTCAGTGCCTTGTTCCAAAACTGGTACTTCTGGCTCCTGGAATTACAATAAATCACAGAAAGCTGTATTAATTCAGCATAACCATCTTCATCCTCTGCACATAAGTGTGTATGTGTTGCCCATAGTAAGGTCATAACTTTGTGGCTCAAGAGCCTCCTTACCACATGTGCTTGAATATCCTGGTTGCCAAAGAGGAGGTGAAACTCTGTGACACTTTCAACTTCTGTGGTATCTAATGAAAATTCATGGATAGTCAAGGTGATCAGAAGTATAAGGAAAGATTTTGTAAAGATTTATTTTTAACATGGATGATTTTAAAGTTTAGTTTTGAAGATAAGCTTAGATGAAGTTTTGTGTGTGTTATTTTGACAAGAGGATCCTCACATCTCTTTTTCTCTCTCAACTCCTCTCACTTGCCCTTCGAAATAGTTGTTTTGGCAAAATACATCATTAGGCCTAACATAAAGCTTTAACTGTGTTTTCATATGCTTCTTTTAAACTAAAAAAGCCCACCACACTAGAGTTAAGGAAGTTTGCCTGTGAAAGGAACTCGAAAATACCACATAAAGAAAATGGGAAAAAAAAGATATCACTTTGGGGGGTTTCCCCAAAACTATTTGATAATTTTGGGAAATATTCATTAATGATTTAATTACTCTACAAATTGATTTTTCTCTGCTATTCCCAAGCAAACTATTCATTGCATGGAAAGCTCTAATTATGGCTACTAATAGATAGCTAATTCTGCTAGGTATTTATAGTTGCATCTCCCACAGAGAGAGTTTGATGGTATATCATTAGACATTCCTAATGAAAATACAGCTTTAATGAACAGAAGTTTTCCTTGTGTAAAATATACCAATTCTCTGAATGAAATAATTCTTAGATCAAATATACAATAAACATTTAAGGTTTAAATAAGAGAAGCTCTGACTATTTTCAGAAGGCAAAATATTAAATTGACTCAGGCAGCGTATCATTACAAAACCTACAAATATTATTTTAAAAGGAATTTCTGAAATGTAATGCTAATCACTCTAAGAATGCTAATTTCTATTTAAATCCTACAAGGTTATGTGGTTTCCATAATGGGACGTAAAAGACCACTGGCTAATATCAACGCACAGGATTACAAACTACGTACTCAAGCGGAGAGGCAGGCTGTCAATTTTGTTGTTCAAGGTAAAAACCTGCCTGCCTACCTTCCTACGTACCTCCCTATCTCTTTATCTGTCCTTGGCTTGGATTTAGTGGACAACAATTCTGATAATCTCAGAAATGTGAATATTACAGTAGTCTACTAGAGCAGACTACTAAGGCATGAATTCTACTGTGGAAGAGAAGTTTAAATGATGTATTCTGTCTGCCTTTGAAATTGCCGGTAAACAGTATAATAGCATAACAATATCAATGTTCTAATACACTCTAGTGCTCTGTGGTAGTTAAATAATAGGTATAGATACAAACTATGTATAGAGGGAATATCTAGAGTTTAGTGCTTCAGATGTATTGTTGTCTTAAAAAATTTTCCTTTCTGGCTCTGATAGTTTGTTACTCCAGGAGGGTTTCTGTGATTATGCTGCTTACAGATTTTAACTTTTATTTTGCCAGATACCTTTAGTTTAAAAAATATACATTACAAGAATCATGCATTGTTGCAATTTGTTTTGAAACCCAACTCATTCTTTGTAATGAACATTCAAACTTAATTCTGTGGAGGGCAAAAAAAAAGGTGTTTTTTTACAGGAAAACATTGCAAATTTGCCATATAAGTTGGAAATGTAAAAATCAGTATAAAGTGCTCAAATATTTGTTAATCTGATGAATTTAGCCACTTAAAGAAAAAAATACAAACTGAGCTGGCAGTCCAAGACTGAGATCTCTCCTACCAAACTACCCCTTGGAAGAATTATTTTTTTTATTTGGTGATGCTGACAGGGTTGTCTTTAAGTTATATTGGAAGCATACAATTTACAGGCAAGTAAAAAGTGCTTTCTAGATGTGATGGCATGCTTTTTATAAAGTGTTTTGAATTTTCCTTTTGAAAGGATCATGTGTTTTTTCTCCTCCCCCCCCCAACATTATTCATTTTAATGTTTAATTTTTAAAATTACTTAAGTATTTATGTCATGTTTGACATTCCTTATAATTAGCAACTGCATTTAAGTACTGTCTCTGCAAGGAGATGTACAGATCTAGAATTCTAATATATACCCTGTTGTTTGAATAGTAGTTGTGCTCAAGTGATGGCTGCCTTGCTGTAGAAGACACCCAACTGTAGAATTTTAAAACATGCTTATAGAACCTGCAGCAAAGCTTGCATATTTGTAACACTGGGCATGCCTGTAAAACCTTATTCAGAGACTTGTGTTCAGTTTACCTGGGTTTCTGTTGAGCTGGCCAGCAGCCCTCTCCAGCTGAAGGCACAATGCTTGAGCTAATATAGCGAGTCCTGCTGCGTGGACAGTGTGGCATTAATAAAGCTACACAGCCTTCTGAGCAGCACTTGCTTATGTCCATCTGTCCAAAGAGCTTGGAGCTGAGGCAAAGCTATCACAGGACTGTCTACAAAACACTTGCTTCTGTGTAACTACAATAATAAGATTATCATATTTCATTGTAGGTTCAAATAATACTGGAGGACAAATCTGATGAAAAATAGTGTCTTTTGAAAATTATTCAAAACATGTAATATTAGAAGGTGTGATGAAGCAAGGATTAAAAACATTCAAATATTCAATATTCCCAAATATTATTAAAAAAATCATTCTGGACTACAAGAATTTTTTAATTTCAGGATTTCAGCTATGAGATAATATTTTAAGACCATAAAAACTTTGTGAATTATGCTAAAACATTTCATCAGAGTTAGTGTAGGAAACTGCATTTAATATGTGTTTTATAATGATACCTAATAGTGTAATTTAAGCAGTTTGCATTTTTGTTATGGTAGCAGCAACTGATAGCAGAAGACCTCTTCTAATGCATGACAATATTGGGAGGAACTTAGAGTTCCAGCTTCAACTTACTACAGCTGGATTTCCCACAGTTCTTTCATAGGGTTTTTTCTCTTTTTGAATATTTCCTAGTTCAATAGTCTTTACCAGTGTACAGCATAATATTTTTCGATTATAATTCAGCTCTACCTAACTGCATACAGCAAGCCATTTATTTCAATATTTATTATTGATTTATAATTGTGGCAAAATCAACCAGGAGGATATAGTTATTTTCTTTTAAAATATTTTAAATAGCATGTATCTAAAAATCATATCTCAGAAAAAATATATTTTGATAGTTCTTTTGTATTTTGTGAATTTACATTGTTTCATTAAGAATATGTGTAGGACATATGTATTGTGATGAACTGAATGCTTAAGTGTATTATTTTTTTTCTCACAGTCACTTAGAAGATATTTACCTGACCTTTGCTGAAACATCCTTTCTTTTTATATCAGTGTGTCTTTTTTTGTGTTGTGTTGAATCACTTTGACACATCATTCGAACAGGAAGATAAGATAGGTATTTGAGGCTAAACCTGCAATTAAGCATAGCCATCTCAATAATCAGCTGTGGATCTGCACTTGATGTAGTTAATGGGTAAAACAGAGTCTGTCTGGGATTCAGAGGAGGCAGTTTGTCATAGAAAACCATGAAGAAAGAAGAGATGTTAAGTCCATCTCCTCAGTCTCTTAGTCAAAGGGGTCAGTTGTGTCCCGGGGTTTATCAAGCACAGCCTAGTTAGCTGGTCAGTGGAGGTGAATGTCCCACTCTACACTGCATCTTGAGTTCTGTGTGCAGTTTTGGGTGCCTCAGTGTAAGAAGGACATCAAACCATTAGATTGTGTCCAGAGGAGAGCAACCAAGATAGTGAAAGGTCTCCACAGCAAGCCTTATGAGGAATGGCTGAGGTCACTTGGTTTGTTCAGCTTGGAGAAGAGAAGGCTGAGGGGTGACCTCATCACTGTCTCCAACTTCCTGAAGTGGGGCAGCAGAGCGGGAGCTGCTGATCTGTCTGGTGGTCAGCGATAGGACACAAGGAAATGGAATGAAGGTGCATCAGGGGAAGTTCAGGTTGGGCATCAGGAAAAAGTTCTTCACTGAGGGGCTGGTCAGTCACTGGAACAAGTTCCTCAGGGAACTGGTCACGGCACCAAGCCTGTCAGAGTTCAAGGAGCACCTGGGTGATGCTCTTGGTCATATGGTTTAGCTTTAGGTAGTCTTGTGAAGAGCTGGAAATTGGACTTGATGATTCTTATGGGTCCTTTCCAACTTGACATACTGTAAGAGTACCCTTACCATTTGCCTACCTGGGTGTTCTTTATCCCTACTCTGGAAGCTGAACCATTTGGAAGAAAGAATTTAAAATTCATGGAGTTAGGGGGTGTGAAAAAGAAGATACCTATGGTCTAGTACATTTGGAGTATCTGATTGGCCAAGAATTATGGCTTCCAATCCTTAATTAAAGGATTGATGCTGTATTTTATGTGATAAATCTTATGTAAAATGTATTAAACCCCTGTTGCATGGTTCAGAACATACCCCTTCAGCAGACTGCAGGCCTGGAGAATCATTCTGCTTGCTGATCACCAGAAATGCATAATCCATTATGTAACATGACACTGTTTTATGCACCACTGCTCTTAACACTGTAATGTGATGAATATACATTGCATACACATGGAAATATGAAAAAGCATAAAATTAAGTTTCCAAATAGAAATGTAGCACTGAAACAATGTTCTAACCCTGTGTGACATTAAATTTTAATTGATTTATGGGTACATTTTAATTCCAATTTAGAGTCAAATGATTTTTTTTATAAAAAGCAACTTTTCAGCTCATGGCCGTGACTGACAAATTCACCTTTAGTTAACACATAATTTCATATTACTATTTTCTGGTTTTAATTAACATGTAATTATTTAGTTTGTTATTTATTAATCTTATGATCTGTTTCACATATTACATGAATTGAATCTGCTAGTTTTGCAAATTCTTACAATTTAGAATCTTCAGATGTTTTTCATTCCTATGCCATAGTTCCAAGACAAAAATTTTCCTTTTGCATGCTTTAAATTGAAAACAGATCACTTTCTTTTGCAGGATCTGCAGCTGATCTTTGTAAAATGGCTATGGTGGAGATTTTTACCTCTGTTGTCATTTCACCAGCTTTAACAGCCAGGTTAGTAATAAAGGACTGCAAAGCTGTTTGATTTTAAATCAGATTATTTGAAATGAATGTGTTTCTGGCATTTCCAGCAGCTGTACAAATATCATGTATGCCTCTGAATCATATAACAGGCAAGGGCTTGTGGGATGGTTTTATACATTCAAAGCTATATCTTTGTGCTTAAATGGTTGGATCTGTAAATCCATCCCAAGGCGATGAAGTGCCCTGGGGCCATTTAAACTCAGTCAGATCTAGTTCAGTGGTAGTTTCTGATCTTTGAAATCAAGCCCACTGATCGTATCCTTCCTGTATTTTGAGCGTATTGTACAATGGGAGTTGAACATTCAATGGGTTGGGAAAAAAAACAGGAATCAGGAAACCAGTGCTCAAGCAAAAAAAATGAACATTTTTTATTCTTGTATAGATGGCTTTCCTTCGCTAAAATAAAGCTAGGTCATCATGATTTTCTTCTGTTGTAATGGCTCATAATTGGTAGGAGATCACAGAATGTCCCTGAGATTTTTACACCCCTAGCAGAAATAATGAAGTCTACTTTTCCTGTAATAAAGGGTGGAGGGGATGATGCAGAATCTATGAGCATTATTATTTGCTGCAATACAAAGATACTTTGAAGGCAAACATGCAGCAAAATCCCCAAACAAATGGATTCTCATCTTTTGTAATGCTGTAGAAAACAGTCTAGTAGGACGTGAATTTTTGCAGTAGTTCAGATAAAATCTGAGATAGCAGGTAGTGCAGAACATCAGTGTTTCTGTTGTCATCCAGAAGGGGAAATCATAAAAACTTAGCTGTAGCAATCATGTATTAAGGACTTCAGTTTGAGTTTAGGTCAGTACAAAGTAACAGGGTTTGATCTTCCAAACATACTTTGCCATTATCACCAATATCTAACACTGTAAATACTCTCTGTGTGTTTGTGTGTGTATCGTTTACACACAGTAATGCTGTCTTATTTGATTAATGTTTCACAATGTAATTTCTAATTAGAAATATAAATCGCGTGTGTTGAATTCAAAGGTAGAGCCACTCCTATGCCAAAAATAAAACTTGTTCTAAGTAACACTCTTAAGTGTTCCTGCTACTTTTTGAGCAAAATACCGTTGAACTATTACAAAAAAAAAAAAAAAAAAAAAAAAAGTGGCCCACTAATATAAATCTGAAATGGGAAATAGTTATTTGGTGGAGATACTGCAGATTACTGCAGATAATGCATTTAGACAATGATACATTATGTATTAAATGTTGGATGACGTACTATAACATATTGCATTGTACATTTTGGAACAGATTCTCTAGGCCAATTTTAATTCTGCTGCCTGAGTTGTATGAAGAGACTAGAATCTGGCAGCTGTGGCCTGGTTGAAAATTTCTGTAGCAGATGTAACTTTGAGATAGATTAGCAATAGAGCAGCAGCTTTCTGGTACAAGCAACCAACCAACAGTCTTTAATGGAGGAGGCAAGTGAAGATGGTGAGAGGACAGAGAACATACTCCCTTCTGCAGTTCGTACCTAGCACACAGATCTTTAGGTTCAATAACTAGCTGTTTGTTGTAATTCTTAGCAAGCCAAAGTTTTTTGCAACTAATGCCATGTCTGATAAAGCTCATGAATATTTTCTTCTCTGAACAGAAAAATTTACTTGAGTTGTTCAGTTTCAAAACTATTTCTTTTAAAGAATTAGTGTCACCAGATGGCTAAAGAGGTAACAGACATGGGGAAGTATTGAAGTTTTACATGTTGAATTTCCTTGTGTTATGAAAGCATAGGGGAATGGCTACAGCAGACATACAGAGAATAGTATTACTGCCTGTCTTTCTTACTCCTATCATAAATGTCACAGCTGGGAAAGACCAAGACTGCAAGAGCATCTAAAAGAGACAGACTGTTTTAAACTGGAATTTTGAACTCCTGCCAGCCATTAACAACTGGATGGCTTTGCTAAAGGAGAGCCTTTTAATAGTCACTAATGTCTCCTTGCTGTAATATTTAGTAGGTACTTACAAGCCAGGCTTGTCAGAAAAGCATAATCAATGCCTTTATATATTCTGTGAACACTCACCTGATTGGACAGTGGCATTTGAAAGCATCACTGTGGTCTTGCCAAAAGAGTACGGGACTGAAACTTGAAAATTTGTGTTTCCACTTGTCTGCCACGTGACATTCAGTTAGTTAGTTTTTCAGTGGTATTTTTCTTGATTTTTGTATCAGTCAAGTCAGGATAATGATCCTAACATCCTTTGAAAAGCGCTTTAAAAAATATTGTTAAAAGGAAGTGTGTACATAATTGGTGCTGTTGTTGTAACCATAGGAATGCACAGTAACTCTTCCAAAATGAGAAATATCATCATCCTTTTCTTAATATCAGATCACATTCATTCCAAAGACAGCACACTACTAACTTTTCGTCTATGTTCACCCCCTTGTAAGTATTTTTTTTCCCCTATTAGAACTTCTATTTTTGGAAACAGGGTTTTCACTTTGAACAGCATATCAAAGAGAAGTATCTTTTATATGTGCCTTAGAAGTGATTATGAACCCCACATTTACACTGGGAGACAGTATCCTATCAGGCATCACCAAGTAGTGGCTAATGCTCAAGATTTTGTCTTCCTTACCTTGGAAATGAAATAAAAAAATACAGTAAATTCTTAAAGGTTTTAGTGTTAGTTTGCAGGTATGTTTGCAGACTTCGCTGACAACACTGCATTAATTTTTCATTCACTGTAAGCTCTTCAGCTATGAGTAAGCTCTGACCCAACAGTATGAAGCTTCATTTTTGTAGGACTAGTAGTTGGTAGATTTTCAATTATTATTTTCAGTTATTGTTTTCACTTGTGACACTGCATTTGGAAGTCAGGGAAAGGTGATCAGGTTACATTTTCATGATGCTTCATCAGAGGCCCTCTTGATGAAACAGTGTCTTCCACTGTGACTGAACAATGGCTGTTCTGTCAACTAGCAGTCTCATTTTTCTCTTTCTGTTTCTTCATCTTTTAATTCAAATGCCAGCCTAGCAATTTATGTTGTTGATAATAAAGAAAGAGTCAATCAGTCACTTGGAAATAATTTTACAGAAATAGGGAAAAGTAGCATTAAATGCAATACATATGATAAGGAACTGATGGTAATATGGGTTAGCTACTGGCATCAGTGCATCTCTGCATTTTGTGTTGCACTGATGAGTAATCAAAATGATCTCTTCAGACTTTTTCCATATTACCTAGGTCTTTGCTGAGACGCTGTTTTGCTGCTGGTGGCCAAGCTGCTTACTGAAAATGTGCTGCTGACATAAATTATTCAAGTGCCAGCTTTTACCTGTCTGATACAATTCACAGAACCTCCACAAAATGTTTCCTGCAGGCAGATGATAGTGAAGAAACTTCTGAAGTGAGATCAAGGCATACAGTAACAGCTGAAAGAAAGATTTATGGAACTGAGGAAAATGGAAAGGTACTCAGTGAACTCAGAGGGACAGATGTAGTTACTTTCAGTGTTTAAAACGTCATTGCAATGGCAGATGCATGGAAACTTGGTGAGAAAGAAGAGTGCTGGCCAATTGTGGAAGAACTGCTGCCTGTAGCAATTCTTCTAAAAATTATCACTTTGTAAGCTGAAATGCACTGCTGTTACCCCAAGTCTACCTGGTGCTACACGGACTTCTCAGAAAGTCATTAAAGATTATAATATCCCAACAACACACAAATTCAACAAGTCTACAGAACCATTGCGTAATTTCGTGTGATTCCAGCAATTCTCCTTTCTCACCAATTTATTGTTCCTTCAACACTGGACCTGTGCCACCAACACACAGCTTTACTTCTCAGCATGTCCGGAGCCTAGTTAAAGAGACAGGTTCAGCAACAGGCCAGATAAAAATGAATGATCTGAAAAGGAGGAGCCACGAGAAAATGCAAGGGAAAGGCATGATCTTATTTTCTTGGTCCTAGCTGCTTTTCAATAGCAGCGGATGGTGGAGGTTTTGTATGTCTTCCTCAAGGAACAAACACTTTAATCGACCTAATGATTTTCTGAGTTGGTGAACTGTAAATGCAGCTTGCTTTTACACAGATAGCTAAATTAGTGACAAACAGCCCTAATTGTCCCAGAAACAAGCACTGTGTTATGTGACCTGGATTTTTTTCAGATACAAATCATGTGATAAATCACAAATGATTTGTTTGTTGGAAGTGTCTTTGATTTTAGTTAGGCACAAGAACCTAGAGGCGTTTTTATAAGGTGTATAGGGATTCAAGCATTAGTACTTCACTGATTGCTTATCATTTCTCAGATTCATACAAAAGGACATACTAATAAAACCAACTTCTTGATTACATTATAGGTTCAACTAAATACATTCAGTAAATCGCTTAGTGCTGCTACTATTTGTGATGATTTTCTTTAATTCTGGGCATAAATCTTGTGTCCCTTTATCTGTTTCTTCAGAAATTAGAGAACTGGGTTTACTCATGTTTCTTCTGTAGCAGTTATTCAGGATTTTCAAGTAAACGCTTATTGTTCTGGTACTCTGCCCACAGTTCCCAGTATATGTTTGCAGATCTGCCCTAAGGGGTTAACTCCAGCAAGATTGTCAACTTTTATCCTTAGCCTAATACTGGAGAAATAGAATCACAAGGAGAAGATAAAAGCTTTGGATTCTGCTTGAGAGGAGAATAAGGGTTTTTTTCACAGACATCTGCTTTTGTTTCAGTAGCAAGGAAACATCCTCGATTATACTGCTGTGTCAGAAATGATGGTGAGCTCTCCACAGCTGCTGTCCCAGCCCCAGTACATAGCTCTTTGCTTCCCAAAGTGGCCAAATCACATTGTATTTCTAATTGTGCCCCAACTTAGCAAAATCATTACTTTCCTCAAACAGTTCAAAGTAGTATTTAGCATGTATCCACAAGATGGTGAACTGTTACCTGAACACTACATGCATAGTGAGCCAGAAGAAGTCAGAATGATTTATTCTTTATAGAAAGAGCTAATTATATTTAATATGCTTAAATATCACAGCCAAAAAGGACATTCAGAGGTAGCAGGGGTTTTTTCAGTGTTTCTCTATGTGGGTTGTTCAACACAAATAATTTTCATTTATAAAAACTTTTTGTAGGTCATCTTTTAGATTGGTGTGGTTTAAAACACTCTGGGTACATGCAAAAATTCAATTCTCTTTCATTAACCATCTGTTCGGCTTCCTGCTCTTTATGATGTAGCTGCTGAGAAAACAAATTTCACAAGTTAGCTGGATTTTTATGGTTAAAATGTCAAAATATCTTGGTCTTCATTATGGAAACACTGAAAGAGGTAGCTTAAAGTTAATGCAGGTAACATCTATGCAGGTGTGATATATCTTAAGCTATAGCTTTTATACTACTGCATTCAAAATCTTTATAGATGCAGCTTCAAAAGAAACCTGAAAAATCTACAAAATATTTCAAAATTATCTTAACCTTGTTCTTTAATTACATGACAACTTAATAGGCATTCTTTCTACTGGAATCTGTGTCCTTTTGGGGGAAACTGTCATGCAATTAAATAACATGAAGTATTAGTAGTATCAGAAAAAAATTAGTACGGTTTCAGTGGAGGGAACATAGAGATTTCTAAGAAGGATCAGCTCCAACATCCATCTGGCCCATTGTTGCTGAGTGTGGCCCACAGCAGATGCTTCAGGAGGAAGGTGCAAGATTTGTAGTAGGATAGTCTGTCTGTCTGCAGATTTTCATCTTGCTCTGATTGTGGGGACAAGTCTGAGTTCTGAAGCAGATTTAAAAGTCTCCCCAAAAATCATTGCGTGTCGTAATTTCTAAATGTTCTTGAAATCTATACAAGTGTTTCTTACATGATCAACCATTCTGGCTTTTTTTGGCAATGTGTTTCATTATATTCCTTTTAAGCCAATATTTTGTTTTATTAAACTTATTAAGTGTGAATTTCTCAAGCCATGAAGTTCTTTATTTCAATTACAGAGAATAAAACGTCTTTCCATTTGTTTAAGGTGTTTTTTTTTCATATTCCCCCATTTATCTGACTTCAAAATATCTTACTCTTTTAAACCTTTTTTTTTTAACTATTTAACAGCTTTTATGCTCTTTTGGGATTTTTTTTAAACATCATTATATACAAAGCTTTTATCAGGTACCCCCATCTGCTATTTTGAAGTCTCCTATTATGTATTTAGAGGTTTCAGATTCAAAATGAAAAAACCTTGATGTCACTAGTTGGATGATTATTTTATTGATCATTGATTGATTTGATTATATCAAAAAAGGGGATAACATAGGATGACAGACAAGTGTATTAATATTTGAGATATAAAATCTGATACTGTTATATCCAAAAATGGTATTAATTTCAGTGATCAGGGACATACTGCTTTATTAAAAAAGAAGAGAACTATGTGTGAATAGAAAATGACTGATTTTTAAAGTATTTCTAAATGTTTATTGTGCTACCAAGTGATCATTAATACCGTTTTTAAAGTAGTGAGCTTTTAGTAATTTTTTAATGTTTATACATTTTTTATTGTATCTATGTAAAAACCTAACTATGAACATTCTTATGTTCTTAAGTAATGCATTATGGGATTTATTTTTTAAGTTTAACTAGAATTTTTACTCAAACAAATAAGCTATGATGTATTTCAACTAACTCCTCTTTTTTACTCCTTCTCCAAAGACAGTCCTTTGGCTTTAGGAAATCTCTTGTTCAGTTATGATTTAATTCTCAGCTTGTCTTCAAATCAGAAATAAAAAGTGTAATTTTTCATGGAAATTTTACACTTGTGTACACTAGCTCAGAATCAGACAACCTGATGGTGCCACATCATTTTTTTTCTGAAGATGTAGAGCCTAACCAACAGGAAGCATCGTAAATTATTTCAGTCCGGGCTCTCAGCCTGGTTCTTAGAAAAATTTGCCCTTATTTCCTTATAGAATCATAGAATCAATTGGGTTGGAAAAGACCCTTAAGATCATTGACTCCAACTGTATTATACATGACAATTGGACCCTCTTATTTAAAACTTCCCCGGTTACCCAATTTTAAATTTTATTTTCTGTTCAAACTTTTAAACAAGCCAACTTAATGTAATATGTGAGTTCCTCTCAGATATTCTTTAAGCAATAGACTTAGCACCTTGCATGTATGGCTTAGCCTGTGTCATTCCCTTCCTTCATGCTGCCTGTGCTGTTAGACCTCCCATGGGAATGTTAGGGACTGTGCTGAGGGAATTGAGTACAGACAGCAATGGAGATTGAGTTTTGAGGGGTCTGGAATGGGCATGTGGTGGGTCTGGATTGCCAGCTGCCAAACAGTGGAGTAAACTCACTGGCAGTTAGTCTGTAGAAATTCATTGGTGGTCTATATTTTGTATAATCTTCATGCAGGCCAGTCTGGAAAACTAGACCATGTTATGGTTTAAATGTGTTGTTAACAACAGTAAAAATTTCCCCAATGATACAAAAATATATCACCAAAATGTGAAGAGGACTGTTCTCCGTGTAACTTCAGGTATTAGGAGGTGGTACCTCCACAAAGTCAGTGCATAGAGTTGGGGTATTCCAGATGTCAATTCAGAAGATCTAAGTCAGAGCCTAGCTTAGTCCCTTGACTATAGAAGGAGCATGAATTTAATTAGTTTGAGCATCTCTTGGCACATTGTAATGGCCTGAAACACTGCACATGGCTGTTAAAAAACTGCTTCTGAGAAAGACTACTATGATGATCTTGTTTGGGTTTTTTTTCCTATCCTACGCTGGCCACTTCTATGGGATATTCCTACAGCTGAGTCTGCAGCATGTCATGCCACTGCACTCTCCTTTGCAGTTCAGACAAAATGTTCTTTCCTTTAATGGTAAAGAAATGCAGTTGTTCAACAATAAGGTAATAGCTGTTTTGTTGAAGTCAGTTCAATAGTGTACTTACTTCTCGGCAACACATTTGAAGTAGTCACAGAAAAACTTGCAATTCTGTACTTTAGAACAGAGAGGTTCAGATCTGGAATACATTGCTTTACAGTAGCAAACAAAATCCTCATTTGTTCTTATATTAGACAAACTGGCCTGGTACCAAGAATAAATAAATATAAGAGGCAATATGGCCTTATAAATAGAATACTATGAAAAAAAATATCTTGATGGTAGTTTAATTTGGTTTGGCATATCTAAGTCAGTAATATAATTATGATGTAGTAATAACTGGTTGGATCCATTGAAGGCCTGAGAAGTTTAGTCTCTGTGTTGCTTCACAGGAAACTGGAAGAATGATGAATGTAGTGTTGAAGAGAATAAAAAATATTTTTGTTTTAAAATTCTACAGTGCAGCATAATAGTTTAAGAAGGATATTATGTGCTGGGCCTTCTAAACTGCTGTCAAAAGCCATGTTCAGACTAGCAATCACAGAAATACTTCTCCATTTGAAGGTGCAGGTTGTAACAGTATCTCCTTTCCACACCACAGTCATACTCAGAGGCAGGTCATGTTTCTCAGGAAAAGAAATCATGTGTGTACTCAAAAAAATATGGCTAATCAGCAGGCAATCAAGAAAATAGTTAATAAAATCTTAGCTTGTAAATCAAAAGCATTCTTATCATCTGTAGAACAACAAAAATACTAGTCTGTTCCTGGTTTACAGTTTCTAATTAGTTTACCATACCTTTTAGCAAGAGATCATGAGAGGAGCTTGCTATTTCGGTATTCCTTTAAAGTGAAGATGATTCTATTAAGCACAAGTATAGGATTTTTTTCAAACTTCTTTCACTTATAGTGTGCAATGAGTGGGTGGGTGCATGTACTGGAATGGTGAGAGCTTTGAATTTTGAATGTATAAATTGCTTTGATTTTTTCCTTCATCTGTATTAATATCAAATTGAATGCTTCCTTCTGTGAAACAGCAATTTGCATGTAAGTGTGATTACTTTAACAACCCTGAAAAAATACAGGTGGCATTGTACTGTAAACCTGCAAAAGTAGAACCCATTAAGTGATGTGAAATGGATAAGAAAAAGTTATAAGAGGTCATAAAATAATACCTAACTTGTTTGATGAACATTAAGGAGGAGAGCATATATACTATTGCGTTTCTCATCATCAAGTTAGGAAATCATGTTCAATATTAATTAAAACTTAGGTAAGTTCTTTATGTGTTAGAAATACTTATTTCTTAGATCTAGCATCTCTGAGGTAATTACTATCCCCGTTTTCTAACTGCATGTGCATTGCTTAGCAGGAGAGTAGCAGAACTAGACAAAGAGCCAGCAATGATAATTTCTAATTCTGTATTTTAGCAGACAGAATATTGTCCTGCACTTCAAATTAATCACTAGATGTTTAAGGTGGGATAGATGTAATTCTGCAACACTGTGCAATTCCTCAGTTAATGGGCAATGTAACCGAGCTGGTAGGCTGCGCTGTTCAGGATGGTAAGCACTGAGAAACAGGGTCCTTTAGCACAGATGGAGAACCAAGCTAAAATAGCTGTGCTGCTTTCAGTAGATGAACCGGAACATGTGGAGTTGTGTCAAGTCTACTGGGCTGTCCAGACAGAATTTTTTATTTCAGTTCACACTGCTTCCACAGTTTTACTTCCACAGGTTTTCTGACTTACATAAGGTAGTGCTGACCTCTGGTCCAACCCTGCTCCTCCTGAAGTTGGTTTTACTTTTAGCATGATGTGATCAGTAAATCAAATGCTGAGTGATTTTGAAAATCCAGTTCTTTTTCCTCCATTCCTAGATCCTGATAAATTTATGATAAAATTTTTGATGTATATTGTAAGTTCTTCTAAGAAAGGACTTTTCCTTACCAAATATTCAGAATATATGGTGCTGTAATCCTGACTGAAGGCATAAGACTCTATTCTATTGCAAATAATAACCAGTCTATAACATTTTTATTGCATTGATTTAATCAATGCTATTATTTTCACTTACTTGATTGGTTCACAGAATATTCATATTTAATGATCACAGTTCTTTCTGATTTATATCTTTTTACATGGCATTTCAAAGATTATGAGGAATCTCTTGCTTTAATTAATTTACTTGCATTGGAAATTATAACTTCTCCTGTAACTGTATTCTCTTGCTACAGATAAACCTGGTCTTTTCATCTTTTTTTTTTTTTTTTTTATCCTGTGCCCCAATTTCCTATTAGAAATATGTTAATCTGTTTCACTCTGCTTCTGACTGTGTTGTAAGTGACTAATAATTTAAGATCTATTATTAGAGCTCACCACACTGTTAGTCAATGTCACATTGTAATTTAAGGCAGTGTGAAATTATCTTAGGATATTTTCCTGAAAGCTGTGGAAAGTTGTAAGTAGTAACCATGTTGATGTTTCAGCCGTTTGTAAAGAATTATTTACTTGAATAACTGCTAGGTATTAAGAAAAGGCTACAATGGGAATTTAATTTAAATTTTATATACAAATTGCGAAGCAATTTGGAAATAGGTGGTACAGTTTCATGACAGACAATAAGAGGTAATAAAATTAACCTAGTAGGAATACAGTCTAATCAGATATGCAGTATTTTTCCTTCTTGAGTGAGACCTACACTCAGGGATTGTATGTGCTAAATTATGTCTATTCTGCTGTGGACTTGATTCAATCAAATTTATTATTTCCATTGTGTAAGTACTTTTCACCCAAACCAACAGTTCAGGGTGCTGTTCCTGTAAGCACTGAACAACTAAGTCACAGTCCATGTGCAAGAGACCTATCAATATAGAGCTAATACAGACAAAAAGAAAAACAAAGCAGAAGTATATAAATTAATTACAAAACAGCTCTAACTGAAGAGCTCAGGTATATGTTGTTGCATGGCTTTCAAGATGTTACTGCTTTCAACTATACACTCTGTCCTTATGAAGGCAACTGTCCTGATAACAGAGGGAACAGATCAGGTTGTGTATCTGTGCCTACGTTTTAATTCTTTGACCCATTTGTTTGTCAGCATGAGGACACCCTACTTTGCACTTAAGTGAAAGGATTATTTCCTGGAAAGGACTCAAGTCACTGGCCAACTAGGAGTTAACATTGGTATACCAGTGAGCCAAGTACTCTTACTATTGACTGTTGCATTAGTAAAACCGCACATTTGCAACCACTTTTTTTCCAACTCAACTTGACAAAACCAAGCTATATTGACAAATCAAAGTCTGTCTCTATAATTTCTTGCAGTTTGCTGCAAATTACATTGGTTTTAAGTAATACCTTGTTACCTCATTAAATCCCTGAATGACATTTGTAAGCTAGCAAGCACAGTTTGGGTTTACAACCATTGCCTTTATGTTTTCAGAATATGTGGAGTGGCAATCCTTTTAACTCTATTGATTATTTTCTCATTTTTGTAGGATGTTTATTTTCATTTCAACGTATCCATTGTGCATATGACAATTAGTTGGTGATATGAATGGAAAGCACTGTTAGAAATTTCTTGCAAGTTATCTAAAATGTCTGAACATTTTCAGGTTAATTGCCCAGATTCATGATGAGTTGTTGTTTGAAGTAGAAGATTCTCAAGTTCAGGAATTTTCAGGTAAATACAATCTCTCTTGCTCTTTCTCCCCCACACCTTTTTCTCTCCCTATAACCTGTAATTTTTCAGATGATAAAGAATTAAGGTAACAAGAAGTAGCACATTGATTCTCATGATTAAAAAAATGTATACTAAGCAGATTTTTCTGAATGTTTTCCTCCACTGACTCTTAGTAGATAAAACATGATATACCCCTCATCTGGAGTTCATCAACATGATTATTTGTGTTTAGTTTTCTTATCAAGAAAACTGTTCCCTCATGTAATATGTGAATCCTGTAAAGCTAAATAATAATACTTTCTCCGGCGTTTCAGAGGGTTTTAGAAGGAAATAAACCAGCTTAAAAAGAATGGCTTGGAAAGTAACTTCCTAAATACTTATTAGTGGGGCCTGTTACATAAAGAAGTGTGAAATTCTTAATGTAAGAATGTAACATCCTGTAATTTCTAAGTTAGTTTACTGCTTTTTTTATATTAAAAGAACTTTATGATGGAACTTTCAAGGTTAAGGGTTAGTAAAAGTGCCTGCCTACATTTTTATCCTCTCATCTGGCTTACTTCCAGGCATTATTTCCTAAGCCAGAGTTTGTCTCAGCATCTGGTACAAATTTAGCTAGCAAACGAGGGCGCATAGGAAGCTGTTAGGTCTCTTCTCCAATAAGTAGTGGATTTATTGCTGTAGGTACCAAATGTTTATTCACAAACTTTGGTCTAGTTTGAAGCCCAACAATGCCTTTGGCTAAAACAATTAGCATGCTGTCACGAATATTTTAACAGAACCAATACAAGAAATATCTTCCATTATAAACTAAGCATCTAAGAAAAAATTAATTGCACCTTCCTGTGTTGCATTCATTTAAACAGTACATTTTGCCATATTAGTCTCATTTCATCACTGATCCCTCTTGTGGGTATTAGTTCATAATGAGAACATTAAACCTCCATCTAATCAAAACAAAGAACCTGAGAAATATTTAAGTTCAATATATTAGGGGCATTATAATGAATTAGGTTAATATATTAACATTTGAACTCTAAAACAGGAGTTCAAATCTGGTTTAAATTAAAAAAAACTGTACAATTTATGAGAGATTGCAGTATCTACTCAGAAAAGGCCAATGTCTAAAAGTGCCAATTTCAGAGTTAGTAGCATGTTGAATAAGATCTACAAGACAGCATAGAAGAATCTTTATTATCTTATTTTAAATCAATTTGCATTAAGTATAGAGCTAATATTATACCCAAAAGATAAAAATTATTCATGGTTGCTTACACATACAGAAAATCACAGATGCTGCCCTCATTGGGTCAAATTCTGATCTCTGCCACTAGTATGAATTTGTAGTAAATTCAACAGAATCAATACTTTGCCAGTATAATGGAAAAAAACTCTAGCCATTGTGTGAATAACAGTAATAAATTATCCCACTATAAAAACATGATGACTAGAGGCTTTTTTCAGAAAACACAAAAAGAGTCCAGTTGAAATACTCAAATGTGTCTGCTCTACACACCACTATAATTAGATGGCATACCTCCATGTTTAGCTGCAGTGTGCAGAAAAAACATAACTGTAAATTCCTTCTTCTGCTTCAAAGCTATCACCATGTAATTGAAGTTGCTAAGATGACCTTTAGGAAATGGACCTGGGCAGTCTAGAGGTCTGAAAAATCTTGGAAATCATCTTTGCACTTAACATAGACTGCCAAGCTTGAGTGTTCAAGATGGAATTCCACTTTCAATCTGCTGACTGAAGATTGATTTTTAGGTTTGTCTCTACTTTGCCCTAAGAGGCAAAGAAAAAAAGAAAATTCTGCATTACAGTAACTTTCAGATACACTCACCTCAGAAGAGTGATACCACTTTTCTTAACACTAACTTAACAGTCTTTTTCTTAACACTAAAGACCAACCCAAGACATTAATTTCCTTCTTGATTTCTTCATTCATTTATTTCCTTCCCCTTTATTCATCACTGGTGAGGTGAAACCTGGAGTACTGCATCCAGTTCTGGGCCTCCCCAGTATAAGAGAGACATGAACAGACCAGAGAAAGTCCAATGAAGGGCCACAAAGGTGATGAAGGGACTGGGGCATTTCTTCTATGAAGAAAGGCTGCAGACTGGGACTGTTCAGCCTGGAGACAAGAAGGCTAGGGGGGGTCTTATTAAGGTATATACATACCTGAAGGAAGGGGGCATAGAGGACAGAGCCAGGATCTTTCCAGTGGTGCCCCGTGACAGGACCGTAGGCAACGGGCACAACTGAAACACAGGAGGTTCCTTCTTTTCCTTATGAGTGTGATTGAGCACTGGCACAGGTTGCCCAAAGGGTTTGGAGAGTCTCTGTCCTTGGAGATACGCAAAAGCTGTCTGGACACGGTCCTGGGCAACTGGTTCTAGGTGGCCCTTCTTAAGCAGTGAGGTTGGGCCAGATGACCTCCAGAGGTCCCTTCCAACCTCAGCCATCCTGTGATTCTGTGTTTTGTAAACGGTTCTGCTACTGGCCACAGAACTAATCCAGGTTATCTTAAAAGTGACTGAATCTTGCTCTTTCTTCAGTGTCATTAACGAGGATTTTGCTTGATCTGAATAGGCAGAGAAAGGGTGCATCTGCACTAGCATGTAACTTCCAGTCAGAAGGATGTTGATGAAGCAGATCTCCCTATTGTCCCCAGTCCATGGTGTGAACAGTTTTGGTTCACATCACAGAGCAGTCTGAGAGCGGTTGACCTAGATTCCTTTCAGATGAAACTAAATAGGAAGACTCCTTTCTCCTAGTCTTTTCCAATTATTTCAGGAGCTGCTAGCTGAGGTAACAGATTAGGTATGTGAGTTTTAAACCAAAGGAGTGTCAGTAGGATGTATGCTCCTAATTCACTTCAGTGCTTTGAAATGCCAAATATGTTTTTTATCCCTTTATCCAAAGTTTTTTTTTTTTAGGTCCTTACTCTTCTTACCTTCATTTGCCAATATTCTTTAGCTGTCAGCTTTGTCTTTACATATCTAATGAGCTTTTGTCCATTCACAAACTTTAAATTACAGAATCTGCTGACTTGCAGTTTCCAGCCTGCAGCTTAATGATCCAGAAAGAAATCTCAGTTGTACGCTCACAAAGCTTGGTAAAGATGTGGACTTAAAGCTAAAGAGTAGTATTTGATGGCTTTAATGGACTACAGTTCAGTGCTGTGTTAGTCTCTTGCATTTAGTGTGATCCAACAAGCAATGGCCTACTATTCTGATACTGCATTCTGATTCTGGTCATGCTTCTGGTCTACTTTTTCAGGAAAGCAAAAACAAATACATGTGTCTCAGTTTTCTTATTTGCAGAATGGATATGAAATCTTAAAATAGATTTATAAATGAAGAAAATAAAAGTAAATAGATTATTTAAATTAGATTGCAGCACAGAACATAAGCTTCTCGGCAGCATTTCCCTTATGGAAGTGTCTGTTTTGTATTGTTTTACAACATGAAAATGTCTATTTGCTTCCAAGACTCTCTGGAGTGGAGGCTGAGAATTGTCGCAAGGCAATCATAATGCTGGTGCTTTCTCTATTCCTGCTTAGGACTTCCTAAGCCACAATAAGAATTTTCAGCACTTTTCAGTATACAGAAATCCAGTTTATAGTGCATCTAATAATCTGTGCCCAACAGATGATTTTGAATCTTTTAAATTTGATGAACAAGGGGCAAGCAATAAGATGTTCTTTTTTTCTAATATCTACTTTTGCACAAAATACTGCATGTAACTTAAGCTACACATTATCTTAGTTTCAGAAGAATACCTTCTTCAAACAGAATCCATCATCCACAGTTTTATAGTATGCATACAGTTCACTCTGCATGGACAAGGCAAAACATCATTTATTTATAACAAGGCTCTGAATGTCCAAGCTTTGACATTTTTTGGAACACAGTAAAGCATGTACTACTCTAAATTGTGTGATTTTCAACAAAAAACGTGGCATATTATTTGCCTCTATTCTCTGTTTAGGGCAAGAACAAGACAGCAAAAGAGCGTTTTACAAATCCTCATTTTCTGTTAGAGGGTGCCTGGAAAGATCAAAACAAAACATTTGGCAGAAATTGGTTCAATTTTGGCAGAAGACTGTCAGCTTTACCATCAATAATCTGCTTGGTTTCTAGCCAGCTTGCCTGTCTGGTTTCCTCACATTCTGAGCTCTCCAGCAGCCCAGGAAGCAGAAAGGCAGATGATATTTTGGGAATGCCAAAAACTGGCCTCTTGGATCTGAGAGGGCTCAGCATCTCTGAGTTCTGAAGTCTGTGTAATCAGGTAGACAGACTGTCCCCAGATCAAACTGTGAGTCTGTCTAGGGACACTGGAAGAGTGCTCAGGAATTGCTGCAGAATCCAATTTTTCATTTTCTGGAGGCTATTTCTGAGACTACCTCTCCACGCTCTAGTTAAAACGCCTCTTTGCCCTTGGATTATTGTGAATGTATTACTGCTAAAAGGGGGAGCACACTTTGAGGTAAAGAAATGCAGATTTTTTTATTTTTTTTTTACAGTACAGAGATACTTATAGTAACAACTGCAAGATTTGGCTTCTGATGTGTATTCCATATATACCTGGTCAATTTGAAAGGTGAACTTTGCCAGTGATGATTACTGTGCGTTGTTCCCTGTCACTGTGCTTGCTTGATTGCATACATTAGTGGGAAAATTAAATCAAAGATACGTGGTACTTGAAATAACATATTTTGTAGAAATATGTGCATTCACTACTTTGTATTCAATTTCACAGTGCATTAAGGCAATTTTTAAAGGTGTTTTTTTCTAACTAACTTATAATCATACATTATTGATGGAATTAAAGAAGTTAGTTTCTGCACCTGTTCTTACATTTGCCACATATGTAAAACATATAGTTTTAAACTATTCTTCTGGTATTTTACCAGATATAAAATATTTCAGCTGAAATACTTTAAATGTAAGAACACTAAAAGAAGCAGTCTAAGAAAAAAAATCAAAAAAACTAAGCCTAATTATTTTGATATGAAGATCAGTTAAGATTATGACTACCTAAAGAACAGTATCTTAGATTTTTTAAAAATCTGTCAATATGAATTTGACTCATATACAAATTTTTGACTCATGTACAAATTCCATGAAATTTCATTTTGTTCTGCTACAATTTCCCACTTAACGGGTACTGAGGCAGTTGCATAAAAAAGTGCACATGTTCAAAAGGGGACTCAAGTAACAGAAGGACAAAAGAATGAACTAGTCATCACAAGTTAGTGACATTTTCTGTCCTCTGAGCTGCCTTTTTCTAACTTGAAAAACACTGGTGCATAAACTAAAGATGCCTCCAGATAGCTTTCCATTTGCAAAAATCCCTATCCCATAGATCATATGTCTGGCCAGCTTTGACATGCTTCTGGAGTCATAATTTCATAGGTGAGTGAGCTTGAAAAATGTCTTCAGATCAATAGGGATAAATAAGCTTTTGTTCCACAGCAGGCATGCATGTCTTTTCTTTGTTCCTACTCACAACACTTTCAATACGCATATTTATTCTGGCCAGTCTCAAGAAAATCTAATATATGTTAAAACATATGTTAAAATTTCAGCTCCTTTATGATCTCTTCACTTCGCTGTCACTAGTTTTATTTTATACATAGTATTTTAACATAACATACTTAGCACTTACAAAGCATTCCAGGATGAGTATAATCAACAAATCTCATAATTGCTGACTATGGATTTTGAGACAGAAGTTGCAAAGGTTGGGAGAACAGCATTTTACAGATTGCGGTATATGGCTGGCTGCAAAGGAACATTTGAAAATTAATAATTTATGTGCCCTAGATTTACTAGATTCTTGACTGAACAGAAATAATCATTATCCCCAAAGCCTCCAATATAAATCTTAGAAAAGAAGCAAAAAATTAAGAGTGGTAGAGACAGATCTCTCTAAACATTGTGGTCACTTTTGTTAGTGACCACACTGTGTAATGTATATGAGATAAAGAAGATACAGTTGTGTATGTCTGGATTGTTTATTTTGAGCCTTGAGAAAGACATTTTCAAGGTGATGTGAGAGAGTAGCAGGAGAATCAGATATTATATACATAGGTCTGAAAGGAACCTCTCCTGCAATTACATACCACCATGGCATATGGTCTCTTTTATAAATGATCATCTCCGTACAAAAAATTATTCCACTGGGAGACTGTTCCAGAGTTTCATCTCTCCGAAATCTAGAACTTTAAATTTCCAGCCAAAAATGTATTCAACCAACTTACCTATTTATTTTTGTGCAAAGACTGTTATTTAATTTAAATGCTTCCTTCTTCACTGTGTACTGTCTTAGCAGACTACTGAACAGGAATGGTATTCTAGCTTTTCTTGATATTTCTGCTATCATATATTTATTATTTCATTCAAAATCTGTTGTAAAGTAGATGTAGGCAAATCTTTTGGATGCTTGCAAAGGTGTGATTTCAAAAGGCTGAAATGCAGGCAAAACAGCTTCAGATTTCTTGAAATGAATGGCTTTATTATGCCACTGGCTAAACAGTGGGAAGAGATGGAGAAGTCAGGGTGACAATGAGAAAGAGAACATGGAACTGAACTGACACAGAAAAAAGCAATGTACAAAATGGAGCAAACCCATAGAGAGATTTTTAATGGGTTGTCAAAATGAATGAGGAACCATTAAGTTTGTTCACTGATGTGGCCACTTTAATATGAGCTTTTTAAAATTAAGAGTAGTTAAGAATGCAGCAGAATTCTGATTGTGCCAGATGCCTTAAAGTGAAAACTGTGTGAACCAAGAGAGACAAGTGTTGCAATCATTGCTGCCACCATGAATCCCCTTTTAGGGATAAAAGTTATATGGGAGAGAACTGGTCAAGTTCAGTGGTCTAGAGAACCAGGGGGAAACTGGTCTAACTCAGTGCATATGCAGACAGCATCCTTTATCATACCGCTCACAGCTTTCAATCCATAAGTAGATGCTGCTAACTCATGTTCCATCTTTTGTTGTCTATTGGAGCTCTTTTTGTCAAAAAGTCATATTCCTTCTGTTGCCCTGATACTCTATTGCTGTTTATTTGTCTAACAGCTCAAAAAATAGTAAATTGTACAGAGCTGAGTGTGCCCTTCCTAAGTGCCTTGGTGCGACATACAGAGCTGAGTGATTCTGCATGAGAAGTGAAGAATCCAGATGTTAACGCTCTCACAAAAGCTTTGTGCGGTCGTAGCCTGGTAGGGAGCTTACCGATGGAAAAAATGTTTACCCAGGGACTGACTGGCAATCCACTTAGCCTTCTGAAGGCATGCCACCTGGTTGGAATGCCCTGACGTCTGCTGCATTGCTGACCTCCTGGAGCTGGCAGCTTGTTTAAATTCAGAGTGGGCTTCTCAAGACGGAGACAGTCCAACATTTCTCTATTAATAGCTATGTCGACTTGGACTGGATTTTACATGGATAATTACTTGGGTCAGCGCTTCCCCTTTCACAGTCTGTGGTTGCAGTTTTTGTTTCTGCTTTCCAAAACTGATGTTACGTTCTACACTGGACCATAAACTACCTCAAATCCAACATGAAGCAAATATATAGGTATAGCTGTACACAGATGTGTCAACAAATGTCTCTGTTTCCTCAGCTTTGACACTTCAGCCACTGATCTTTTGTGTTACTACATAATTTGGACTTCATGGACAATCTTATGACAGCTCATTAGCATGGAAGTCAGAGTGAGCCAGCATGGTCTGAGCACCCCACTTCTGTTCAGGCAGGAGCTAGCTATCCTTAACATCATCAAGCCAGCCTCAGCGTCACAGATGTAACACAAAATATTGCAGACTACTTTTCATTGCTGGCATCATTAGAAAAGGTTTTGGCAGCAGCGGGAGCAGCAACCATACACAGCTGCTTAAGAGTTCTTGTCGCTCCTTTGCATCTAACATCAGCTGCAAAAGAACTGTGATGTGCATTGAGGGATAACTTCAAAGAAACCTTCCAAGTAATCATGTGGGTTTCGGTCTAGCAGTTACCACCACATATTGCATAGTTCTCAGTTCTGTGGGGCACATGATGACATGTATTATTTAGTCAACCGTTCTGTCAGAGCTGTGGAAATTGCTTTATAACTTTTGTTCTCAGGCTGCCGGGTATTCCTATTTCACTTTCGCTAGCCAAAAGTTACTTCTCTTTTTAGATGCTGTTTATCCATTGATTCTCTTTTTGATTTTTATTAGAACAATATTGTGTTGCGGTAGCGATCTTTCTCAAGCAAAACACTAATTGGCATGACCAAGGATGACAAATATGATCCCAAATGATTGATTTGGAATAATTATAGATGCATTTTCACAATAATAGTGAGCATAGTGTTATGACATGATGAGTTGTTAAGTTACATAAATCATAATGAAGTTTAATTATTTGGATTCTTGATAGCTCCACTGTCCCACAGGGAGGAGTTTTTTACATTTGGTTCTGATCCTTTTACTTTGAAGAGTAATATTTTAGACAGTTCAGACTTCTAGTATTTTTTTCCTAGCTTTTTTTTTTTTTTTAGATTAAGTTTTATGGCTGCACAAGAAAATTGAAATACATAAAATGTAACCAAACATATAAGTACTGAACTTGAAAGCTGAAAAATAGAGCACTCAGACATGCTGTACCTCTATTTAGAACACATTAGTGCTGTATTTATGGGATATGTAAGTTAAATACTTCTTTGAATTTCACCCTACACCCTAAAAATCAATTTAAAATAAGAAATTGAACCTTCCACAAGACATTAAATTTAACTTTAAAAGAATCTCAAAAAATATTATTTTTTTTTAATATAGAAATGCGGGTATTATATAACAGAATATAAAGTATGTAAATTTTTTTCCTCTATAAAAATTCTAACATGGAAAACAAAGCTGAAGGTTTCCAAATTTACCTTACAGCACTGGTAAAAAGAACAATGGAATCCCTGCAGCAAACCACAGCCTTGGAAGTGCCACTAAAGGTAGGGACAATTCTGAATTTCCATTACCATCTTAGGCATACTTAGCTTTGTATGTTATCTTCATATTAAGAATCTAGAGAACTATTTTCCCTTTCACTTCAATAGTTTCATTTTCATATTTGCTGGTAATTGATTTTTTAAACTATTATAAAAATTCTAAAAGAAAATAACTGGAAAAAACTCTCAGCTTCCATTTTGCAAAGTGTGATTGTTGTCTACTCCTTGTCTTAGCAATGTAGTATGGTAATTTAAAAATCTATTTTGTTTATTGCCATGAAATTTCAGTTGGGTGTGGTAGAGTGAGAAATATCTGCCTTTAAAGACTTTCTAAATGTCCCAAGCATTCATTACTGCTGAAAAATTATTGCAAAAGATCTTTCTTCAGTAATTTTCACTTTAGAAAACTGGGTTTTTAACATTTTTTTGTGGATGCCTAATGCCTAAAGCAGACAAAATCATTGGCCACTGTTTAAAGTATAGGACATCATCTACCAGAACATTTGTAAAAACTGAGTAGATAGCTACACAGCTAATGTATCTATCTAGTTATTGGACCTCATTGTAATTATTTTGTAAAATAATTACATTTTTCTCTCTACAAGACTGGTACTCTTTACCCTAGCCTACTGCTCAGTTTTTGTTGTTTAATAAAAAATTATAGTTCCTGGGAATCCCTAAACTTATGGTTTCCAGTTTCCTGAGAAATGGAGTGCTTGCTGTTGCCAGACCAGTCATTCAGCAGTATTACTGAACAAAATTTGGAGGCAGAAAAAAGTTGATGCAGTTTGGTTTGGAAACGTACACGCTTGCACTAATGGAAACGGTTGAAAAAGAAAACTACGAGATAAGTTCTTGCTTATATTTCTTCCTCCAGATGTTCTATATCTATTTCAGCATCTCGGCCACTGTGTGAGGCTTTCTCTGGAGGTCTTACATATTTCTGGGTCCCTATGGAGTGCATCTTTCCCCAAAAAGTGAGGCTAATGAGGGGTATCTGAGATCAAAATTACTCTTTTTCCTTTCCACACTGGAATCCCCCCCTCGCTGTTCACTTAACCCGTGTAAGAACTTGTACTCCTGTTTAACAGATTTGGCCAAGTGAAACCTTTTGGCCATACTGGGATTATACGTTTCTTGCACTGATACTCCCAAGCTTTTAAACCGCATTTTTATAAGTTGCTTACATTATACACCTGTGCTTGCCTAGCTTCTTTTGTTACAAACTCCTTGAAAAAAGAAGTGAGACTGTTATTCACGGTGTGCTGTATCTAAATATTTTTAATGACAGTATCGGACACCTGGTAATCATGCTGCTGTAACATTCATTGAAATAATCAGATATGGTATTACTGACGGTATATAAAGTGAATAGCAATGCTGAAGTCCTTCCTTGATAGTTCTAGGAACGTTTTGGTGACTTTGTCAGAGGCAACATTGTTTATACTTTGCTTGAGGAAGTCATTGCCACGAAATAAAATATGAACAATTTAATAGGTTTCTAAGAAAGACAAATGTTTGCATGGTTAATGAGAGTGTTCATAGTTACATGGGCAGAATATCATTTTAGTGTTTATGTATTTCAGACTAACCATGAACTGGCAGAAGGTTTCAATGTCCTGTGGACAGAATGGGACACCATCTTAAAACACAGTTTCTTTCACCTCTGTCTGTCTACTGTCACACACTGACAAATTCATCTCGATGCATTAGCAAATGGATTCAATGTGGCATTCCTATAAGAACAGTAATTCTCTGTTAAACAACAGCTACCTTTTAACAGGTGAAAAGAAACACGTTCTTGGACAATAGGTAGCTGTCTGGGGTTTTCAAAGATTAGGACTTTCTAATAGGCACTAGAAGTATTTGGAGATAAGTGTTTCATTACCCTTGCTTTGGTTTCCTTTTCCTGAGCAAATTACTGTAGGAGTCATGACATACTTTTACTCCTACTGTAGGTGTATCATAAGGATACTCTAAGTGAATAGATCATGAATGTATTGATGGCAGAGGCCAGATAGACAACATGAAGTACCAACAGCTTGATCTCAGGGAAGAAATTGAGAGGGATCTTTAAAAAAAACCAAAAAAAATTCTGCATTTCTGTTCATGTTGTTTACCCTTCTATACAGTAAGAAAATGTCTTTAAGGGTTAGAAGTGTTGAAGATGAAAAGATTTTTGTGAAGTGCTCCTGCTCTCCTTCAGCACACTTGCTTCAGCTAAATATGTATTATGTGTTCTGTTAATATGAATATTATTTTTTAACATGGAGGAAAAATGTCACTAAAGTAGAGCACACACACAATCTTAATGGGAGAGATTTCTTTTTCTTCTTTGAGGAGAAGGTTGCTTTATCTTTGAAGTAGCTTCTTTTCCAAAATAGAGTCCTTGCTAATGAGGCAGCTTTCATGTCAGAACATCTACTGTGTAACAGAGCACCAGTAACTGCAAAACAAACTGAAATAAAACCAAAGCAACAACAAAAACACCCCAGAATTGGAAAAGTGGATGATAAAAAAACCCTAGTATCTTTATGCATTACTAACAAGGTTGCTGATTATAAACACTCTTGATTTTGTAGGTCTTTTGAGAAGTGTAGTAAGATGAATTTTACTTTAGCATGTTCCTTGCAATTCAGTAGCATGTATTTGCAATTTCAAAACTGAAGTTTAGTCTTAATTGTTAAGGTATTTTAATTAAAATTGTAATGATAATTAAGTATTAATAGATATGAGGGACATTTCATATTGGATAGGCATGTAGTCTAAAGCAGTATCAACATCCAAATGGAAAAGCAAAAATAGTAATCTTACTATATGTGATGTATTTGTTTGTTTAATTTTTATTTTTTTTTTCTGACAGGTTCCGTTGAAAGTGATTCTTACCACAGGGAAATCATGGGGGTGTATGACAGAATTGCAGGAGATGTAGAGCAGTCATCGGGGATGTTATTCAGTACCCATACACCTCATTGGCCTATGCTGATTCCTCACTGAATCACTAGGCAACAGCGCTGCTGGATCTTTCATAAGCACCTAATACTCTGCATGTGAATTTTTTTACTTCATTTTGTCTGTAGCCCTAGGCAACAGCAGTGAGATAAAACTGGTTTTTACCAGTTCATTGTGTTTCCTTTAGCCAAGGTAACCAGCAGGGAGCTGCTTTTGTTCAGAGCTAAATTACTACATGTAAGAAATGAAGCAAGACAACATTAACCCTTTGGGAACATGGCAAATATGTTTGAGTTAGATGGATGTTTAGACTTTAATGTTAAATATTTTCTGAAGAGCTTGTGTAAAAATACTTCTAATCTGGCACTATTTGAGCTGTACCAGCAAGTGCTTAACTGTTGTGTTCGGCTTATTTTATATTTTGTGAGTAGAAGGCTCAGTTTGCATCACATATTAATTGTTATGTTCCACAGACTTAAAAAAAGTTCTTTGGAAATGAAGAGTCTCCAACTTAATTTATATTTAGGATTTTGGAGCAAAACAGGTAAACAAAACTGGGTGCCTAAATGCATGAAAAATAACCAGATTGTTGTCAATCCAATTAATTTCAAACTCAGTTTATACACTGTAGCCTTAGCGTACTTTAGAGGAAGTAGTACAGATTTGCCTAATCTATTATTTTTATTACTGATGTAATGCTAAATATTGTTAAGATAAATTTGGGGATTCAGCCTTATACTTTTTAGTATTCAGGTTTCTACTTTAATGTTTGGATTTGTTACTGATATACGGGTTTTCTGTAGAATTTATTCTTTAAATGAGTTTGTTTCATAACATTACTGGTTGCCAAATTCTGCCTCCATGCTTGTGGAATATGAGACTGTCCTCCAAAAAAGTCTACTTGTTATTTAGAAGCTGAAGTCAAGCACAAAACTTTTAAGCAGTGTTCAGTATCTTTCAGCATGAGACCTCAAATTATCAAAGTAATATAATTTAAATTTTAAAAGTCTATTGTTACAGAGATTTTGCAGCAATTTAAAGTTGTATCATTAAACAATTCTACGTTGCACTTAAAAGCACTGAACTATTAAACATTGTTTTTCTTATGTTGCATATTAATAACATGTAACCTGCCAGCTCAAATGAGCCAGTCAGCTCTTAAAATTAGTTCTTAGCAGTGGTCATGCAAGCAAAGTCAGAACCTTCTACATATTAATTGGTAGTCAGCTGTTCAGTTGGGGGAGAGTCCAGCCTGCATGGCTGTGACACTGCACCAGGTCATGCGAGCAGAGGGTCTGATTCCACCTTTCCAACAGAGAAGAGATTGTACAAATTTTCTTCTGCTTTTTGCCATTTTCAAGCCTTCTGTGTTTGCAGTGGCATTGAATAAGTGTGAAATGTTCTACTCTCTCATCTGTTTCACTCCTCTTGAGGACCTGCTGTTTTCAGGGGGCCTGTACTAATTAAGCCTTGCTTCTCGAAGGCTACATTGCTAACCTTTCTACTATATGAAAGAAATCAACATTTCTGTACATTTCCCAGCTGATTTCAACTTTGTGTATGTTTCTTTGGATGCAGATAGAGAAGCGTATTTTTTCAAGGCCTGAGCAATACTAGGCATACCCTTCAGCCTACCAAAAACCAGAGACACATTTAAGGACATGGAGAATCTCGATCATGTCCAGTGAATTGACTTCTGTTCAAATATGAAGCTACAGAAATGCAGAGGTCACCATACAGAACAAATTTTCAAACACAGCCCGTCACAGAAGACTGCCAGTCACAGTTCCCCAGACACATGCACTTTGTATAGATCGTCATACAGTAGGCAAAGTTAATATTTTGTTCTCCTTGTGTTGCAGAGAAGAACTGCGAGCTCCTCTGGGCACCAGGTTTACGCCTTCTACTTTTACAACTTTTCTTTCTGGTTTTAAATTTACAAAGAGTCAGCTAACAAAAGGACGAGAACCAAGCAATAAGGGCATCGCTTTATCACATGTGACTGAGGGCTCATTCTGCATACACTGGTGTGAGAGCAAAAGGCAAACTGGCATAATTTTTAAGGATTGGTGATGACCAAGATCTCAAGACTTGGTGCAGTTTGTGTCCCCACAACTTACAGGATGAGTACCATGAATTCAGGTTATCTTTCCAGTGCTACAGATTCTTCAGTAAAGAAAATGTGTTTTCTTCTAATTGCAGCCTGTCAGTGAATTACCGTATATAGATTTCTGGCGTAGCTAGGTGAGGACCAGAGCTCTTTGGTGTACGTACAACCAGTATCTGCTGTACTATGAATTACAAATACTGTGACATGTTCTCTAATCTTTAGGTTCTGTTCTGCTTGGATAGCCAGGTGAGTATCTAGTCTTCTCTCTCTGCCCTGTGCTACTGTGTTAAGGTATAGATTCTGTGGATTATTAGATTTCTGAGACCTCTCTGAAATGCTTTGGCTTCAAAGTTCCTTAGTTTTTAACTCGTAAGATCCCAGATAATGAGAAGAATGCTGTGTCTTTGGGACAATTTCTTTTACTTCGCAATCCATTCCCACTGCCTTCCCAATATAGGTTTTGGGAACTGTTGGATTTTTTGAATTGTGGAATTGTAGAAGTAAGTATCTCTTTAGCATGGCAGTAATTTCCTTGAACAAGCTGGCTGAGATAAGGTAGTGTTTGCAATTCGTTTCCCAACAAGGTCCTCTGGACAAGGCATCAGTTTTACCACACTTGTGTGCTGATCTATATATAACTATAAAATGAAGGCAGTGCAGTTTTTCCAAACCCTAGACAAGCTACCCTAGAGCATGCCTGAATCTAAAGAGCCTTTATGGGAAAGCAAGGCCAGTCCTGACCACAAATTTCCTCTGAAATAAATACAGGTGAAAGTATTATGTATTTGAGGACTGCCAGGAATTCCTTTTGGGTGGCACAATAATTTCACACCAGAGGACTCAAGACCCTTATTATAATAAATGACCACCTTTTCAGGTTATTTTGGTTCTGCATGAAAAGGACTGTAAAACATGGATAAGCTGGAGCAGGAGCAATCATAAGAGCCCTTTTCAGTCCTTAAAAGTCTCAATTTGATCTCTAAAATTATTCCCTTTTTCTTACAACCTATGAAGAGGTACTGGGAGAGCAAGAAACAGATCTTCTCTTTAAGTGCAGAACCCTACAAAAGTACTGATACAATGAGTGTGGGAGATCACAGGATAGATGGGGAGAGGGGAATAGCTGGGTCTCCTTAGTTTCAGTTATCTTTTGTGGGCAGAAATTTCATTAATTGATTCTATGAACACAGTAATAACCCCTTTTGAACTGATTTGTGTCTTTGGGTTTTATTTCAGTTGTGTCTTTGGTGGCCTGAATCTTCCCTTAGAGCATCTGTAAATCTTTTCATTTCCCATGTGGCGTAGTAGGGAAGGAATACTATTTGAAAACACTTTAACTTGGTGTCTGTGAGAAGTGCAAGAGCACAGCTATTTTCTGGCACTTGCATAGGCATAGCATGGCAAATACATACCTGCTCAGGACTTGGATCTTTCAATGTCCACATACCACCATGGAATGGCAGGACTCTGATTTTGAATGTTGATCCAACTTGATAATAACCATAGTTCACATACTGGTCTCAGATTTGATGTGAGCAAGACATTTTAAATGTGAGGAGAGAAAAAAAACCCTCTCAGTTTTTGAAAACAGAGAGTAGATTGAGAGAATGAATCTGCTAGAGCATCCAGGACATCATTTGTTCTTGATAATAATCAAGAAAAAGCCCTTAAAAGTAAACTCATTTCATTTTGGGGAGTTGACAGAACCTGTTCCTGTCATTTTCTTATTTAATCTGATTTGAAAAGAGGACAAAGAATGGGTTGAAGGTTGTATTATGCCTTCCTGATACATTTCCTCAGTGGCCTAAAACATCTCTTCTCACTTCGCCATTAGAAGATCAGACTGGAAAAATCCTCGAGTAACCTGGTCTTGACCTCATAACCCACCTTACCTCCTGAGGTCCCATCCAGCCTGAATTTTCCTATGATCCCGTGTCATTCTTCAGCTGAACAACAGCAGTCATCTGGTTGAAAGACAAAGCAGAAATGCCTTTCAAATATTCTGCTGAACCGCATTAAAGTATACAGTGCCATACCAGAAGAAGCCCCAGAAATGTTTTGGGATTTCATTCCTCCTTCCCACCTGTGTTGCCTCATTCTCTGCCAGCATTTACTATATTCCCTGGCTCGCGGGCTCACTTTTGGCTGGCACACTTCCTTTTGGTCTTAGCAGGTTGTCAGAAACATTCAAGGCATGGAAAGGAATCAGTTCTTATTTCTGCCGTTCTGCAATAGTTTTAGTGGGCAGGTTGTCTCTGGGATTTAAAATAAGTTTCAGTCATGTCCTGTCTTTGCCTTCCAGGGAAACTTCCCCAGCCTGATTGGCTCATCTCTACTGAAACCAGCAGCCTACACTCAGCGGGTTCTCTTGAGACATCTTTGAAGTGTGCTTCTACCACCCATTTTTTGTAAGACCTTTTCATGTTACCAAATGTGTCTTTATTACTCATTGTAAGTCCAGGCAATTTGTTATCCTCTCTGCTTGTGTTTTGAATTCTGGAGGTCCAGCTTCCAGCCAATGTTTACATATTTTTGGTGCATTTTCCCATGTCACCTTTTCCATTCAAGGCTAATTAGTTGGATAGTTTTTAGATCCTTTCTTCCTCAGCTCTTGCTGTCTACCCTGATTATTTAATCCATATCCAACCTTTCCCCTGTACTTCACAGATACTGTTATTACTGATAGTAAAACTCTCACTATTAATTGTCCACAAGTTAAAAAAAAAGTTGGTTATCTTTCTATCTCTAACTCTCAACTTGCTTCCTTCTACCATTAGGCACGGCATTTATGCATTTATGGCATTTTGGAGACTTTTCTGGCAAACTATATTTTTACTGTAGTTGTTCATTTCAGGATCCATTTTTTCATGGTATGGTATGAAAAATTTACTGCGGAAATTCTCTCTCTCCCCCCCCCCCCCCCCCCCCCCTTCATTTTTTGGCAGATTCATCTGCTGTGCGCACTGAATTTCTCACTTCTAATTATTCAAAAGTGTCATGCATCAGATTACAATCCCATTTCCAATTTTTGTGTTAAGTAGAGAGCTATACTTACAGGCTCCAGAGAATCAGCCTCCATCCTCCCCATACGTGGCTGCTGCCTGTTAACATTGCATTTCTGTACAGAATTGGCTGAGGCAAAATTAAATATCTCCCTGGATTACCTTGGCCTCTTTGCACTGATCCATTAGTCCACATCCAGCTGAGACCCAAAATTAGTTAATTGCTGATTTATCCTAAATGTCTTGTTGGTATCTGGTTAGGTGAAGAAGACAAGTCTTCTCAGGACTTCTGCCAGAATTTTTTTTCCCTCTCTATTTAACTCTAAGCTGTGCCCCAAAGCCAGCTCAGACTGACGATTGACTCTAAAATGCATGTGAAGGACACCTATAAGAACTTAATTTCTTCACAATGAATAAATTCTGCAGCAGTTTAAAAGCTGGGCCACCCTACTTGCCTGCCAGCAATTCCAGTCTTTATTTATCTTCCCATCCATTCATTTGAACTGTGATGTTAAATTAAATAAGCTTCCCAGGAAGGTTTTCCTTTAAATATAATGAGCTTTTGTAACACATGAGCTGGGAGAAGTCAACATCTTCCCTTGGGGCCCCTGTAGGTCACAGATTAGGTTAAAAAAGTGTTGTAAATGTTGGGCTTTAGTCAAATTCTCTGGCCATGTTGTGCTGCTTCTGATACTATGGCTTGCGATAGATTTGATTTTTCTTTTGGAGCTGAATTTTTTTAGTCCTTTCACTTCTCATATGTGACCTAAACCTTAACCTTCTCCTGGCATTCTCCGTATCCCTTAACACCTTCCATTTTCTCTTAATCAGGTTTGTAGTCACTTCTTTAATTTGTCTTATCCCTCCAGTCTGGGCCATTAATTCTTCAGACATTTATAACTGCACAATAGAACAAATATTTATCTGATAATGAGTCATCTCTTTCTTTTCTGGGAGCTTCTGAGTCTTGTTTATATTGCTTTTGTAGAATTTAAATCTTGCTTTAAATCCTTCTGGCCAACAGGTTTATAATTCAAAAGGATTTTAACACAGTGGAGTAATAGTATGAAATGAATAAAAAGAAGTGATTCAGTGACAGTGAGTGCAAAGCTTCACACATAAGCAAAACCAATTAGCTACCTGAATGTAGGCAACATATTTCCCAAAATATAGGGAACAGCTAGTTAGGTATCAATTTCAGCAAAAGACCTGGGGATTTGTAGTTGTTTGCATAGCGATTAAGAATAGTATAATCAATCCCTCTGCTCACTTCAGCCCCATCAAGGGCTCAGCTGAATGCTCTGCCCTATTTTCTGAGCTACATTTCAGAAAAGATGTGGAGCAACAGGAATCCATAGGAGAGCAACAAGAATGATCAGAGCTATACACAATATCACCTATGAGGAAAGACTAAAAAGAATTTAAGTCATTTAACCTTGAGAAGCCTGAGGAAAGATCTAAAAGTCATCCAGTATGAAATGGGCTGTCATAAAGATGGTAATAAACTGCTCTACAGGTCCCTCGGAGATAGAATGAGAAGATAGGGACTTACATTTCAGCAAGGTATAACTAGGGAAGATGTTAGGCAAGCCTTTCAATGGAATGCTAGTAATAATTAAGCATCAATGGACTTGAATAGAGCTTTTGGATCTTTATTACTGTATATTACTTTACATTTCTAGAACAGCATAGACAAATCTGTGTCACAATATACTTATGATTAGTTGATCCTGCTTCAGGACAGGGACACTGGCTGAGCAGCCCACTGGGATCCTTTCCAACTCTAGTTCTGGCTTCTGGGGTTAAGGCCTCGGGAGCAGTACACATAGCACCAGGAAAGGTGCCATTTGATCTTCAATGTCACCAGCAAATGGGACCCTCAGTTTAGATCTCTAATGCAAAATGATGGTCCTTCCAGTACATTACTTGTTCTGGACAGGCTCTGTACTAAGTAAACAGAAATCTAGCTCCCTGCCATACCCATCTCTGAAGATGGCCTTGCTTTGAGCTGGCGATTGGAGTAGGTGACCACCAGAGAGCCTTACCAACCTCAGTTAGTCTGTGAGTGTAAGTAACCACCAGTAGCAGGCCTGCAGCACCCGGCTTTCCTGCTGAGTTATTCCCAGCTAGAAACCAGCCTGGTCCAGCTCTGCAGTCTACCTGGGTGGGTGTCAGGTTCTAATTTGCATCAGGGAAAGAATCCGCAATTCAATTTTTTTAATCACTGGAGTTTTACCGAGACAGAGAAACTGGAGTTTTCTGATGGAGTCTGTTTCAACCAGTGCAGATGGATTTTTCTTCATAGACTAAAATTATGGCTAAGGGTTTTCTTCTGACCCACCATTGGCCTTCTTGTTGTTTTGATCAAGCAAAAAGTAAAAATAGTAGTGTTCAAGATCTCCAGACCTCTCTTTGCTTTTTCCCCTTCCTCCCTGCACATCTCCCTACTTGCCAGTGACTGTTCATTGCCAATTCCTTATGGATAACGTGTTACAGGAATCACTGCAGCAATGTGTTGCTGAGCAGACTTTATTGGGACTTTGGAAATGGGTTACATCGCGATCAAAAAGCTTTTGGACAGGATGGGTGGTCACTGGATGAGGACTGGTGAGAGGAGTCCCTTCCACAAGTCTCAAGGAGGCATCTTCAGCTGGGTAAGGTGAAACTCTCAGAGACACTCGCCGTTGAAACTTTTACCTGTGTCTTTTGTATGTGACTTGCTGTTCAGCTGGTTGAGGTTTTGACATGTTCCCTTACCCAGTGTCACCCTTTTTATACATAACATCATAAACTATATGGTTGTTTAAATACAACCAAGTACAAATTAAGGTTTTTTCCCTAGAAACAAGTTACAAGGTCAGCAAGTCATAAAGACAGAAAAAGCACTATTCCTGGGTTGATTTGCAGACAATTTCTTAAGACTGGGCAGGGAGCAAAGTTCGCGATCATCAGTCTTCCATTAGAAATTGCTGGGCTTCTTTCAACACTGGGCAGCACCTTGATGTCTTAAAATATTATTTCCCTGTATCCCAATATGTTTAAGGTACATGATTATGACTTTAGACGTTATTTTTTCCCCCTGCTTCACTTTTGAGAAAAACACACCTCTGCAACCTGCAAGCTCAAATTACAAAATGGGCATAAAGGCTCATAGCACCAAATGCAACACGTGGTGCATCTAGTAGAACTCATAACATCACTGTGAGGCATCTGCATGTTGGGGTTTTTTCTCTTTTCAGCCAGAAACAATGAACTTTTTCTGTCTGAAGACCCTATTCAGAACTATTGCTGTCACTTCATTTGGGAGCTTGGAAATAGCAAAACTACATACCTGTGACTTAGTCAAAGGTGAGCATGAGGATGGATCCTTTGAAAAACCATCAGGACCTGACAGGCGCAATCTGAAATGTATTAGCTTTTGCTTTCTTTCTGTGCAATACAGTGCACTTTACACTTTCCGTTGGCCAAAAGCTGCATTTGTGTCTCCCGCCCCAGACCCAGCACTCCCATTTCCTGCTCATGCATTTGGTGTGTTCATCCTTGCCACGCACAGAGCTATTCCAGTTGTAAATGACCCACTGAGCTGGTCAATTTATCTTTGCTTATCTAGAAGTCTAGCTTGGGTCAAATGAATGAATGACTCCTCTTTTTATCAGCTGTTAATAGCAGGATTACTGAGCATTACTCAGTCTGGCAGGAGTAGCAGGAGCTGGTAGACTGTTAGTGTCGTGCAGCATTTTTGGGATCAGATATGCACTCAGCACTCCATAAAATGCCTAAGACCTATCCCATGTTTGCCAGCCCTCTGAATACCTAGGGGGCCTGCACAAAAATTCTGCACAGGGAAGTGTGATTGATTCTGCCCCTCTGGGATTTGAGTGCTGCCTTCTGGGATTCACCTCCTTAGGACAGATTTTCACAGCTTTTCGTTCTAACACTGAGGAGGCGGTTCCTTTGTTCAAAAGGCAGCCAGAGCAATGAGTGTTGCTGCTGCTCCTGTCCTTTTACCTACAAAGTGTAGGAAACCTTTCTCCCTGAAAGGCTTTCAACATCCATCATCCACAGGAGTGTGTGAACCACCAGATTACAGGATGTTCTGCTGAGGAGCTTTCTGTTCTCCCTCTTGGGGCTGGCCACTGTATATGAAGTAATCAATATTTGCCCTGCCAGAGAGAGCTCAGAAAAAAATAAAAGGAAGGAAAGAAAAAAAAAAGGGGGCGGGGGGAAAGGAAAGAAAAAAAAGAATAGAGCATGACTGTCCAGCCTCCAAGTTACTGTATCCCACAAAGAGCCTAGACTGTCTCCAGTCTGGGGAATGCTTCATGCTTCACGGCTTTAAACATGTCATTGTATGTAATCAGAACAAAGCAGCATTAACTCTGTTGTGTAATTGCCCATAGGTACAACCAACTGAAATGCATGTCTTTTGGCCTTAAGCTGGAAGGCTTTTTCCTTTTAATATCACTCCTGCATTATGCATCCTCCATGTCCTTCTTCATGCTCCACAGAAATGGTACAGAGACAGGGTGCACTCTCCTGTCCCTGCTACTCCTCCGTCATCTTCCGACCCATGAGTGAGCATTTAAGCTATTTTTGTGTGATCTTTTGGTCTTACAACTAAATTCTAACTTCCTTATATTTCACTTCTTTCAATAAATTATTTTAAGAGTAGGTGTTATTCACTCCCCATCCCATTCCACCTCCTGCTCATTTTTGCTCGTTGATGCTTCTGTACCTAACAGTTGCCAATGACATTTTGTATTTCTTAGCCCAAGGACATTCTTTCCCCAGCAACAGCAAAGTGTATACTTGGGGTTTTTTTTTCCAAATCTGCCAGCTTAAAGTATTGTCCTGTTTGTGATGCAGTTAAACACATTAGTAATAGTGAGGAAACTGTGGAATTTAAATCCTTTTACGGCCTCACATTGTAGACTAAGTGTTTAATCCCTAGGTATTTCCTTTCCCTGCCTCAGAGAAATGGAGAAGCAAACCATCATGTTGCCTGGTTCATAAAGCTATTTGACTAAGTCAGTTTTTAAAATGCTTCTTGATATGCAGTTGAACAAAGTGGGTTCCCTTCCTCAAAGACAAATGATGTGAGAGCATCCAGCTGGTAAAACAGAGGCTAAAGGAAACCTCATGGAAAACCTCAACTCAGAAAGCATGAAAATGTTGCAAAGAAGTCTGTGTCTTTCTGCTTCCCACAATTAAGCAGCAGAAAGGTTTTGAACCCTTTGGTACTGATAACTTTGAACTTGGACATCAGTGCAGAGTTCCAAAGTCTCAAGCCTACTTTGTAGCTTTAGTGTCTGCAAGAGGTTTAGAGAAGAACCACAATGTACAATTTACAGCAGCCTTCCCAATGTGTATCTTGAAGTGCATCACGATTTCTTGCCTGATGTTGTTTGAAATTTCATCTCAGCCATCAGGTCTGTATATCACTACTTACTGCTTAAAGGTCAAGGCATTCCTGCTCACTATGTATGTTGGGATAGACCTTGATTTTTCCTTACAGAGAACCAAGGTTTTCAGATCAATTCCTTGCGCAATGATTGAGCGATCCTCTCATTCCATCAGGGTGTGTCACAGGACTGTGAAAATGCAGCCTCTGGGCAGTCAGGGCACAAGTATGAAGCTATTACCGAGGCAGGCTGTATCAAATAGGTTTTATGGGAAATGGTCTTGCATTTCTTGTTTCCCTTAAGACTCTGATATGCCTCATCTCTAAAGACTGGTTTTGGAGTCGCCTGCACTGAACACGACCTTTGACAGTCCGTCCCACAGGACTTCAGTGCCAGAACCAAACAGATTCTTCATCTGTAAACTCAGTGATGACTGGAAATTGAACCGACCCATTGGAAGATCTGGACCTGTAATAATTGGAATAGTTTTCAGGCAGAAGTCATAAATAGGTGTTATTAGACCGAGCAGGATGGATAAAATGCTTGGCATTTACAAGTATAGATGTCTAATCCTAGTAGTACTCCCAGAAATAGTAAGTAGGAATTAAATGGCTTTCTTAAATGAAAACATTTTACCAGGAAAATAACACTGACAGGTATGTCACTTCCAAGAACCATGTCCCAGTAAACTAACCAAAAAGTTACTACGTTAAGTTTCAGTTCATGCTCATAACAAGAGTTCATTCTTAGTACAGGTTCAGTAGCTCAGTGGTGTTGCAACAGCAGGGAGCACAGGCTGCCAAAAACCATTCCTGAAGGTACGTACTCCACTGAAGGTCCTGAAGGAAGCTCTGCACTGTGTTACTTCCTTGCTGTAACACCTCCTTCGGATACATAGACCCAGAGGAATCCCTTTAAAGCCTTGCTCCATGGGTATTCCTGAAGGAAAGGAGGAAAGACTGGCAAAGATGCTCTGGCCCATCTCTTGAAATGCATGCAATTGGCAGAGTTAGCCTCCCCATGAGTCAGGGAGCTGCATTCTGAGGACTGCATTGCAGCAACAACTGCGGGTTTAGAGCATCTTGTTCAGAGCTAGATGCACTAGAGTGAAAGTGGCTTGAACTTGTCTTCATCAGCGCTACAACATGTAAATCATGCAACCTTTATTAAACTCATTAGCAGTAAAGTGAATGTAAACAGATGTGTGTAACAAGCTCTAATTTAGCGGAAGGGGAACAAAGAAACGATCTTGAGCATTGTTCCTTACCTTGACCTCATTCTTCACCTAATACAGATTTTATACAATAATATGCAACATTGCAAGCAATAGCTCTGCAGCCTCTGGCCAGCCACCCAAACGCTTACCAAATGAGCTTTATAGCCCGCAATTAAACATGTATTAGTTTACACACAAGGAGTTTTAGGCTATTGCATGTCGATGAAAAAAATATTTCTTCAGTTTAATTATACAACTTTTAAAAATAGTTTTCTAAGAATGAGTTTTCGAGTACAAGAAGGAAAATAAGCAGACTTAGATATATTATTCTATATTAGCATTCTTGAAGTATGTTCAATTCACAGTTCTTACACAGCTGACATGGCCTTTTGTAGGGCCTGAGCTTCTATGCTGTTTTCCCTTAAGACTTCTTTATATCTGCGAAAAATACTGAAAATCTGTGTGGAAGCTCTGGTGACAAATCCTTTGACACTATGACATGATGAAGGAACAAACCATCTCAATGAATAATTTTGCAGTTTATTAGCATATTGAAGTGTTTCGATTAATTTTGCTTAAGTGAATGACAAAGGAACTGCTTTATCATGTACCCTGCTCATTTCACTATTACTTGTCCTGTTGAAATCTATCTTTAATTATGCATAGGCGGGGCACATTCCTAGGACCAGAGGTGTCATGACACTGATATTAATTAAAAGGCTACTGTAGAAATAGTAGATAATCATGTGATTGAGTTGTGCTTCTCAGATTTCCAGAGTCTAGGAATACAAACAATCCCTTAGGGGAAAAGGATATTTATTTTTTAGGCTACATAACTTGCAAGTGCTCAAGCTATATGTGTGACCTGTTCACATTTGCTATGCAAACATAACATATAATAAACCTAAATGACTCAGCATGAGAGTAAGGGAGAAGGCAACAATATTGCTCGCCTCTCCAGCTTATTAGCTCTCCCAAAAGCAATGCACACAGTCTGTTGGGCTCACTTCAAGTCATCTAAACATAGGGTGCCTCAAATGATACTAGATCCTTATGTTTAGCCAGATGAATCCATGTCCATTGTATTTCTACAGAGTATTACTATTCATACCGAAGTCTCTTGTGTTTCTGTTAGAATGAAGGTTAAAAAACAGCATCTGCCTTCCCTAAATGCAGTATTTCTGCAAGTCACAGCGAGGGAATCTTGCCAGGATGCCCAAAGTCTCAAATACTGGTTTTAAACACTGTGCAGACCTGGAGCACGAAGGGGAATTGCAGTCCTCCTCCCAATGGCCAGACTGAAGGAGTCTGTGTGTGATAATCACAGGTATGATCTCACATTTAGGAGACTAATACTGCAATGATAATAAGTTCAGAGCTAGCATCAGTGAGAAACACCTCAGCCTTGTGAAAATTTAATAGCATATCAAGGACGTTTTTGCTGCAGTTTAATGTGCCCAAGTACCAGCTGTGAAAGTTTTTGCTGCCTGGGAACCAAAGTAGCACAACAGCTACTGAAAAATTGTTATATATTGCATTTGTAGAAACCAGGTTTCAGTTTGACTTCTTTCTTTTCTTTTTCTTTCTTTTTTTCAAGGCTTTTTATTTTTTCATTTGCTTAACCCTTTTTTTCAGCCCCCCATCCTTTTCAGGACACTGATGTCCCACTTCATCATATTCTATTTCAGATAATGTTAACACAGCTTATTTTTTTCTTCTGTATAACACCTACAAAACTTAATGGGAATGGAGGTAGTGGTAGGTCAGTATAATTTTCCCTGTCATTTGAATCCCATTCCCCACACTTTGCAATGCAATCTCCAGTTGGGTTCTTTCTTGCAGTGGACTCGGTGGTGGATGTATAATAGTACAGTCATAACTGAGAAAATTCTAGCTTTGTTGTAGAAATACACATTTTTATGAGTTGTTAGATGAATTGACATAAATACACAGGCTAATAATAATGAAACGTCTGCTTTAGCCCTCATTCTTGCATTAGAGAATATTTTGAACAGAAAGCTAATCTTTGCAGTGTGAAGCAGAATCACATAAAATATAATGTGATTTTTGTTTCACCCTGTGGTTAACCTCAAAGTTATTTTAGGTGATGTTTTGCTGGATATACTGCACTAAAAGGAAAGGAATAACTGCTCCTCTGTCATGTATTTGTCTCTGCGTATATCCACGATGGGATTTGCCTGCAGTGTTAGCTGGAGAACGTTTGCCTTAGGGCATCCACAGTGGCAGACATAACCCTGCTCCCACAGCATATGCCATGCAATCAGCTTTAAGAGGCTTGGCACAGAGTCTCCTGATTTTGGTTCCTCTCACCCAGCTTCTAAGATGGAGGAAATATTTAGCTATTTGTGCAGTTTTTACATGCAGCATGAGGCCATTTTTCAAAGCTGGGATCTTTTGTGAGACCAAAGCAGTCCAAACAGGACTAACTACCCTGCAAGCACCTCTTGGATTACTCAGCTCCTCTATATCCATGCGGGGGGGGGGGGGGGGGGGGGGGGGGGGAAGGAAGGAAGGAAAGAAAGAAAGAAAGAAAAAGAAAGAAAGAAAGAAAAGAAAAGCCATATCTGAGGAGAACATCCAATCCTAAATTAATTTTCTGGTGTGATCTCGGGTTTGAAAGCTTGACCTTCCCCTTTTAATGACTGCAGTAGCTCTAAGCCCTCCCAGCCTTTAAGAGCAGGAGGAGAAGCTCCTTACTTATGGGACATAAGAACAGTTGGTTCTCCACCTTACATGCCAGGCAACGGCCAAGAACAAGCATTTGTAACCATGTGCTCATCCCTCCCTCAAACACTCTTTGACACTGCCAGTGGGAACAGCCTTCCCTGGGATCCACTTGGTGGGTCCTGGTCCTCCCCTCGGTGCTCTGCCAAAATGTCTTCCTAGTGCACAGTACTTAAAGGTTTTTCAGTGGTCCACTGACTTCTAACTTTTTCTTCTGCTCCTTTATATGTTCCTGAAGAAGTCACAACCTGTAAGACTATCTACTTTTTCCTTTATTTTATTTACCTTTCTGCAAAGAAGAGAACACAAAAGATTAATGTTGGAAGCCCATCCATCATACAGACCGTTCTCTCCTATACTTGAGGAACAAGGACTCTTCAGTTTAGAAGGATGTAGGAGCTTCTGTTTTTAGAAATAAGCCCACCAGTTGTAAACCGAAGTTGTTGCCAAACAACTGAATTTAAAAAATGATCCTGATTTTTTTCAAACAATTAGTCTTTACCACAGCACCAAACTTTGATTCTTTAACAACCAGGAACATAGTTCACTGTTAAGGCATTAAGGCTTTAAGCTTTGGTGAACGAATACTACCAGTTACCTTTAAAGCCTCCATGAATGTTTGCTGAAAAAAATGATACTGCTTGTCCTTCAGCTGCCCTGAGTCCTCAGGCACAGTTAAGCTTTTCTACAGAGACGTCATGTTAGGATTTATCTCATCTTAGGTGTTTCTAGGATAGACATCTACTGCTGGGCTGGTCTAGGCTCTAATGGAAAGAAATGAGCACTTCTAGAGCATGATTCATCTGACCCTGCCTTTGACATCCATGTGAGAAGATTAATCTCTCTACAATGCTCATTCCTCTTCTGTTATAACTGACCTCAGGTGTTGAATTTACTTTACTGAGTTTGCAAATGCTTTCAAGCACAGAAAAGAATGAAAATGTACCTCAAAGAAATTAATAGGTTAATTTCTTGACAAATTTTATAGGAAATTGTATTAGCACAAATGACCATAAATACAGTCCATCTTCCTCTCATACCAATAGCTGAAATTCAAACATTTTATACATAATTGGCAGAGCTGATGATAGCTCTACAGATTTCGCCTCATAGGAAGATCAACTGGAAAATTTTGGTGGCAAGAACTGCCAGGGCCTGAATGCGTCCTGACACTAACGCGTAACAGCTGTGCCAGACTGTGGGCTGTGAGGACCTCAGGGAGTCAGGCAAACACCCTGCAGTGCCTTAGCTTGCTTGGTGAGGAGCCCATGTCAAAAGGAAGCTTTCTTTGAGGTCTTTGCTTCCCAGAGGAGTGTGGCCACACCTTGAGATGATGGGACAGTAAAAAGCTGGTTTGCTTTTCTTCTTTGGCCAGTAGTGCTGTAAGTAACTGCGATTAAAAAAATTATTTGGGATGGGGCACCTTCACCCTTATTGGAATACATGAGTTTTCCCTATTTATTAAAATGGAAGAGGTGGCAATTGTGGTACTTAGATTCATGTAAGAGAGGCAGAACAGGGTGTTGTGAACCACGGTGACGCTTAAGGGAGCAGAGATAGCGATGCAGCAGCAAGCTCAGTGGAAGACTCCAAATAGGTGCAGGTGAGAGGCTGACTTCTACACGCCCTCAGCAGCACTCCAAGCAGACTCTGGCTACTGCTGGATTTAGCAGTGGCTCCTTCGGCTGAAGCCAACTAGACATGTGAGACCTTTCCATAAGACTGGCAAGTGGTGGCAGGATGGCTTGTAAAGGGGAGCTGCTGATGGAGTAAAAACACAGCCTGGAGCAGTGAGGCTGAATGTCCTGCCATGTGACCAGACCACGCGTCCCACCATGGTGAGCACACTCTCCATATTAGCTGCTACAAGTGCATCGTATCCCAAACATACCCTACTTGGCATACTTAGAAAAGCCCTAAGCCTGTACTAAAAGAAACACAGCCATGGGGCACGGTCATATAATCTTCCTTGCTGCTGGTCAGCCCTTGCTGCTGAGATAAGCATACGGAGGTCCAGTTTATGACTCCTGGTGAAGCCTAGATAACCCCTGCGGCTGTGGGGACACAGGGGAGACTGGAAGAAAGTCAGAGGCCCCCAGAGCTTGCCACAGCACTGTTTGCTCAGCCTACCTGATAGACAAAACCTAGCCAGCAGCCAGGAGCTGCCTGGGTGAGCAGTGGGCTTCTGGTGGACTGTGGTTGGGAAGCTATGGCTGGGGACCTAACAGCTCTGCCTCTTGGCAAAAGGTGGCCAGCATGGATGGGGGGGATGGTAGATAGGTGGACAGGTAGGTAGATAGAGATGGAATGTTTTGGTGGCTGTTTGCCCAAGTTAAATGGAGCTTTGTGGGATGGATGAGCTCAACTGTTAGACCTGGAGGCCTCCATTCTCTTGGGAGAGCACCAAGCCACAGAGGGGAGGCCATGGTTACAGCAGAGGGTTTATGTTGCTGGTTTGCTTTGGCTTTTTAGGAGGCATTAAGGTGTATATAGGTGGTGGGTGTGCTGGTGAGCCTGCAAGAAGGGAAGGGATCACGAGGTCCTGTCTCATCTAGAGCGTGAGGCATGTGCCTGGGAACACAGGGCATGGGGGCAAAGTCCTTGTCTTTTTATCTGAAGCAAGCCACCGTGAAGGGAAAGAAAAGGAGCCCAGGACAGTGATGTGTGGCTTGTTTGTGGTGAGTTAGAGACCAATTAGCAGTTAATTGAGGCGCTTTAAGGCACACAGCACACCCACAATACACCTAAAAGTAGCAGCTTTTGTTGCTACTTTCCCCTTATTTCAGTAAAGCAGTTTTTGGGTGGGTTTTTTTGGGGGGGTAGCTATGGTATAAAGCTCGTGCACATGCGAGAACTGACAGCTGCTTCCCCCCAGACCCCCCCGAATCCCACACCCCATCACTATCTGTCCCAGAGGTGCATTATGTACTCTTCCTCTGGGTGAGATACTGCTATCGGGTGTCTGCACATCTGGATAAAGTAGACAAGTGATAGAAGCCGGATCCATATGGCAGATGCATTAACCTTACATTCCGGATCGCTGCCTGACTGCTCAGCCCGATAACCCAGCAGGTCCCAAAGCCTCAGCCTGCACCGCTGGGAAACGACAGCACCCAATGCCCTTGCTGGGGAGCTGCTGGGGTGATCTCCAGAGCCAGTTTGCCAGGGGGTCTTGCCTGGGTGTCCCTGAGCTTCTGGCTGGCAGGGCTCCCCTGGCATCATTTGTAATTGCCACCAAAAACTAATTTTCAGGAACAAACATCCCCAGAGGCTGTTTCAGCAGCAATCAGTTTATTCCAACTGTACCTTCTTGGGCCGAAGGCTGGAGCCTCCTTTCCCCTCTCCAAATCAGAGGCAAGTGCTTCCCTGCTCACCGAGATGCTCAGAAATGGCCTTGGGCAGGTCTGAACACACAAACGGTGGGGAACAGCCCATTTATGCTGTTTTTTACCTAAGGAAATGCACAAGGCTAGGGAAGAGAAAGGGGCTTGTGTGGCTTGGGGAACCCCCCACAGCTGCATCTCCACCACGAAACCATCCTCACCAACGCTCACTCTATAGCTTCATGTCCTCGGTGGCAGGAGGAGGACACCACATGGTTTTCTTTCATCCTCTGCTCCAAATGGGACATTTCTCAGGGCTATCTCCCATCTCAGGTGGGATTTTGGTAAATGGAGGCACATGGTCCTAGGTAGACCTGTGTGGCTGGCCAGGGCAGGGCAGGGTCCCATTGCAGGGCAGTGCCAGCAATGCAGTGCCTGGGGGCGGCTCCACGTTCGCTATGTGCAGCTCCAAGAAGGCCTTTTTACACTTCTGAACACGTTAGCATTAGCCAGCGAGCTGGAACAGCATGGAAATATAATCCAAGGACATGCATGACACACACATAAAGATATCCCTATTTATCAATGAAAACAGAACGAGTGGTGTTTGCTCGTGCTGGAGCGGGAGCTGGAAAAGATGCAGGCACTGTGTGCTGTGGTGTCAGTAACTTGACAGCAATACAGTTTAGGAAAAAACTGACATAAGTTTTAGATTTTATTCATTCGTACATTATTTACAGCAGTTGCTTTCATATTACAATTCTCTTTCATCTTTTCAGTTTTCACTTATAAAAAATTAACCAAATAAACCTTATATAACCAAATTTATCACAGCAGGTCTGGTTAATTTTCACAGTTACAGCGGCCATCAGGAACAGAACTTAAGTACCTACAAATCATTTGTCCAGAGCACCTCGCCTGACCCTGCCCGAGGACACCCTGCTGGCCCTCGAGAGCTGGCCGGCTCCCGGGGCTCTGCTGACGGACAATGGAAAGACCACGCTGCATCGGGATAACGCTTTGTAGGCTGGAGCTCAACTGCCTAGAGCACACCAAGGGCCAGCTCGCACACATCTTAACACGTCCTGCCACGCTACAGAGGAACCGGCTTGTATTGATATGCCTTGACGGTATGCAAACAGCTTTCCAACAGAGCTGACTCCTGCTTCCCTCCGTGAGAAAATTGTATTAATGTATTCTATTTTTTGCTGTTGTTGAGCCCCAGTAGTGCAGCAGCAGAGTACGCTGGGGTACGAGGCTGCGGCAACGAGCATTTGCCTTCCTCTGTGTGACTCTGACAGCTCTTTCTTGTGTCTGTCTCTCCCACTAGGAACTGTATTTGCAATAACTCACCCTTAAAACTGCAGTGAAAAACCTGCGCTGTGTGAGGACTTCCAACGCCAAAGAACAATTCAGGCGGAGGGATCCTACCTGGGCAAGTTCTCTGCCAAGGTGAATCCAGTCCCAGAGACCGATCGCCTTTCCCAGTACTTAATCGTGCTCCCCAGGTGCAACAGCAGCACTGACGCCAGTGTGTTCCTAACGGTATCACCTTCATTAACTGTCTCCCTGTGCTCCCTCCCACGTGCTCATTTGCTTTACAGTGGTAATTATTGCTGTTTTAAAATATGTTTGTTTTTCGTAGCCACTTCCCGTTACAAAGTACAGTACATACTATGCTGAACATAGAAAACACAAGGCTAATTTCACATTGGTCTTGTACAACGGTAAAGAGATGCAGAGTAAGAGGCTGTTCAGGGGAATCCAAGTTTCTATTTCGGCATGAGTCTAGCCTGTAACCCATGAACTAAAAAGCCACTGCCTTAAACATGAGCAGTTCTAGTAAGCAATTTAGCCCCAGTTTGGGTGGTTTGGTTTTTTTTTCAACTGACATTGGACAGTTTCCGAATACATACCACACATCTGCTTAACACTACCAAAAAAATATTTTTTTCCTTTACCGCATTTGTCTCAAGAAGTCTTAATTAATAAAATAACACAAGCACACAAACCGCTTAAAGCTAACGGCCCAGCACAATCGAAAGTACAACTCACAAAGCAACAGATGCTTTGTTAAACCTAATTACATTTTGAAAAAAGCAAATATACATATTACAAGTCAAAAGGACTAAGCTTTGGAGGAAAAGAAATTGAAAACAATGTTAGCTATATGTTCATTAAGCTTACATAGCAGTAGCTGCTCCTGCATTCAAACATGTTACTCGTAAATAAATTTACAGTTGCATTATATATTTGTTATGCTCTTGGTCTCAGCAAGTCTATCTTCTACTATTCAGATGTTAAAAGCATATTCTCGTCCATAGCTGACCATGGTGTAGTACAAAGACAGCAGTGAACAACGATTTTAAACTGGTCAAACTCCAAATGCTGACTTAGAGCCTGTTGTTTTAAATGGTACTGAGTTTTAACTAAATGCTCTGTTGTTCACATTATGCTCTTATTTTATTTTCAATGAAAGGTACTCCAAATGACCATTCAGGCATCAGTTTTTTGGCGGGAGATAAGCGTAATCTTTGTGCATAGTCTCTATTACTGAGGGACGCAAGAGCGCACCATTTTTTTTTCTCAAGATTCTATGTGGATCTATTTTGAGGGACAAAAAAAATAGAAAATTATCCTTTTGCATTTTAAAGCTTATTTAACAGTTTGCATCCCTTCATTTTCTTTACGTGGTACAGTATATTCCACTGCAAGACTCCAGTTAGCATGGAATTAAAATGCCTATATTAAGCTTTAAATAGAGTGCATACCAACAGCTTCACACTAGCGCTAATGAAACATGGGCTCAGAGCACATTGAAATGAGATTGTTAATTCAGAGGTAACTGGAGCTGGTTCCTGCCTTTGTGTGTTTGGCAATTTGGAAATCCCTGCGGTCAGTCTCTATCCACTTGCACCTCAGCCAGCAAATCTGGCAAATTAAAAGGCAGCAGACCTGCATCATGGACAGACAAGGTTCAGCGAGCAACGGGCAGCAGCAAGGATTGTGACGAGGTTTTGTAAAACTGCAATTCCCTTGGGCATTCTGACCACAGAACTTTCTGTTCTCACAGTTGGCCATAGGAAGAAAGGGGCTTGATCCTCCCCCCAGGCACCGAGCGCTTTGCGTTCTGCTGCAGGGGTGCAGCATCAGGACCCCAACAGGCACATCCAAACCCCAACAGCCACCTGCCGGCCCTTAGTCCTGATTTTCCTACACTTGGGACTATTAAATTCCGACATAAAGACCTAAAGTATCACCCTTTTTTCCCATGGGGACGAATACAGGGGGGAAATGACCGTCCAGGTTCCAGCCCCAGGATGGACACCCTCAGAGTCATTTACCCCTTCCATTCATTGAAGGGTGATGCTGAAACGAGTCAAGATGCGGAGCTGGCCCTTGGGATTTTAAGCATTTAGGTGCCTCAGTCTTGCATGTATCAGAAGAACAACTTGTGCCCTGCGAGCTGTGATGCTGGCTTTGGGGGTGCAACTACCTCTGCAGCATTCCAAATGCTGGTCCTGCTCTGGTGCCCTGTGCCACCCCCATTGCACGCTGCCAGCCAGCTCAACCCTGCAGTGCTGCTGCGCCTCAGACCTGAAGAGCAAACTCACATCCTTACGGCCTCCTTATAACAACATTGAACCCATCTTGCTTCTGACAAACGTCTTTTAAAACAAGCCTGCTTCTCCCTGACGGGGTTGACTATGCTGCTAGCTCTCTTTCCACGACGGGCAGACTGAAATGCCCCACAGCCAAGGTACCCTGTGGCCACACAACATTCCTCCTCGAGCGGGCAGTGCCCTGCAGCGCTCCCCGGCTGCTCCCCAAGCCACATGTGCCGCGGAGGCAGGAGCAATAGGCCACACAGATGAGAGCCCAGCTCCCGAGGCTTGGTCCTGCGTGTGGGTACAGCCTGCAGCATGCTCGGGGCGAGGTAAAGGCTTGCTCAGAAATACCATCCCAATACTGCACGGTCACAGCGAGGTAAAGAACAGCTTTTGGCTGACAGCAGCACCCCACGCTTTTCTGCATCTCACCGCAGAGATGAATTACAGCTGCCATTTCTAAGCATCTTGCAGGTGCTATCTGCTTCACGGAGGGAAAACATGGCATGAATTTCCAACAAATACCAGTTCAAGGATTTCAAGTAAGATTAGAAACCACTTTGTTGGTTTGATTGCTCAGCATTATTGGCCTGGGTCCATGCAGGGGCCAAGCTTCCCACAGAGCTTATTGCCAAATATTACATGTGCTTGAGATGCCAGGTTGCTCAGAATGTGCAGGGTGTTCCCACTCACTCCAGAGGGAATGGCCCAGGCAGTGCCAGAAAGCTGGGATAGCCCCAAGGCTGTGGACTTTAGTCATGGCAATGCTAAGTTTCCCATTTTTTCCATTTTTTTTTTTAATTAGTATTTTTGGACATCACACCTGGTGCCTTTTGCAGCAAGCAAGGGCTCTGCTGCAGTCCCCTCCAAGCAGAGGGCACTCGAGCAGTGCCCACTGTACAGGGGTTAGCAGAAAAAGCCACGATGCCAAGGAGAGCTGCCAGGTGAGAAAACTGCACTCTCAGTGCCATGGCATGGCATGCCATGCAAGGGCAGCGGGCTGCCGCAACTCACCTGCACAGCACAGTAAAAGCAAGCGCCTGGCACAGCTGTGGGAAGTTCCTCCACATCTCCAACATATCCTCCACCTAAATCTGAAGCAGTCTCACTAGCCATCCCATTGACCAGCTGAGGCTAGAACCCAAGAGATGCTCTGCTTTTCCCAGCACTCCAGCTAGAGGTGTCCTTGGAAGAAGAAAACACCAAAATAAAACAGGAGCATGCCCTTGCATCTCACCCTCATGTGAGTCTGTTGGAATTAAGACTCAACACTGGCAATAGGATCTCAAGGAGTTTCTGGCAGCAGGTCCAGATCACAAGCTCTTCTGGTTAGGACCAAACCCACAATCATCTTGTGCCTCTCTGCACCCACCCAGCTGCTGAACTGAAGTGGGAAGAATCAGGAGGTGATGCTGAAGCCCAGAGAAAGAGGGGTGACGATGGTCATGATGCAGGGCTGTGCCAACTACAGCTATCTGATGCAGAAGCAGCAAGAAGTTCCCCAAGGGGGGCTGCAAAGCCAGTACTGGGAGGCACAAGCAATGCGCTGTGGGAGCTTTTCCACGCAGCATTGTTTAAACCAATGCACCCTGAAACAGGCAGAGAAGAGAGATGGATCCGCCAAAGGCAGTTCAGTCCCAACACATCACCCCCCGAGCTGCACCACGGTCTACCAGAACGCTGGCCCAGGCAGTGGGAGGCAGGCTGGATCCTGGGGGGCAGTGGGTAAACCCCACGTGGTCCTGAGCCCAGCAGCCATGGAGACCAGTGACCTTCTGGCTCCAGAGCTGAGCCTAAGCTATCATATTTAGGGAAACTTCCCATGATTGCAGATGAAACAACAATATCACTTGATGCTTTTAAGCCCAGCCTTCTCTAATCCTATTCAGAGCAGCTCTGGGTGGGTGGGAAAGCAGCAATAACGCTGGAGGTCCTGGACCCGCGCCCCACTGCTACTACCGGGGATGCAGCTTTGGCAGACACGCGGGCTTCCCAATAAAAACCAGTGCTGAGATCAGTGGCATTTCACCTTCTGAGGAGAGCAAAACCCAGCCTATTTGGCAGCCAGCCCTTTCCTTCAGAAACGAGCTGTCCTGACTGGAGAGCTGGGAGCAACCAGCTGGATTTCTTCCAAAAAGCCTGGTCACAAAGCAACTGGCAGAAGCATTAAGGGAATAAATTTGCTTGGCAGCTACTGGCCAAGCGGCAACAGCTCAATCCTTATCCGTGCATCTCTGGCTTCTGGTGTGCCTGGGGAGGAATGCAGTCAGCACCCCCAAAGCTGTACCTTTCTAAAGCACCTCTTCTCCAGGCAACTCAACAGGTATTACGATCAGATACTGTAATATCATCAGTTAAGATTTACATGTTTTAAAAGAAAATACTGGTAACCTGATGGTACTTCTGTGTCTGTGGGATCTGGTGGGATTTATTCCAGGTTTGGCTTTTCTGACAGGATGTGGAGTTTTATTACAAAGGCACAGGTATCAAATAAAACCAGCAACATTCTTTTAATTAAATATCCCAATAAAAAAATTAATGCTCAATTTAGGCTTTACGTATTCCTCCCTTATTAAGAGACTAGTTTTGTTTTTTTCCCCCCTCTGGAAAGGTTTTAGTGCAGTGATTATATAGCAACAGAAAAATAAACTAAAAAAGGCACAAACTGTTTTGTTTTTTTTTTCTTTCAACTTTTGCTAACACTTTATATTTGTCTATTTTACTTCGGTTAATAAATCACTGAATGCAGCAAGAAAATATTCTGCCAATTTCTGTACACTATACAAAAACCCCTACCAACAGTACATTATTTCAGCTTCAGGAGAAATGTACAGCATAGAAAGACTTCTAAAAATATAGTGCCCCATACAGAAATTTTGTTAATTAAACTCACGGTCTCTTGCTACAGTGCCCTTCACCATCCTCATTTCCCCCTTTATTGCTGGGACACACACTGGGACTCTGCCCCTCTGGCTCCACACAGGCTGGACCAAGCCCGAGCCCAGCACTGAAGCACTGCCAGGGTTGTGCCAAATGGCTCCTTCATCCCCAGCACCAGTGCCCAGTCCACGGCCCCGGTGGGGATGGGGCGAGCCTCCTCCCCACTGCTCTCATTCAGCATCACTGGCTGCGCCTCAGTGCTGGGAAAGCTTTTGGCTGGAGAGGAAAGGGCAGCTCCTGGAACGAGCGAGATGCAGGCAGCACCCCACACGTGGGTCCATGCCGTCTGCCCCCCCGGCCGCTCCATGGCTCCTCTCCCCCCCTGCACGCCCCACGCCGCTTCCCTTCTGGGGCTCTCCTGCTGATGCTTCCATTGTGTTTGCAAGTGCAAGCGTGGTTAACACATGCTCTACCCTTTCACCAAGTTCATCATGATAGGTGGCATTCCCCCCACCCTCCCCCTGCATAATACTTCATAAAATAGTAACTTTCCCCCCACCCCAGGAACTAAATTAAAGGGGTTTTCCCTTTAAATGTATTAACAGAGCTGAACCCCTCCACCCACCCCAAATGAAGTGCAGCCAGAAATGGTTTTCTGTATACTTCTGATACCACGCTTTAAAAATTAAAACCTACCGATCTTCTTTTCCCCCAAGATGTAATTCATGCAAAGTTGCTATTTGTTTAAGTAAGTTATAAAAGTTGATATCTCAGGCTAGAAGAAGCTGTAGTCTTGGTTATTCTTTAGTTGGCAGGCACTGTACATACATACCGGGTACAGACACATGCCGGATCTGCTTTGCATTGCTTTTTGCATTGTACAATTCACAAATCTGACATCATTAAAGCAGTTAATTACCTTTGATGGAAGGCTGCAGTGAGGCCATCTACATTTATCAAACAAGCAGCTGGTTAAGATAAGTACGCTCCCCCCCACCCCACCCCAGCGCTCCCCCAAATGCTATTATCTGTCACACGTTGCTTCTCTGAAGTGGTTAGATTTGGTGCGCACATTAATGTGCAAATGTGTTGCCATAGGAACTGCAGCCTCCATTACGCCTCAATGACACCATTCAGCAAAAGCCAAAACTAAAAATAATAACAACAACAACAACAAAAAAACACCCTTAAAAATAAAATAAAATAAAAACAAACAAAAAAAAACCCCGAAAGGCAGCAAAGAGAGAGTCCAACGCACATGCGGAGTCTGGCCCAGGACTGCAGGTTACGCGTGGCTACAGAACAGCGCAGGAGATATTTAGGTTTGATCTTAACTTCACGCTATGGTACAATGGGGCTCAGAGTTCAGCCGGTCCGTGTCTGTGCTGGCTTAGGAAGGAGGGGGGGGATGGAGCGGAGTCGTGGTTACCGGATGCGCCCAGGGTCTCTCAGACATTTGGCAAATGAGGCACATCCAAAAAAAGTGCAACACCAGTGCCGTGGTGGCAGTGCGATGTGTTTGAGTGCGTGCACGCGCTTTCCTCTTCATGCATTGTAGCAAGCGGGTTGGGTAGGGGGGTGGGGGGGATTGCCCCCCCACCTTTTCTTGGAAAACTATTAACCAGTAAATAATGGTAAGACGAATGCATATTTTACTTACTGGTGCATGAAATACTGAAAACTGCATTCAAGTAATATTTCTGCACTATGATGAATGCATCACTACGTTATCTTACATTTGGAAATGGAGAAGACTATGTACACCAGAGCAGTGGCACTATTTTGCAGTTAAGTTTCTGTGCTTTACGGAGGTACCTGGGAAGGAGAGGCCGCGGCTCCGCTCCGCCCCACGGTCGCAGGACTCCCAGCACCACCACCTACAGCATGCGAGGAAGGAGCGCTGCTCGGCCGGACGATCGAGCTGCACGGAGCAAACCAAGAGATGACGTGAGGGAACAACAACTCAACCCAGAACTGGCAAATGAACAGTGATGAGAAAGAGACGGGAAATTTATTATTTTTGAAGGGGGAGAAGGAGGGGAAAAAAATAATTTTGTGTGTGTGTGTTTGGTTGGGGTTTTTTATTCTTCCCGCAGCTGCAGGCGGTAGCGGTGGTAGCGGAGCTGGAAAAACATTCTCTCCAGTAAGGAGCGCGTCATCCCCGGCAGGGCATAATGTTCGACAACACCCACGTGCTTGAACCCCAAGGACTCGTAGAGCTTGTGGGCTGCCATCTTCACGGCCGTGGTTCCCAACACAACAGAGGAGTAGTTGTTGAGCATGGCAAACTCCAGCACTTTGCGGCCCAGGGCCTTGGCAATCCCTTTGCCGCGGTAGTTGGAGTCGACGGACATGCGGCGCAGCTCCACTGTGTTGTCTTCCTCATTGCCCCGCGCTGCCACGATCCCCACCACGTTGCCATCCAGGACAGCGACCCAGAAGCAGGAGCCTGTGGGAGACAAAGCAGCACATGTAGCTGCTGGCCACCCCGGATGGGCAAAGCAGGCAAAGCACCCACTGACACACACACCAATGGCAGCCAGGCCTGGGGTCAGAAATCACCTCTCGGTCACATGTGGGGACTAACGGCCTCCACAAATAAGGACCAAACTTTCTTTTCCCTTGTGAAACTGTGAAGGGAAAGCTCTTTTCCCAAGGAAAACGCACAGGCAAGTCACTACAAACAAAACCAAGATTCCTAGGGACAAAGCATTACAAAGTGCACTTGGCTGCCATCATACACAGGTAACGATTCTCAGCTCCCGCCGCACACGATGGGCAACTGCTGACCCACACGCAGTCACGCTCCCCTGTCCTGCCACTACCTTCACTGCAGCAAGTCCTGGATCCCTCCCATCACAGCACAACCCACCTCTGGCTGCTTGCTGTGTCCCACCCTGCGACCCGGCGGCAGCACAGGCAGCCAGCCCCTTGTACGCCGTGCTGCCATACTCCTCCCTCACTGGGACTCCTGCTTCCCAGAAGCTCTGGTCTCCAGCAAATGGCTTGTTGGCAGCCCCTTTCCCTGGTGCTGTGGCGAGAGGCAGGGAGCCAGCTTGAAACAGGACAGCAGCCCCCCTGCTGGGTCAGGGCAGGCTGAGCTGGGGGAGGTGGTGGAACCTCCCTAGGTCTGGGAAACCTGTGCCTCCTGTGGGCCAGACACCAAGCCATGGCCCCAACCTCTTGTTTTTAATGATGTTGCTTTGCAGATGTGATGCAAGAGCAGGCCTGATGGCTCAGGACTCCCAGTGGCTACTCCTGCCACCTGCTTCCCCGCCCGCAAGGACCTGATGTGAAAGGCTAAATAGGTGACCACCTGGCTTGTTTCTGACCTCTCCCCTGCGTGTCTGAACACTTAAGTGCATCCTCCTCTTTCGGACTTCAGGAACTCAGCACAGGACTTGCCTAAGACAGCTTCAAATAGAAAATCCAAACTGAGCAGCAAGATGCTGGTAGTGAGAAACTGGGACCATGAAAGCCAGCAGAGCACCAACAGAGGAAAACATACACACTCACCAAAAAGAGCATCTCCTGTTCAGAGCCAAAATCAGGCTCACCCACGCCTTTTCACCCACAGGCTGGGGTGCTCATGGCCAGGTGCCCCTTGCTTTGGAGCTGCTGCTCCTCCTCTGCTGGTGAGTGCCAGGCAAGAGCATCTCACGAGCTGGAAACAGGGTGCTCAACCAACTCTGGTCAGAACTACGTAGAGTTTCAGCAAGGAAAATGAGCCCATCTTTAACTGCACCCCAGCACCGGTCAGCAGGCACCCCGCTCCAGGAGCGAGGATGCAGCTTAATGAACAGACTGAGGACAAGTGGGCAGGGGGCTCGGCACTGCTGCTCTGCCACGGGGCAGAGGGCTCGGTAGGACAAATGCTGCCTTCAAGAGGCCAAAGCAAAACCCAATCTAATCAAAGCCCAGCAGCCTGAAGGACACCCATTTGGGCTTGGGGTGAGCAAGCCGGTGTCGCAAGCGCTCCAACCACAGCCCCCGTTATGAAGCTCAAATAAAACCAGACCTCACTGGAGAGAGGGACCAACGCCATCCCATCCCTCTGCTCATACTGGCCAACAAACATTAAAGCCAATGCAATTAGAAACTGCTGTAACTCTGGAGTGTTACAGCATCATTCGGCCCCACCAGCAAGGGAACTAAAAAAACCCCAACAAATAAATGAAACTCAAGTAACAAATTGCTCAGGTCTTAACTAAATACCTTTACAGAAAATCCTGATGAAGGGAAAGTGTCTTCACCTGAACTGAAAAGACCAGTGTTGTCAGCACAGAGCAACTGCAACTTAGCTTGTATATTACTTAATTAACATCCAAGAAAACCACTATTCAATTATGGCAGCTAATGAGGGGCACTGACAGGTCTCTGGCCAAGGAGGAAACGGCTGACTTCAGTGCTCAGGAGGAACATGGCATCATCCAGAGGAAGCGGATCCCATCACAGGAGAAAGCCCTGGTGTGGTGCAACCTCCTTCCCCAGTGCTAAGCAGAAGAAAACATGATTTGGGCAGCAGCTCCATCTTTAGCATCAGCCCTGCCAACCAGCCCAACCCAAATGCATGGCACATCTCCACAAGGACCGGTGTAAAACAGCCTGGATGGGTGCTCAGGAGTGCATGACACCACCGCCCCTGCAAAATACCAGGGGGAAATGAATAAGGCAATGCTGAGTCCTTCATTACTGGAGGACGGGACAGCATGGGGTGGCAGGAGGTGCCTCCTGGGCTGCTGCCTGTGGGACAAATGCATCTTGCGTCTTGGCAAAGCCATCAGACAGCTGAAGTCTTCTGTGCTTCCCTGCGGCACAGCCCAGCTGCCGAGGAAGAGCTGGGTACAAATGAAGTGTGGGGAACCAGCTCAGGTTCAGCCCAGCACACCAGGCTCGTCCCCACCTTCAGAGCAATGTGCAGCTTCAGTGACATTCGCCTTTGTTCCCACCCTGAGCAAGTCATTATGCTGTCGTTATCTAGGTCAACAGCTAATTTTTAAAACACTGGGACCCATCTTGACCCATTTATCAGGAGCAGTTAAAGACGTCTCTCCTCTGCTGCCGCGTTGACAGTACGGCTTGTTCCCCTGCATTCACTTGGATCTCAGAATGTAATTTATTCAGACATGACCACAGATGAAGACCTACACACGCTGAAAACCAGCAGCCGCCTTCCTTCCGAATACAAATCGTGGGGCTGAGAGCTCGCTGTTCTGCAGCACCGTTTTTAAACTGCTCATCACGTGGCGGCTCTGCCCAGCCCACCCCCCCAGCCCATCCATCACGCCTCTGGCCGCATGGCAAGCACACCACAAAATCGGGGCTGCAGTGAGCCTCAGCTCCACGTGCACAGCCACCAATTTCAGCTCCCGTGGTGTAGTCCAAAAAGAGGGTTCATGAGTCCCCCCATGTCTGGGGAGCAGAGATGGGATGATCCCCCGGGGGCACACGGTGCCATCCCTAGCACCCACCTAAGGCAGCCCCAAAAAGTGCCACAAAGCAGCCATCAACCAGAGCCCCCGCGCCACCGCTGCAGCCCTCGCATCCAGCCCTACGCCCAGTAACTCCTGGAGCTGCTTCTTCAGCAAGTCTGTCTTGTTCTCCTCAAACCAGAGGTAGCTGCCCGGGTTCCTCTTGGCCCAAGGTTACACGATTGCCTCCCTGATTGCTTCCCACTTTTATTCCTGATTTTCCCTTCTTAGCAAGCACCTCTTCTCTGTGCCCACCAAGACCAAGAAGCTGCTAAAGCTCACTCAGCAACACTTCCCACATTTGTAAAATGGCACGTTTCTAGTATTTTTGGGGTTTCTGCCTATTTAAAACCCAAATCTGGACATGCCTGCCACAGCAGAGCCCACAAGGCCCCTTCATACCCCCAGCCCCCTCCACCTGTCCTCCAGGATGGAGGTTGTACCCTCACCCCCATCCACCCTGACCGGGACTGGCCCGGTTGCAAGCAGCATGATAGCAAACCCACACTCCTTGTTAGTTTTTACTTACAACTTTAAAGCTTAATTATAATGATTTTGAGTTCAACGTGAAAAGAAATAGTATCTGGCACATCTCCCAGTGTGTGTTGTGCATGCAACGCTTATAATTAGCAGCAGACAGGACACATCTGCTCAAACAATGCAAGCTGTATTCGGCCCTCGTTTACATCAGCACCATCAATCCCCCAGACTTTTACCCTGTTGCCCACCTTGTGCCTGCATCTGCTCCTGCTCTGAGGATCACCAGTGGCCAGATCCTTCAGCCTGCTAAAGACACCTCAAGCATCCAAAGGTGGCTACAAGCCCAGGAGCAGCTGTCACCCGTGGGGTTATCAAACCCCTCCTTCCAGGGAGCTGCATCCCATCCGGATGTGGATTTGCTACCAGAAGCTGTTTTGGAGTCCCATTACATGCTACTGACCTTGGGCTGAGACGTTCTCTCCTCTGGGCAAACCCTCCAGTTTCAGAGCAGGAACCCTGAAGGACTTCAGTTTGCTTTTTACCTAAACGCAACATGTTTTCAGCAATGCTAGCCACCTGCAGCTCCACACCATATCCATTCTTCCAGCAGGAAGCTCCAGAACTCTGGAGCAGGGTGGAAACACCGTGTGAAAACCACCCCACGCTGCCACCCCCCAGGGATGTGGGGTTGTCTCTGCCCCATCTTTTCAGGGCTGAGAGGACTGACTCAGAGCCTGTCTTGTTTCTACACTTTTTCATACCTAGGATGAAATAAAATTAACTTCATCTCACCTGTCAGTAATGAGCAACAGCCTTGTCTGCAGTACTATTAATAGCAGGAGCTGATGTTTTACACTCACACCGCTATCTGAAAATAATCACCGCTGCAAAGATAAACACAAGCCCTGACGGCTACAACTCTCCTGTGGCACTGCCTCTGTCTCTGCCTTCACTCTCATCTGCCTCCATCTTCTGGGCTTCCCCTGTCAACTTATCACTGCAGTCACCCAAAGCCCTTCCAGTTCATTCCAGTTCTTCGTGGATGTCTTGCGTTTAACTACAACTGCCCCGCGAACACCATTCTGGAGTACCGGAGATACTGGCTGCAGGCATTAGCTGTTTCCAGCCAAACATCCAGCCTCTTCGCAGCACCATCCCCTGCCTCCCAGTCTGACCTGCCCCTCCCCCCCCGGCTGCCAACAAGCAAAGGTGAGGAGAAGCAGCCATGGAAAGCCCATCTCCACCTCACTGAGCTCCCTCCACCTCCCCAGCCCGCTGCCTCACCTTGCAGAGTCTCGACTTCAGGAACTCACAGGCAAAAGCCATAACAAAGGAAGAGATTTTTTATGATGAGGACGGCGAGACACTGGAAGAGGTTGCTCAGAGAAGCTGTGGATGCCCCATCCCTGGAGGTGTTCAAGGCCAGGCTGGATGGGGCTTGGAGCAACCTGGTCTAGTGGAAGGTGTCCCTGCCCATGGCAGGGGGTTGGAGCTAGATGATCTTTAAGGTCGCTTCCAACCCAAACCATTCTACAAAAACAACCCCACCTTGGGATGCACATATATCTATGAAAAAGGCAAAAAAATGGCTGCGATGTGCATAACAGGGAAGATGATTTTGGGTTGCTCATGCTTCACAGGAAGGTCAGACATGGTTCCTCAGCTGATGGCACCCAGGGCCTGAAAGCACACATGATGACAGTGTCTTTCTACTCTAAATTTAAGGATGATTACCAGCTTTTGAAGACCAAAACACAACGTTCCTTCTAATCCGCCCACCCCTCTCAGTCAGCACAGGCTGCTCTCGGGCTCCACATGCCGCTGCTGGCCCCACACCCTGAGGACCTCCCCGGAGCGGTGGCACTGCGCTGGCCACTCATCCTCCACCCAAAGCACCCACCACTCCTGCCCAAGGAGGACATGCCATGCGATCCCCTGGCCATGCTTGCAAGCCTCCTCTCCCGCTCTCCTCCGCCGTCATAAGCTGCACAGCTCTCCCCCACGCAGCCAACAAGGATGGTGGGTGAAAATAAATTCATTTATTTTTGCTGAAAATTCTTCTACACCCTTTGGCAAATAAAAGGCCGGTGGGTGGATGGGTGGAAAGATTGGAGCCAAAAGCAATAGCAGAGTACTGCTAGGAGAGGTGGAAAATGAGACAGCAGCCTTCCGCACCAGCATGAGTCCTACATGATTGACTACAGCAGGTGCCCACAGCCTTCCCAAGTCCCGTAGTGCTCCAGGACTGCTACCCTGAAAACCAGAATTTAACAGTAGTGTGTTGCTCTGGAAAAACAAAGCTCTGTCTGCCAGGTACCTTTAAAATCCACTGTTTTCTAGTAAATTCCAGTATTTCCACAGGAGCAAGCAAATCTCTGCTACCCCAAAATGTCCAGAACTCACAGCTGGGTCCCCCCCAGTGCCAGCAGCCACACACTGCGGAGTGAGGGGCTGAGCCAGGTAAAACCTATCCCTGCTTCCCTGGGGCTGGAGAGAGGACAGAGCAGCTCCTGCAGCCACGCTTGTGCCAGTTTTGCAAGGGTGGGGTCACATCTCTGCAGGACAGAGTCTTCCTTGGAAGCTCAGCACTGGGCAAGCCAGCTTCTTCCCTCTTTTTTCAAGGGTGACACTGCTATCTCCCACAGCTGAGCTCCTGTTAACTCTTTGAGGGTTATTTGTGGAACATAATTTCCAGATAGGCATGCAACTTGTCAAGGCAACATCCCTTCAAGCACAGACTGTGATTTTCAGTTCTGCTTTAGCATGTCATAGCGATGCAAATGGGAGCAATTCCCCTCCCTGCTCAAAGCTGTCCCAGGTGATGTCCTCAGAGCATCATCCAGACAAGGAGACCAGCAGAGCTGCTCAGCAGCTACCACCACCACTGCTGGGAACCTGCCAGGCAAACACCAGCTCCTCTGCATGCTTACAGCAGAGCCAGGAAAGCATCTGATGGCTGGCCACCATGAGAAAAGGAAGCTGCTATTAAGAGAAACTCTGGCCAGGCCCCCAAAAATTAAAAATTAGGAACCTGCATCCTTGGCAGGGAGGTGATGTGCAGGTGTCAGCTCTAGGAAGGGCCAGGGGGCTGCCCACAGGCTCGGTGTGTGTCTTCAAGGCTTTGCTGGGAGAAGCAGCACCCATGTAAGGCACCCCTCCTGGATTTTCCCCCAGGCTGCCATGAAGAGACAAAAGGAGAAAAAAAATAATAAAAAAAAACCAAACCCAAACCAAAAAACCCAGAAGTCATCCCTGTGGTTCCCATAGAACAAGAGCTGCAATTGCCTGTGTCCCTTGCTCTTCAGATACCTACAGAAAAGCTTCCTCAAGTGACAGGCTTGCTAATCCTAGAGACCCAAATGCCCCCAGACTCCTCCCTGCAATGATGTACGGCAGCACAGCCCGGTGCAACACCACCGCGTGGAAATATCAGGACAGAGAAAACGCACCACACTCTTAGATCACGAAGCTTTAAAATATTTGCCCTTGAAGTCACTTGTTCAGCCTCCTGCATGAAACCTTTGGTGTGGTTTTGGTGAGAGCAGCAGCCCTTTCTGCCAAGCCGGCGTGGTCTGAGCGAGGCAGCGCAGAGGGAACCTGGGGGCACCCCGTGCTGGACACAGTGCTGGGCAGTTACTACTTATTTATACATAACCGGCTAAAAAGCCCTGAAGTTCAGCGTCTCGCCTCAGCTCCTGCCAGCACTATTTATATACGTTGCTTTAAGCGAGACGGGCTTCATGCGGCAGCAAGTGGCCAGAGCCCCCGCCCCGAAGCTGGCTGTGCCACGGCTGCCTGCTGCCGATGCCCTCACACCTCTGCCCTTTCATCCCGGCTGGGTTTTGAAGAGGAAGCAGAGGAACTCATCGCTTGAGGCAACGCTCCCTCCTCCTTCCCCTCCCCATCCTCAGCGAAACACGCAGCACACCGGCCGAGTTACATCAACATCAAGGGAGAAAGGAGGCTTTTCTGGGGAGACAGCAGCTGCCGTGACGGGAATGCTGCCGGCGGGAGGGGTCCGGGCCATAGCTATGGCACATCGCCTGCCGCCCGGCCGCAGCCACGGGCAGCTTGAGCACAGGGACTAACCAAGGACAGGCAACAGCTGGACCTGCTACTGACTGCAACTGCTCAGCTAGCCGGGTCGGGGAGGGATTTATTTCCGTGTTTATGAGGCACATTATTATCCTATTATCTCTCCTTACTTCCATCTTGAGTTTCTTTCCCTTCCATCTTTCTAGCTCCCCTTAGCTTCAAGCAGGGCTGTGTAACAGCTCTCACAGCTTCTGCTAATAATTCTGCACTTCAGTTAAAAGGCATTCCTGGAGGGCTGCTACAAAATAATGGCATTTCAGAGTAGTTTATGGCCATAGAAACCAGGTGAGATGCAAGAGACCCTGACTCTGACACTCCTGACACCCGTGAGCATCCCTTTCCACTAGACAAGGCCCAGGCACGGGGGAACAAAAAATGTCAGGGACACACAGGAATTATTCATGCATGAAATTAGAAATGCTGTGGGACCCCTTCTTTGCCATAAATAACTCCACATAACCTACCACTGCAGGATTCATTGCTCCATTATAAATAATTCCCTGCTGGAAGAGCACAGGGCAGCACATCTATATGCCGGGGGTGGGTGACACCCCCTGATTCATGGGGCGTCTGGGTAGCAGGCAACGAGATCACCTACACAGCATGAAAAGAGATGGATGATTTGGTCCTGAGCAACCATCTCAGCTACTTCTCCATCTACCTTCTCTTCCATCCTTGCTAGCTTTCACCTTTGTTGTTGCTACTGAGGGCTGAAGCTACTTGCAACCATCTCTAAGCTCAGACAAAGCCTCCAGAGCTGAAAGCAGGAGGAGGTCGGTGGGATGTGGCATCCAGCATTCAACCTGCCACTCTGCCACAGCGCGGTTCCACGAGCAATTGCTACCAGAAACACCATGACTACGACCCACAACAGCAATGGGTCTTAAACTGCCCCAGGAGATGGGAATTCAGAGGTGGCCTCTGCAGCTGATAAACCTGAGCATAAAACGGGACACGGGTGATGGTGGTTTGGACTGCAGGCAACAGCTGGCCTAAACTTCTGTGCAAAGCCAAAAGCATATTTGGATTCAGACTGTTATATGCCATAACGTGCCACCACTGATAAACCTGGAGCAGCAGCACACGCTGCACAGGTGATGGTCCCACCAGGAGGTTTTGCTACAACCCAGCTTTACCTTCACCTGGGGTTGAAAAGGGTGGTGGGGTAGCAAGTTAGAGTACAAGAACTGACTTTCTTCAGTGCCTGCTCCACACTTCCTGATGGAGCTGATACATCCTCAAAAGCACCCAGCTACTTTATCACTGGTATTCCGTTTTGGGGTGTCACATCCCCTGGAAAACCCCTAAGATGCTGACAGCTAGCTACAGTTTACTTTCACTCTAATATTTGGACCGGGGAAAAGCAAAACACATTCTGCAGCAAATGGACTTCACAAAGTGGCCAGGTTTGGTCCTAAACAGCATCTCCTGCTGTCACTGCTGGTGATGTAATCCAGCAGGCATTTCTAACCTTCTTAAAACCTTTGCTTTAAAGCTCACCCTGTTCCTCTGAAACACCTATATGACAGCTCCTACCCATGTACCTTACTGCTCTAAAGCTTTAGGAGGATGCAGCCAGGATGTCTGGATCAACACAAGCCGTTAGTGGCCGTACCCTGTGTCAGTACTTCACAGGTAGATTTTTCAAGCAGGCTTCAGTCCCGCAGGGCCCAGAGTGTCACCAGCACTAGGGGAGCTCAGCAAAGCCCCAGGAAGTGCTCAGCACATCTCAGGAACAGGTTTTGATGAGACAGCTGAAATCCAGGCAGTGCTGCAGACGGGGTAAAGACAGCCCTTCCAGCACATTTCAGAGGGTGCTATATTAAGAACCGTAAGAGCAGGACTTTGAAATCTTGTATCTGGCTCTTTTTGCTGGCCGTGATGCACCTTGAAAAGCAAAGACTGTAATAAAGCCAACATATAACAACTGTTCAAGAAAAAGCTGCAAAAGCAGTTATGGGGGATTAGAAGTACCCTGGTTATCAGGGTGTATTTAGCCTGGTCCATCGCTCTGCTCTCCGCTATTGAAAAGGAGGACATGCTACAGAGAAAGGAGAGACAAAACCACCAGTGTAGCGATGGGGGTCTACCTGCTGGGTCATCAAGAGAAAGCACAGTTTGAGAAACCAGGCATTGTCTGTAGTTTTTGCATGTGAGCAATTGTTATCGATAAGCAAAGAATTAAATAGCTTAAAGGAGTGGATAAAGACTAGAATATGCGATTTTGGCCTGGCATTGTCCTCAGGACTAACTGGATGATGAGTCCCAGCTCAATGGAGCTGGCTCAGCAGAACAGACTGGGCTGCACAAATGGACAAAACCAGGAAAAAGTATTTAAAACACTTTCAGAGTAGGTATTCCCTATGCATCCAAAATCCACACTAAGCCTATCAACTGCAGTGTCAGACCTTAAGTAAACCAATGTTTTAGAATTTAGACTGGTTTTTAGTTAAAAATTTAAAAGGAAAAAAAGAAATCAAGCCCCTTCTGCCAGCTTTGCTAGCCTGCATCCTCCCAGTAACTGCTCCAAAAGACTGATGTGACAATCAGCTGCTCGTTAGTTAAATTAGTTTACAAGATTAAATGTGTTGCTGGTTGTGTTTTATGCCAGCTCCTTCAAAGGACATTGTTAAAGCTCAGTCTCCATCTTCTACATCAATCTTTTGCTATATGGATTTATTGCTTTCAGAAAGGTACTGAATTTACATTACAGCACTTTCCACTTTTAATACTGAAAAAACTGGAAAATCTAAAATTATTGGATCTTTTAGAATTCATTACTTGCTGGCTGACTTCTACTTCATATGCATTAGTATAAAAAGCCACTGAGCAATAATCATCAAATGACTTCCCTTTAGCTTAGCAGTTGGCTTAGCCATAAATCATATGGGGAAAACTGATAGAATCAATCTTATTTTCGCCATCCATCATTGCTCGTCTGGCCTAAATTTAGGCAAGACTCCCTCTAGTTCAACAGAAGTGCCTGTATCTACACAGGTATTGCACTAAATGCTTCACAGCAAAGAGAGAAACTAACGTTACATTTGCTTTAGGTTAAAAAATAAATGCAATTCTGAGCTTTGCAAAGACTTCCAAGGAGTTTTATGCTGCTCTAACCGAGGTCAACCACTTTTAAGGCGAGTCACCCTCTGGGAGAGCCCCTGTTCTGCAAAAGACCGTGTACGCCAAAAGCCTACACAGCTCATTGCAAAATTTAGCCAGGAATAAGGCAGGCAAAATGAATTGCACCCAAGATTTAGGTTCAAACTTAAGGTTATGGTATAACGATGCGTTAGGACAGAATAACCCATCTATGTGTGCAAGCTCTTTAAATCAGAGTCAAAAACAAGGCTGAGAGGTGCCTGCCCTACCTTACCAGCCAGATCACCCACCTGTAGTGAAAAGGGGGGGGGGTATCTAAAAACATTTACATATTTAAAACATGACAGATAAAGAAAAGCGAAACCAACCAAGCAAAACATGCTCCCAAAACAGGACTACATTGCTTACATTACTTTTAGGGGCATCAAGGACAGCAGAGCTGGGAATAGGTTACCTCCGGCAGGTAACCAACTGCAATTTAAAGCATATAATCCCAATGCATAGATAGGATGGGGCTCCCTAAGTGCTGGAGCAGATGCTGACCGATTCGGCAGACACCCCCAAATCTATGTCTGTAAGGCAGAGGAGTGACAGAAAAGAGAACTGAATGTTGTGCCATTGCTAAGTCATGTAAAGGATGCACATATTCAGACAAAACCTGCTGCATGGCATGTTCCAGTGTTTCTGAACATTAGGGGTTTTTTCCCCTTAGCCCATTCCTGCTGCCTTCACAAGCCTCTGAATGAGGCCTTCACTGCCACGGCAGCTGACAAGCAATAGTGACGAGCAGCAGTTAGCAATATTTATGGTGCAGAAACACGGGCCAGAAAAGTCTCACACCCCAGGGCAGCTCCTCTGCTTTCCTTCCTGGGGCGTACCAGGAACTGATGGACAGGGACTGCATGTCATTAAATGTTGCATGGCAAGGAGAAGCTACCATGATACTCTCCTCACGCTAATGATAAATGCAACTCTGCTGCACTCAAAGCCTTTATTTCTGCAGATTCCTACCTTGCTGCTAACACGGTGAGTCAAACCTCCCTGACCTCTAGCTTTCTATTGTACTAATAATCTACAGAAGTGACATAGCAGTCACAAGGAGTTATATTTTCTCCGAAACCACGGTGGAAAATTCATTACTTAACGTGGAGGAAGACATCAGAAAAAAAAAAAAAAAAAAGAAAAGGTTCAGGGCACTGATTTGGTACAAACTACAGGCTGAAGTCAGATGGTACACGGCTTGATCTCCTTGAGTCTATTGCAAGCAATAAATAGTTCTTCCTATTTCTAGCACAGCAGATTGAAATGGTGCTGCACACATTACCCTTCCCAGAGCTGAGGCAATCCAACAAGGATGCCAGTTCTAATCAGTTGGGACCAACCTACCCCACTGTATAACAGCACATGAATAGTCACCACCTGCCACACCAAGATGAGCCCGCAAAATCCATTGCAATGGATTGGGAAGAGCTCAAGAGGTAAGGAGTGAGGGTGGCAGCGAAGCACAGCTCACTACCTCTGTCTTCCCCAGACGCTCGCCAAGGGTGCTTCTTGCACTGCTCCTGGTGCCCGCGCTTCTCACCAGGACCAATTCTGTCTGAACTGTTAGTATGAACCCCCCGACCAAGAGGTCAAACCTATTCCCTTAACCTCTGTGCGAGGAGTAGATGACCAAACAACAGAGGGACTGAAATGATAGTAAAGCTGATAAGGAGAATCAGACTTGGGTCGACCAACCAAACCCACAGCCTCTCTGCCCTGCTGTCATCGAGGCAGCACAGTGCTACTGCAGAGATGCTCATTTTGGTATGGAAGGTGATGAGGGGAAGCGGTTTCCACTTGCAGCATGCCAAGAAACAAGGCCTTTCCCTTGGAAAAGGGGTATGCCATGCACTTCTGACATCCAAGTCTAGATGGAGGTAGTGACAGAGCTAACGCTTCAGTTTACAGCAAATGCAACTCCTGACCCATCTAAAAAAATGAATAAGTAATTAGCAAACCTCTCTGGAAGCAAACCTTCCAAGTATTCCTTAAGTGCTTTTAACACCACCATGCTTCAATCACTGGAGGTCTGCCTCCAGCAATGGCTCTTAACCTGCAACACACCAACTAGCTCACCCTCTTCTGGAAGAGCAGGGAAGGAAGCGCTCACCCCACCACACGGGACTGGACCCTGAAACATTTTGCTGTGCTGCAGCAGGGCTGAAGCTGACCCATGAACAGCTTCAGGCACCTCCTGGGGCTTGCACCTTCCCACACCTCCAACCCAGCCCTCAACCAACTGACATGGTAGCTGGTGACTCCAATGGTCAGGTACAGTCAGCAGACAGAGGTACCACTGCATTCCCATCCTGCTGTACTTGTAAAGCCTGGCTGCAGGAGATGCCGAGCCCCTCCTGAGATGGTGTCTGGGGGTCCTCAGCCCTTCACAGGCAACTGGGCCATTGTGACAGCCAGGACTCCCAGGGACAATACTGCAATGGGTGCTCCCTCCTTAAAAATAAACACACGCTTTTTTCCAGCAGGAGAAGCCTGTGAAGGCAACCTACTGCTCTTCAGGCATCATCTCCCTGTGGCCATCCCACTGCAGGCTCCCACTGTAAATTAACACCTTTCTTGCCTGCAGACCTCTTATTTTTCTAGATTTACTCTGAATGTTTAATCCTTGGTGGGTCATATTTACACCTAACTCAGCCAAACTAAGCCCCGGTGTAAGGCTGCTCCGGTGTGTCCCAGCTGTGAATGCCAATGCAAAGGGCTCCCTCCCGCCCACTCCGCTGGAGCCCGATATGGCAAGGAGGGCAGGCACTAGGTCAAGACTTCACTTCTTCTGCCATGTAAGTCATGAAAATAAAAGTCCTCTACAAAGCCTTGGTTTTGCCTCCTTCCACCCACCACGCTGCGGATCCCAGCAAAGCCTCCCAAGCAGCATGAGCCTCCATCACCACGCATCACCTCCATTTTAACTCCCAGCAAATCGGTGGCAATGCTCCGTGTAAAGCCAGAGCACTGCCATGGTGCAGAAAAACACACACCTGGATGCTCACTGTTGTTAAAACCGATCTGCTTCTACACCCCTCTTCCAGTACAGCAAGGCCAATGCACCTTGGGTGTAATTCTACTGAACTCCAGTACTCCAGACTGAAACCAGCACATTTACTTAGTGTGGCAGCATAAGAAAATTCTACATCCATAAATACATGAACATGGGCTGGGCACAGACAATGGACCTGTTGTGGATGATGCATTAACAGAAAATGAAAATTACATGTGTAAATCTCCACATTTCTAAAATTAAAAAAAAAAAAAAAAAAAAAAAGCAACCAACTAACCGTTTGCCACATGTTCAGACTGCCATGCCAGACAAATCAGACCAAAAATAATACCTACAAAAGCCTAATCCTGTTATTCCCAGATCTCCTGTGATGATCATCTATCACCACCTTACACCCCACATCCACATGAGTGGGGTTCCTTTGAGCCCTAGCCTCAACACTAGTCACAAGAGCTGGGGATCTGAAAGAGATTTGCAAAATACATCAGTGGAGTAAGCAGGTAATAGGCCCTGTCTCACTCCATCAGGGAGACACGTGGGAAATGAAGGGCAATCTGCTCAGGGCTAGCGAAAGCAGATACCTTTACACCATGTACCCTCAGCATGTGGCACGCTCATTCACCAACTATCTGCAGGGAAAAGGGATCAGCTTATAAATACGAGCAGTACCAACAGCAACCAGAGCCAGGAGATGCAAAACCACATGAGCCTGTGTCAAAATGCCGTATTTTGAGGATCCATTGGATTTTTCCCACTACAAAGGCAACACCAAATAACACTAAATCTCCATGCAGCAGAATGAATACAATTAAGAGCAGGTTCACATCTACAACTCCTCCTTCCAATGCACCAGTTTTCCCTAAAACGTCGTAACTCATCTTGCAGGCAGCTGATGACACACACAGAGCAAACTCCAGGTTTACTCCATCACTGCATCTCCTATTTTTGTCACAAGTTTCCTGTAAATACCAAAAGAGCACTTGAATCCATACTAAAGGATGCCCTTAAGTATAAACTCCCAACAAGATCAAGGGATTTAAACCCATGATTAAGTCGAAGCAAATGCTCCGTCGAATCTTTAAGACAAACTGTCCCAGAGTTCAGTCTCAGTGAACGTGGAGGCCCTGGGGTTCTGTGCTTGGTTGTTTTGGGTGGTTTTTTTGTTTGTTTGTTTTGTGTTGGAGTTTTTTTTGTGGTTTTGTTGTTGGGTTTTTTTAAGAATTTCAATGAAATCCTCTTTAGCTGAGTTATCCATGAAAAATGTTCCCACTTCTCAAGAAGGCTTGCAGATGCTTTGATCTTTTCAGACTACTGATGGCTCTAAAAAAGCTCTGTAAAACCTGATGATGGCTTATTCCCAAATGAAAATCACTGCCCAAGAGGTACAGCTTGATGTTATCCTCTGAACATTTGCAGGTTCTAAAATCACAGCAGATGTATATTTTCGTAGCCATGAAGTGGATCTAATTGGCTTTACATGCTGCAAAAGCTTGACAAGGTGTTTTACAAATGCCCCTTTTAAACAGTTTCAATTTAAAAAAAAAATCTCTCATTAGATCCCTTTCCTACAGTAAGTTCCACCCCACCCCCTGCTTGCTTTCCCTCTTTTTTAACAAATTCCACCACTAACAATGTAATTCCAATAAGGAGGACTTTACCAAGATGCTCACTGCTGTTAAGTGGACAGCAGCCGTGTATCTGCCATGCTTTTATTGCTCTGTCTCTAACTAACCATCATCTAAAATTGCTTAGCACTTAGAAATGGCAGGTGCTCCAAACCAGGCTATTTTCAAAAGCTTCTCTTTGCGGTTCTACTATTTAACATTATTTTAAATTGAAAGACTACAGATTTAGGTCTTTCCTGGATTCCCACTAGAAGTGTTACACAGTGTTTCTGATGCTGTTATCTAGTTCCAGGGAGGATGAACAGATTTGGCACCTCCAAAAAAAGAACAAAAAGCCCTGATCTCAGCAAATGAAATGGGGTTTTTTGCTGTACTCTGACAGCAATAATGATTTTATATATCCTATTAAAATGGGAAGAATGGGGTTTATGGGCAAAACCCTAGCGGAAAAGATCAATAAGCCATGCCCAGATGCATCTGGGAGCGATGTGGGTCAGATGCTCTAAAGAAGGTGTAAGAAATCCTGTTGTTGGCAGTTCATTTGCCTTTAGGCAAAATGTTCTCTCCCCACCATTTGCCGACACATGGGTTTGTGCACTGACACACTCTGTTTTCAGCACGAGGATATTGTGTCTGCTAAGCTGCTGACTTTTACTTATTTTCTCATCTTTGTTATTCTGAGTATTCTACAAAGAAAAAAAAATTATACTTGCACTCGCCATGCAAAATGTTGGAACAACAAACTAAGAAGGAGAAGAGAGTACTCAGAGAATGAAATTAAGCAAAGGGATATAAATCTAAAAGTGTAATGGGAGAAAGGGGAAGATCGGAGAGATACAAAGAGGGATGCTGGGTATGGGACCACCTTTCTTGGGAAATGTCAGAAGTGATGAATGAAGCAAGAACCAGACTCGAAAAACTCGAACAAGAGTTCAGCACAGGAATGGACAAGAGAGCCAAGCGGAATTCAAAGGATAAAAAAAAGCAAATGTTGCAGTTTGACACAAGACTGGAAAAGTGGGATACAGAACTGCTGTGGCAAGGGACGGAAGATGGGGAAAAAATAATTCAAGGAACCACTGCGGGTTCCCAATAGTAGATGCTATTATCCCATAGCTGTTGAAATGAGTGTTGTATGTGAGGTGCACTGAGGAGCCATTCATGGCCAGACAGCTGGTCTATCACCCCCCATTTCAATTAGCAGCATTAGCACAGAGACCAAGAGCTCCAACTGTAAAAAGCAAATAAACTCACATCTCAGATGTCGGTTTCCAAGTCAGGATTCAAGCACATTGGCAGGAGAAAGGAGGAGCAGCTTGTACAATGGTGATCAAGGATAAATGTAGGCAAGTGGCTTATTAAAAATGCAGTTTTTGTCAATTCAAAACAATTTACACATTTGTCCTGAATTCACCAAAGATCTTCAGCTGGAAAAGAAAGTGCAGAGGAAAGCCAGGCTGGCACCAATCCTGCACACAGCTCATCCCCCCCGCGCGGCTGGCCGAGACACCTGCGCACAGCTCGGCCCTCCCCAGGATTAGAGGGGACATCCTGGCTACCGGGGCTTCAGGGATGGTCTCCCTCAACACCACCTCTTCAACAACTACACCTGTATGTATGCATAGTATAAAATGCCTAAACACGTCATTTAAACAGGGCCTGGGATCCAGGCAATCCCACTGCTAGGTTTGCAGTATATCCCAGTATAGATTTAAGAGTCCCATCCAAAGAATAGAGGGATCTGCCTGGGAGGTAACTAACATTAACTCTATCATGGCTCTACCATAATCAGCATTTTTTAAATACAGTATACTTGGGTATGACCTTTGCTTCTTCAGGACACCTGTAACAGAACCAACAATTCTGTTCCAGGCTGAAAAAAGTATTACATTCACCAGTAAACATCGATTTTTTTGCTTCTTCATAGTGAAAACAGAGAGGGAGTAGTAAATCAGCTTAATTCTGATCTAAACTATTGTCCCTTTTATTTTCCAGTTCCTGAACTGAAAAATCATTTTCTCATAAAAGCTCTGGGTTTTGAGTTTTGCCACTTGGATAATTCCTAGAAGCAGCACATGAATTTTAAGTGACTTGCAAGTTACCATTTCAAGCAGCGTGCTCTAACCTGCCACTACTGCCTTGTATTTTTCTATTGGCGCTTACAATGTTGCAAATCCAATTTTAAATAGCAGTATCTCATGTAGCCACTTAAAAATACACCTGTAAAACATGTTTCCTGTTACCTACTTTGAAAAGCCTCTTTTCACTCACAGCATCCCATTTTAAAGCAGAATCCCAGCCTGACACTAAACTGTGGGAGTCCCAGGTCTAAACTTTAGAGTTATACTGCAAGAAATAAAATTTTCAATTCTTGAAAGAAACAGTCATCAAACAGTTATAGAAGACAATAAATGATACCGTATATGCTTTCATAAATAGTTAATTGATTGCTGGGGTCTAACGGGTCAATAGATGACTTGAAAGAATGGCTCCAAGCCATCTGTAACAGATACCACGGCTTCTACCTGGCTCTAACCAGACCTCTACGAACTAATTTTTGATGCACCCTTAATAAACGGCATGAGGCTTCTTGGTGCTTCCACTTAGCCCCTAGCAAAAAAACAAAACCAAAAAAAAAACCCACCCAAAAAAACAAAACCAACCAAATAAAATAAAAAAAGCCAAAGCCCAAAACCTTATTATTTGGTTACAACTAATAGATGTGTAAACGGAAACTAGGTAAGACACACTGCTGTCCTTGGATTCCCTTTAAGATTGCTTTCATTAGCCACCTACCAGGAAAAAGAAACAATTTCTCAGCTTCCTGCGGGGGGTGGGGGAGGGCTGAATAAAAGGAAAAAAAAATATCTAGAAACACACTTTGAAGCTCCCTGTTCCGCTGATGTAGAAAGCAACAAAAAAGGCTCATACATCCGTCGGCTTCTCGCAGAACCAGATACTGGAAGTACACTGAGAAGTCTCTCTTTTTGCTTTAGACTGGAAGGATGCAGCATCAAACGTTGACTATTTGTAGCAGATCCTCAGCATAACATTATCAAAACACAAGTGTGCACCCTGCAATACGCTGGCAAACAACGCTGCGAGCTCCCGGAGCCCGCAGCAGGCTCACTGCTGCCCTGAGCCCCACCAGCCATTCCCAGCCCCGGAAATTAAATATAACCTCCCTGAATAAAGATTTAAGCCTACAGAAGGAATTTCAGAAATCCGTTCTGAAATTTGAAGACATTTTGAATGGTTAGTCTTCCCAAAAATCAGGCCATGCATTTAAGCTTTTACATAAAACCTGCTTTTTCAATATATTTAGAGGTCTTAAGATAGAGAGCAATGCCTCACGGTAATTTCTAAAGTATGCGGGCCCCTGGTTGTGCACACTGGAAGGAACCAACCTGACCACAGACACTCCTGGATAATCCCAAGAGGCTGAATATAACGCTAAATATAATGAATAAATATAACAATGTGCTTGGGAATAACACTTTTCAGTTCACCATGTTCCTACATCCAAAATTCAGTGTCAAGAGGGGCTCAAAGCTTTGTACTTCTAAAACCCTTGCCACTAGTTAGATACCCGACACAGAGCCTAAATTTAGGCTATTATGAAAATCTTAACCTGAAACAGACTTTTGGGTAATTGTTTTAAATCTTGGCCATTGCTAAGAAAGTAAGAGAAGGCAGAAGAGCCACTGAAAACTCTTCATAAGAGTCACCAATGTGCATTTAAACTTTTGGAGAGAATTCTGTAGTCCTGTTCAGGTTTATTCACTAAGATAAGTTGTGAGAAATTGCATGCAACCACACCACAAAATATTCAACACCAGAGAAAACATTAAGAAAAATTACTCAAAGCCAGAAAAAAACCCAGAACACCTCTGACATTCCTGCCCCCTTCATGTTCTTAAGTCCCAGCACAACTTATGGTTGCTGGTCTTGAGAAGTTAACTGTGCCTAAAAAACTAATATTCAATTTACACAATTTATTACTTCTTGTATTGGAGAATAATGAACAGCACTTGCATGTACCAGGGTTTTTAAGTATCTGCAGGCAGAGCTTACATTCAGAAGCATCACATCCACCCAGTCATGGCTACAGCTCAAATACTGCTGCATTAATGGATGGTCATGTCAATAAGGGACTACCTTGACAAAGAATTTTTGAATGCATGGAGGAGAAAAGAAAGGGGGGGGGGGGGGGGGGGGGGGGGCAAAAAAAAAAAAGGTTATATACTGCTCTGCAAAATTTACTATAAAATCTATTTTCATCTAATTTTGCCATGGGATCGTGCCAAAGCTCGTGGATCTGAAGGGAAAGCTATTTTTGTCCTACAGATATGCACATTGAGGAATGGGTTTGTGCATATGTTCCTACTCCAGTGATAAATAAACAGGAAGGAGGCAGGGCTGCAGCGGCTTGCCCGTGAACGTGCTTATGCCATTTGCATGGGTGACACAGCCCTGGATCCACAGCCTACTCTGCTCATCAGAACTTCAGTTTTCCTGTGTGCCAGCCCTTGGCCGACAGCATTGCTCTTCTACTCTGCACTACCTGAATGCCCCAAAAGCACAAAAAAACGTCTGAATAATAAAGATTTTGCGGGGTAGAAAACCCTGCAGGCCCTCAGGTAGGCTGAGCAAAGCTGGCCCTTGTGGCTCAGCACCGCGAGGGACCTCAGCTGTGTCACCTCCGGATCTATCCGGTGCTTATCAGCAAGGCTGCAGGTCGGGCTGGGGCACAGCAGAGCTGCCTTCAGCCCACCCTTGCTGCCAGCACTGGGGAAAGCCCTCAGTCAGCTCCGGGAACGTGAGCTGGAGGTTTAGAGCTCCGGTGCAAGCTGGTGCTGGCCCTGGCACTTGCTCACTGTGCCCGTACTATGTGCTTGCAGGATGGACCTGCCTCCAGATGCAAAAACCAAGGCTCCTCCACAGCAAAACAAGGCAGGCACGCATGATGGAGTGCAAGCCATAGCAGAAGGGGGGGGGGGGGGCGGGGGGCGGGCGGTTGGGAGAGGCAAACCAACTTTAAAGACATTTTACAAATAAAACCAAAATATTTCAGTCCATTACTAATGCTGGACAAAGCACACCCCTAACACTTGGAAACATTTTGCTTCCCAAAAAACTTGGCACTAGCGATGAGAAATGCCAAACCCAGCAGTTCCAGTGCTGTTAAGCTGCAGAAACCCAAAAGCAACAATGGGAATTGCTAAACACCAGCATCCCCAACAGTCTCCCTCGCAGGAGCCCAGCCTCAGAAATGCTTTCAGACATAATACCTCCCCCTATAAAATACATCAAAAGTCTCTAATCCTAACCTTGTAGGATCTCCCTGATATGGAGATCAAATCCCTTGAAGCACCCTCATTGAATTGCAGAGATGCCAACACATGGAAGGGCTCAGGGGACAGACCCTCCACTGCCTGAGGACCAGACCTGACCTCAGTTCCCAGCAGCGGTGGGGAGCAGAACTGGGAAACACCAAGGTGGAGATAAGGACACAGCCTCTCCCCTGGGTTTTCCAGGCCCACTCCACTGGACTGCCCTATGCGGTGCGTGAGCAGAGGCACATGCCGAAATCCCAATACATGACAGCTAGCTCAGGGGTTTGGCAGATACATGAGGTCAGGGCACTGCATAAGCCAGCAAGAAATGCTGAAGATAGGGATGCTTCAGATTCCAGCTGCCTCTTGGGCACTTTGAGTGGGGCAGGGCTCTCCGAAAACACATTCCTCCACTGGGAAGCAGCAGCCCTGAACCCTCTCCCAGCATCGGGTAACTAAGCCCTTTCTTTGCAAAGCAAGGGCTGCTCTATTCTTTCCAAACAATGTTATCATTTGGCAGCGGTGCTCCTGCTTATCTGGCAGCTTGAGCATTACCCAGAATGTGGAAGAGCTGGGCTCCTCTGCCCAGGGGCTCTGTGGTGGGGGGAGACACCCTCCACCTCACCCCAGCCCCCACCCCCACTGCCTTGGCCTGCAAAGGGTCTAGGCACGGCAGGGCAACCACAGCTCCCAGGCTGAGGACCTCCTCCCACGATTTTCCCTGCACCCCAAAACTCACTGCTGCTCACCCCACACAGCCCCCCGGGGCTTAGCACCAGCTGAGCAGGGTTAGCAGGAGCCACACAACTCGCATCCAGCTGCTCACCTCTTTGCAAGCACCTAGGTTCAGCTCCTCTGGTGACAGCTCTGTCCCTCTGGCATCAAAACTCCCTGCGAACGGGCCCAATCCAAGAGCACAACTAAAATACCAGCTTGTTACCCAGACAAACATCTCACTGAAGGTGGTGAACACCTCGCAAGGAACAAGCGGCAAACAGGATCTCACCTCCTTACAACCCAGCTCTGGCCCCACCTCAGCTGGTGCCCTTCTGGCAGAAGGACATGACCCCAAAACCTCTGGCAAGAAGGGCAGGACATTCCTCCTTTGGGCTCAGCTGAGGAATGTGGCACCCAAGAGCAGCAGGAACTGAACCCTGATGAGCCACTCCCCCCACAGCCCCTCTGCCTTCGGGCCCTGTCCCCCAGCAAGTTGGGATATCACCGCAGGCTTTACATCTGCACCCTCACGTACCAGGGGACAAAGGGCAGCAGGACATGGAGGCTCTGCTCCCCCCTGGGCTGAGGCAGGAGAGCAGAGGCCCGCGTCCCCTCCCAGCACGAGGCAAGCAGGGACACCCGCCCGCCCAAAGAGCCAGAGCCGCAGATGCACAGCTGCTGCTGAAAACAGGTTAATGCGACCCGACACCTCCTGCAGCAACCACTTCAGCTTCGTCTGCTGCATTACGCAAGGCAGATGCCCTCAAGACTCCAGCAGATCCTACAGCAGCAGCTCTCTGGGTTGCCTGTCCATGCTGTCTGTCCCGTGCTGTCTGTCCCGCCCTGCGGCACTGGCCATCGCAATGCAGCCAGCCACCTCGTCACTGGTGTCCCAAACCACTGGCAAATGCCAGCTCCCACTACCACCAGGTCTTTGCACCACCACAACACGTACACACGCCCCTCAGCAGACACTGCCAGGACAGCCAGCAGCAGGAGATAACACTTTAAACCACTGCAGAAAGACACACTAGCTTGTCAGCCAAAGCACTGGCTCCGCTCGTTTTGGAGAGCAGCAGTTTTGCACCAGAGGCAACCAGAGTCCTGGTTTCCATCAGCTCTCCAGCGGAGACCCCAGCCTCACAAGAATCTCTCTAACACACCACTGCAAGAAGCATACAACACAACCAACTGGGACAGAAGCTTGAAGAGACACCGTAAAACTGATTAGTTGTCAAAATCATCAGACTATAAAAGAAGCTCCAACTGTGCTCCTCTTATTTGCATAGATAAATGCAAGAGGCAGGGCTCTATTTAAAAATAATTTCCTAATTTCCTCTTTTTTTGTTGTTGTTGTTTTGTTTACTAAAGCCTAAGTTACTCTGGTTGACAATTAAGCCCATTATCCAAGTCCTTTCTTTTCCACCACCCCAGTGCCTTTTTTCATAGCTATGAAGAAGAAAGAAGAATTAAAAGAAGAAAGAAGAATCTAAAAGAGAAAAATAAAAAGGAAAATTCCAGTAAGCGCTATTTTAAAATGAAAAATGCAAGTTTACAAAGAGCTCAGGAAGGTGTTTGAAGCATTCAAACTTCTGTTTTAAGACCCCAGCACAGGCCTCAACACAATTCCTTTGAAATCAACAGCAATTTCAAGCCACCCCACTGCGCACAAGCTCGAAGTTAAGTGCTGGCCCAAATGTTCTGCCAGATCCTTGATGTAAGTGTAGGAGGGCAAGAGAAAACAAAGTTAAATTTTGGCTAGTATGCTTCTGCAAAATCACTGTCAGCACATATTTTTCAGTTCATAGAAAACCCAGCAGAGGAAATTTAAAAGAATAACTAACTTGGAGGCGAGTGGTTCAGAAAAATTGCAGAAGAAAAAACGTAATACGATGTAACTCATGGGATTGTTCAACACTAATCATTAAGCTGGGTGCTTACAGTATCCCATTGCAAACCAGGTCCTTTTGGTTTGGTTTTAAAATTAAACCACAGTTTTTTGCGGATGCTTTGGCAAAACCACTGGGAATGACTTGTTTTAATGGTTAAAATATTCCCTCACTGTAGATGCCTGTCTTACTGGAGGCTATTTGCCGTAGAGGTTCTGTACTACGGTACCCCAACCATGGGTACCACAAGGAGCCCACTGCAAAGGACAGGCTTTTCATGCCTGGGTATCATGGATGCCAACAGCAAAACCTCAGCAAAGCCACAACCAACATCATGATCTGAGACCTTAAGACCTCATCCCAGTTCCACCTGTGCGTTTGTCACCCTAAGAAAACAAGAAATGCTCCCTTCCTCTATTTTCCACGTTGGAAAACAAATATTCAAGCAGGTAAACAAAAATTCTCCAAAGAAGGAGCAAGAAGTTGCCTGGTTGTACTCCCAACCAAAGCCAGGCCAACCTGCAGCAACATCAGGTTGGGTTTTATTAACTCGTCTAGTCAAGGTCTGACCATCTCCAGCCTCCCTGGGCTCCCGTTCCCTCAATCCGATTACCCTCACTACAATCATTTCTTCTCTAACACCTCATTGAGAAAGCTCTCACTATTATCTCAGCTGGAGCAATACGCAGGACAAGCCCTTCTCCTTCCCACCGCAATCATTTCAGCCTGTGTGCTAATTTGCAAACTAGCCAAAAAAAAAAGACAAACTTGGGGCTGGAATTTGTTTTATTGTCATTTTTCTGTCCTTTGGGCAGGATGGGCAGCGCCGACGTGGCACATCACTGACATCACTGCCTTTTTCTGTATGTCCAGTCAGGCAACGCAGCTCAGACAGCCAGCCCTCAACGCACACAAAACTCCAGGCTTTTCCAAGATGAACAGTATAAATACTGTTATCTTACAGGGAAGAAATTTGGCAACTGTATTTTGGAGGGAAATGGGAGCAAAACACTGGATTCATGCCTTGTGCGCAGCTACACCAAATAGCACCACGCAGCTTCATGGCACATGGACAGGCATCACTGCTGGTGCCAGTCCTGACCCACGAATGTCCTTCTCCTCCCCAGTCCCCAAAGCCTCTTTGGTCTTTACCTAATTACAACTCCAGCCAACTTGCTTAACACCACTATCATCAAGAACCTTTAACAAGCACTGATGATCCCATAAATCTGCTTTTTATGGCATGGCAGAAGCCTAATTACACATGATTAAATTCTGTCAAAAATTAAAGCCCACACACTTGCTCTAAAATTGAAATCAGCCTTCTTAGGTACCAAATAAAAGCAATGCTAACGTTTCAAAGACATATTGGCAACACAGCTGAACCAGAGTACATTACTGACCCTAAACAAATCGAGGGCGTTACTTTTCCTTTGAGTCCCTTTCCTTTATTTTCTATATATGTTTGTATTATGAATACAGGTGCTCTGATCTGTGCCCCGAATTGTGACAAGTCCCAAGCACTAATGAGCGATGCAGCTCAAACACCTATTAGCTCCACATTACCTTTTCTAACTATTGGAGTCCCCTGCTACTTTCTCCACCATAACACACTATTGTACCTCACTACAGAGCTTCAGAAATGTTTTTCTACAAGCCCTTTTATTTTTGTGACACCACCTTTAATTGAGCTTTTTTAATACAAGTCACACGTCACTTAATTTTTACAAAAACAATCACTGTAAATGAAACACACCCTGCATGTAAGAAGGGACAAGATCTGTACAAGATCTGCATTATGATCGGAAATGAAATCTAAACCAAGCACATCTAAGATATTTGGGGATTTTCATTAAAGCATCATTTTAACAAAATGTAAGTTGCACATTAGAAGCAAAGGAAAGTTTGTGGCTATAGTACTGCCTATGGGTCTCTAAAAGTGCCCAGGAAGAGGTTTGTCACACCTGGGGAACAGCAATGATACAGCGAAAACACGGTCATAAGGAAAAACAACAGAGCAGGTACCCCAAGAAGGCGGAACTAAGGTGGGATGCTGGCACTGCCTTGCTCTCCCAGCTCACCACTAGTACTATGCGACCACCAAAAGCAAACCTCAAACCCCAAGTGACTGCCCAGACATGCCCTTGCTCTGGTCCTCAACATGGATGTGTGCCTACAGAAAGGAAAATGGCACCTCACAAGTTCTAAAGGGACTTTTTTTTAAGTAATTTTTTACAGCTTAACAAGCAAATATTATTAGATACTATATTTTTAATTACATGCATATACATAACAAATGAATTAATGCACATTATGTCAAACCCAGGCAGCATCCCTTTACATACCTGATCTGTGCCTCTTCCAAAACACTTGCATTAAGGAATGTTCTTCTTGAATAATACGGGAAAATGGGTGTAATTACTAAAACGGGCTCCCCCATGCATTTGGGCTGAAAGGCCTTTCATCTCCCCCTCCTCCCGCTCCCAGAGCTAATATGAAGCGCAAGAAGCAAAGAAATGCTGAGCTCAAGAAGCAAGGGCTGGGGTGGACCTAGCCTGCAGTAACCCACATCACCCCGCCTGTGTCCCCAGCACCCACATCCCGGTCCCCAGGCTGGCTGCGGGGCCCAGGAGCGCTGCGCTCAGGGGGCAGAGGGAGGCTGTCCTGGGTGACTAGACATCTTGGGGTGGGGGGTGGAAGGAAAAAAAAAACCCACCAAAAAAAAAACCAACAACACACCAAAACAAACCCAGAGACGGCTTTGTGCCTGGTGCGGCTAAAGAGCTGCATTCTGGTGACTTTTGAGCTTGCTCAGTGCTGCTGACAGGAGGAAAAGGCGCCAGAGGCAGGGAGCAGCCATGTTCCCCAAGCAGGGCTGGGGGAAGGCTCCCTCCGGGGGATTCATACTCACCTGGCGGTTTCATGTAATATTGCTCAATATCGGACATGTCCGTATGCAGCGCACAATCGAGATAGTGGAGGATAACTTTTCTACTGAAGTAGTACCTCATGCCCATCAGAAAGATGGGCAAACAGCAGGTCAGCAGGAAGGACTTGGTCACAACAAAGCATATTACTATGGAGATAAGGAAGAGAAATAAACGATACCTGTCAGAAAAGAGAATTTAGTGTTGATTTCGGAATACAAACTCATTACTAAAAAAAGAAAAATTAAAACGAAAAAACAAACAACAAACAAGCACAGACAAAATATACATTTGCAGTACACACACAATTCATGCTCTCAAGATTATTGCATTAAGTGACGCCGCATCATGCCAAGATAACCCCTGAGAAGTTTATGGGGTGCCTGGAGAGAGCCTGGGGCGGGGGTGGGGGGGGTGGGGGGCCGCCATGCCATAGGGCTGGCGGGGACACCCCGGGTCCCCTTTGCTCCGGACGGTGAGGCCGAAGGTGGCTGGGGCGGAAGAGCCTCCGCAGCCATGTGTTTGTCACTGCGGCATCACTTGCCATCGTGATGCCGGGAGGGCTGCCAAAGGCCTGGGGGGCTTCTGCTGATGCCCCCGAGACTCCCACCGGCCACCACCACGGCCCCCGCTTCTCATAGCTGCCGGCAGCGACCCCCTGCGCCCCAACCGCCTGCTGGGGGGGTCCCTCAACAGCACAGGGCCACGGCTGGGGCACGGGGGTTCAACCTGCCTGCGCCATCAAGGGCACGGGAGAGCAGCCCCAAGCTTGCTCGGGGCTGGGGGCACGGCTGCGAATGTGTGTGCGTCGGGGGGGGGGGGGGGGGGGGGGGCGGACGGACGCGTTATTAATAATTATTTGCACGGGGAGGGGGCACCTTGCAGGCGCTATTTCGGGCGCGCCGCTCTGGGAGGGGAGCGCCCCGCTCGGCCCTGCTGCAGGGGTTACCCCCTCCCCACGCCGGGGCGGGGGGCGCTCTGCTGGCGGGCCCGGCCGTCTCCAGGCAACGCCGGCACGCGGCCCCCCCCCCCCCGCGCCCGGCTGCGCGGGGGCGGTGCAGTGCGCCGTGCAAAAGCGCGCACCGGTCCCTTTTACCGCACCCCCCGCGCACCCTCCCCAGGCCTGGAATAACTAGAAGGGCGACACTACCTTCACCCTGGCGCAACTTACGCGGCGAGGCCCCCCTCCACACCCTTAAAACCCGCGCAGGGTCGCACATCCCCCAGCGGCACAAGCCCCCCCCCCAGCCCGCCTGCCCCCCGCCGCAGCGCTGCGGCTCCGCGGCCGCCCCTCACCGCGCGATGCTGCGGCGCTCCCCGGCCGCACCGCACCGCAGCGCGCCCGGGCCGGCGGGTCCCCGGCTCCTCCCGCCTCTCCGACCATTTTGTGAAGACCCGGGGGGGCGAGGAGAGGGGGGGATGAAAAAAAACCGCGACCCCCTCCCCCAAAAGGGAGCAGATACTCACCCGCCAGCAGCCCGTAGAGCAGCTGAGTGAGGGGCTGCTGCTTCAGCCCCCTGAACGCCGTGTTGGGGATCCGCTCCATGATACCCTCGTAAAATATGCGGCGCACCACCTCCTGCTCGGAGGGGTGGAATTCGCGGATATAGACATTGTCGCGGCGGGGGTCCTCTTTTGGGGAGCTGAGGGGAGGCGGGGGGGAGGAAGGGGAGCCCGCCAAAGAGGGCCACATCTGGGAGGAAGAAACAATGATCGTGTCTTTTTTGGATCCCGGGATTGATTCATGATCTTCCGCCACAATCTTGGTCTCACAAACCATCTTGGGAGACAGACAATGCATGCAAACCGGCCGCGGGGAGGGGGCGGAGGAGAAAAACGGGATGGGGGGGTAGGCTGAAAAAAATAGAAATAAAAAAAAAAAAAAAAAAAAAAAAAGAAAAGGGGAGGGGGAAGGAGCGGGGCGCGGAGCAGGGACGGAGACCCGCCAGGCAGCAGTGGCGGCGGCTGCGCGGGGCGCGGAACGGCGCGGCCGGGCGGGACGGGAGAAAGGAACTCCGCTGCATTTTGGAGAGGCATTTATAGGGCGGGGGGGGGGCCGCGGGTCCCTGGGGTCCTAGCGCCCCCCGCATTGGCTGCGCGGGGGTCGCCATGTGATCGAGGAGGGGGGGGCGGGACGCCTTCCCCCCCCGCCCCCCCCCCCCTTCCCATCCCCTTCACCGCCCCTTGCAAATTACTACGGCGCGTCCCTGCGCGGGGGGGCGGCGGCTTCCTCCCGGGGGCTCGCACATCTCTGCCCGCATACACCGGTGCATGGGGGGGTGCGTGTCTGTCTGTCTGTCTGTCTTTATTTATTTATTTATAGCGCCAGCACCACGCGCTCAGCGGCTTTCTGGAACAGTCGCTGCGGGACGCGGGACCGCGGAGCCGCGGGTGGGGGGGGCCCCGGCGTCGCTCGCCCCGCACCACACCGCGTCCCGGCGGGCTGCGGCGGGGCTGCTCCGGGGGCTGCTCTGTGGTGAGTCATTCACCGCGGCGGCCCGTCCTGCGCAGCTCCTGCGCGGGGCGCGGTGGACGCGCCGGCCCTGCCACCCTGCGCGGTAGCACTCTGGGGGGGGAGGCACTCCCGAGCCCAAATAAATCCCCCTCCCCATATCTCCCCCCCCGCCCCCGGTCGGTAACTTTCTTTCCCTAGCCGCGCCGCTGCGCGGTACGGCGAGCGCGGCCAGTCCCGCAGCCTCCGCGCCTCTCCGCGAGGCGGAGAGAAGAGGAGGGGTGGGGGAAGCAGGATGCGCAGGGAGAAGGACGGGCTCCTCCTCTTCGCAGGACCCGAAAAGCTTCGGCCTCTCCCGGTTGGAACCGGCCGGCATCTGCCCGAGGCATGCGCCGTGCACGGCCGGTGCGGGGACGGGGTGGAGGCGGGGGGATGCTGGGCGGCGAGCCCGACCCCCGCTTCCCGGCGACGGCCCCGCGCCTTGCGGGGTGCATCCCCCTGCCAGGTGACGCCCGTGCAGCCGCCCCTGCGGCGTGCGGCTGTGCCACCCCCACAAGCCTCACCTGTGCACCACCCACGCACACAGACACACACACACCCCGCAAGCTTCAGCTGTGCCTCCGACTGCAAGGTGCACCTGTGCACCCCCATGAAAGTTTCCTCTGTGTCTCTTCCTCCTGTGAGGTGCACGCATCCCCCCCACACCCCCTGAGGAGGCACCCAGGCCTCTTTGAGTTACATCCCTGCAACCCCCTGCGAGGTGCACGTGCCCCTGTGAGGTGCACCCCAGCACCCCCCGACAAGCTTCATCCCTGCATCCCCCAGGAGGTGCTCCCATCCGTCGGTGAGCCCAGCCGTGCCACTGGCACCCTGCAGGGTTTGCTGTCCCAGGAGCTCGTGGGGTATATTTCGGTCCTCGGGAGGATGCGCAGTGATGCCAAAGCTCGATTTCACTGTGATAATTTCATTGGGGTTTCATTGCTTCACTTTTCTATTTAAAATTGTTCAGGAGTAAGAGATGGGAGAGGGGGATTAGGTAAGGCCTTGGACACCTTCCCACCCGGAGCAGTGCTGCCAGCACCCTGCAGGCTCGCGCTGCATCAGGCATCCCTGGTGAGAAGCTCCTGCTGGAGTGGCTATGGGACCTGGTCGTGGTCAAGCGCTGCAGCGTTGCCAGCCTGCTCGGCGGGGCAGGCACGCACGGCCCCACTAGCAGCAGGCTCGAGCGCCCACGGAGTGCCCATTTCTAACAGGCATCGTCTGCAACGGCAGCCAGAGCATCTCCCAGCTCGCACAGCCTGCGACTGCCTGAACTGGAGATTAGGCGCTCGTTCAGGTTAGAACTGAATGTAGGATTATAAGAGACAGCCACGGTGCAGGTACGGTGGTGGCCTTGCTGCTCCATGGATGGGTTGGCCAAAAGAACATCTCCTGCTCTAGAACAGAGCCTCCTGTGGGAAGATTTCCCCAATGAGGCATACGGCATCCCCGTGTCCCCCTGTCATGTCTTGCCTTGGCAAGGATCAGTTGGGTTCCTGTACTGGGGAGGTACCTGGCAGCCCCGTATTCACCAACGCAAAGGCAAAACGTCTGTGGATGGGGGAAGGGGGGAGAAAAAAAAAAATCAGGGCAGTGTTTGCCTTTGAATTCTGAAAGCTTCAGGCCAAAGATAGGAGGTTGCTGTTTCAAAAATAAAATAATTCTTAGTTTCCATATGCCTGTGTTAAGCAGGCATTTATTTTTATTTGATCCTTTCCAGTTAGATGCGTTGATTATTTATGAAATAACTACAGTAATAAAACCAACCCATTCCTTAAAAAAAACCCACAACAACCCACTGCAGTTACATAACAGCCAAGGGAGCTCCCGATTCTAGTCCCAGGCTATGGACCTGAGTATTTGCAGATGAGTTATCTTTAGAAGGGCGCTAAATACTTGTTTACTGTTTATGCTGCCACATTTGAGCATCTCATGAACAGTAATTAATATCCCCTGTTCCCCTGAGAAAAGGGGGTACCATCATCCTCCGCCACAGTGAGGGAACTGAGGCACAGAGGGACGCAGTGATTTATGCACCATCATGCAGTAACTCGAAGAAGACGCAGGCACCAGACCAGATTTTCTAAGTCCTTCCTCACCGTCTGAATGCCAGACTGCCTTTCTTGTTGCAAAGCCAGGATTTCAGCTTTCCCTGTAAACGGGGGCAAAGGGGTGGCTCTGGGGCTGGTGTGCAGCAGGGAGGAGGGATGGGGAAGGAGCAAGCAGCTGTGACTGACCGAGCCAAATGTCAGTGAAAATCAAAGTCCTTGCTGAAATCAATTGCAAAAGCCAGTCAGGTCCGCAGACGGCAGATTTGGGCCCCTGGAATAAAAAGGATATTGTTAACAGCAGCTTGCTGGCAAGGCAACTGCTCTGCCAGGAGCTTACAGTCTTTAAGAGCACAGTTGTCATCCCAAGTCACTGAGGATTTTGCTCTTGGGTTTACTCTCGCTCCTCCACGACCTGAGGGAAAATCTCCCACATGCCATGACCGACCGCTGAACCTCATGGATAAACTAATTTAATTAAGATGGACAGTTTAGAGTTTGAATGTCATGCCAGTGCTCTCCGCAGCTCTCACTGCTCAGTAAAGAAGGAGCTTGTATAGATGTTCGATCCTTTGGTATGGCTGGGAAAAAGTCCTGGGATAACCAGGGCAGATTGTGTGGCTCTGGGGGCTGAAGATATTTGAGTATTTCAATAAGAAACCTGCTTTGCCTTCAGCAGGTCTGCCTTAGGCTGACTTTGCTTTGGATTAGCACATCAAACCAGTAAGCCTCGGAAATGTCAGTATTTTATCCTTCCCAAAACTGCAACTGTCATCTGGGACTGGGGGGAGTCACTCCCCTGTACGGGTCATAGGACGCACCCAGCAAATGTACAACAGAATTACTGCTACCCCTGCTGGGGAGCTCCCACGCCGCTCTCGGTCAGCAATTTCAGGTTTTCTGTCCAACCCTGGGCTTTGAATGACTTGAAGCTTCCAACTAATTCTGCTGTAACTCCTGAAGCAATGAGTTCGGTGTGATTGCAAATGAAAGCAAAGAATTTGGGATGAGCAGTTACTCCTGCAGAGCATCTGTACTTAAGGAGTAGGGAACACCAAGGCAGGTCCCCTGTAAGCACCCTTGACCCACTGCTCAGTATCTGCTGGGCAAGGAGAGGGGTGCTGCTGGGTCTGCCTGTCTTCTGCAAAAGCTACAAGCAGACACAATCCTTTGCTCATCAGGGTCTGTATCAATCAACCTGAGCAATAACTGTTTGACAGCAGAAGCTGCCCCAGGTTATATTAATGCAGCGATTACGGAACGGCTTATCCCAGCAGGACGAGGCTGGCTGGCATGGGCGGTTCCCACCCTGTCCTTTGCAATGTCTCCATCAGCAAGCAAGCAAGGAAGGTATCTGGGTTTAAAGCTCTTCTCAACTACCTCCAGGTTCTCCTCCAGCCTGGACCTTGCTCATTTCAACTGGTTTTTCCATGCTTGACCTGAGATGCCCGGAGCGGGCTGAGCTCCCCCAGCCCCACCCGCTGTTCCGCCACAGCAGCCTCCCACCCTCCTGTTTTGCTGGGCTGGAAAAAAAGTGAAAGCTTCTCTGTTGACTGCAGATGTGCATGTGAATGGGAGACATTTGCCTAATAAATATCTTCCTAAAGGGGGATTAATCAGCATCCCAGGATTTGCTCTCACTGCACTCGCTCTGACTGCAGCAGCCCTGCAACAGCTTCTCTTAGGGCCATTTATTTCCCGCTGAGAGCATGTTGCTGCCCCCTTTCCTGACATACAGACCCCCGAGGCCGAGGATTCACAAATCTTCCTCAGGAGCCGTCACTGGCAGCGGCGCCCACGCCAGGGTGAGCAGCTGGCAGTAACCGTGCATGCATCCCAGTTTCCCCAGTCCTGCTGCTCACCATGACCCGTTGCAGCGGCCATAGAGGCACCCTCCTTCCCTGGCTGGCTGGGTGCCATGAATAATAAGTCACTACAAAACCCGACGTTCTGAATTATTTCTGACTTGTAAAATTCCGTGCATTGGTAACTAGGGGCCAGAGGTGGAATCCACGGACAGACATAGACCTCTGCCAGGTGGACCTTGGCATCAGAGCTGGCTGCCCTCTGCTCCGGGCACGGTGAAGGGGGAAAACAAGCCTCTTCGGAGGCATGGAGCCTCCTGACCCAACGTGGACCTCTAAAATAGGTGGGATGAATCATGTGCTAAAGGTGGTTGGGTTTGTCTATAAAGGGAGCGAGTGCAGGGTGATTGGCTTGGCTGTGGAAGTCTCCTTGGGAGTTATCTAAAGATGACTCTCTTCCTACAGCTTTTTGGGGTTGAAAGAGTTTTGTGGGTTGTGAATGAAACACGAATGTTTCCCAAACAGTGTGCATACCCACAGCTGTCTTTATCCTCTTCCAAACGGGGATTTTGGAACTTGCATGTACATTTAATGTACAGTAACATCGATGGTGAAGAAACCCCACTCTAGATCACAGCAATATTGAAATCTGAGCTATGCAGCAGTTATTCAGAGATTTATTTAGAGCCTCTCAGTGCAATTGTGAGGTATACTTTCAAACAAGGAGAGGTTCTTTAGAGATTTAAAGCATCTTCAGTTAAGGAGTAGTATTTCCTGACACAGGGTGTGAAGGCTTGCAGAGACGACATGTCTTTCCTCCTGGTAGTATTATTGCTGCAAGCTTAGATTAAAAAAAAAAACAACTGGTTTGTTTTTGGTTTTTTTTTGCCAGATTTTACCAGAGACTTTTATTAGCTACAATTAGCTGTAGGGGACAGAGCTGGGTTCACAGAGCAAGGCTGTGTGATGCACGGGAGAGGCTGCGTGGGGGGTGTTTTGGGAGCATGGTGCCATGAAGGAGGGATCAGGACTACGTGTGGCATGAAAGCTCTTACACACGTGGGTATAACACAGGTGGTATGAGCCAGGAAATTGCTAATTTCTTGGGGTTTTCAGTGCAGGACTTTACACCTTGTTTGTAAATTAGCAACACCACTTTGGAAAAAATACCTGCCTCCACAGCCAGTTCCTTCTCTTGCTGTAAATAATCTCCAGCCACTCAATTTTTGGCTACCTGTTTGGGTCAACAGGGTAACACTACTACAAAATTTGCTGTATCATGAACACTCTGTCAATGTGTACCCATCTTTGCTAAGGAAGAAGAGAAGAACATGAGGTTAATGACTACTTTTGACAAACAGCTATTTCGCTGGCATTTTTAACAGCAATCGTTTTAACTAACAATCACCAAAGTACAGCTGCAGCCTTATGATCTTCTAAGGAGGCTGATGGGACTTGGACAAGCAGCATCTTATTTACCCCTCTGCACAACATGCGCTGCAGCCTGACGGTAGGCAGGGAGAAGGAGTCTGTAAAGGACCCAGGGGAGATAAAAGGAGGAAAACAGCCAGAAAATGGCAGCAAAGAACAGATGAGGATATTCTGTAGCAAGGAGAGGGAAATCAGATATCAAACCAACCACAGGTGGAAGAACCCCAAAATACGACTAATGAACGCCCTGGCCCAAGATGAGCTCTGCAATGTTAAGGCACGAAGAGATATGAAAAGGTTATTTGGGGATTTTTTTGGCTACATTTGGGAGTCGCTTCTGCTGCTGAGCAAAGGGAAGTCACATTTTTGGCTTGGCCTGCAAGACTTCACTGTAACTGCTTACAAAAGGCAGCAAGTTCCCTGAACTCCTTCAGCAGCAACGTGCGTGTTGCCTCAGGGATGGCAATATACGTCATCTCCTGTATGGGTTGGGCTCATGTCAGAGGTGATTTTACACTGGTTTTTCCAGCACTCTCAATCCAGGCTGGAATTTTCCTTTCCTTACATAATGCCTTTCAGCAAGGAGCTGAGGCGAATTTTCAGGTATTTCCAGTTTTCCTGCGATGCTGCAGGGTGTGTGCCCCAGGTCCCTTTCCCTTTGCACATGGGGTGGAGGATGCTCTCTGCAGGCACCACAGAGACCTGGGCTCCTCCTGGAGAAGTAAAACCTATGGCAGAGAGAGGCATCTGCCTGATTCCCCCTTCGCTGTCTGAGAGGCCTCAAGCTCGTAAAATCACCCTTCCCACAGCTGCCTGACCATAGAATGGTTTGGGTTGGAAGGGACCTTCAAGATCATCTAGTTCCAACCCCCTGCCATAGGCAGGGACACCTTTCCCTAGACCAGGTTGCACAAAGCCCCATCCAGCCTGGCCTTGAACACTTCCGGGGATGGGGCATCCACAGCTTCTGTGGGCAACCTGTGCCAGTGTCTCACCATCCTCAGAGTGAAGAATTTCTTCCTTATACCTGATCTAAACCTACCTTCGTTCAGTTTAAAGCTGTTCCCCATTGTCCTATCGCTACATGCCCTTGTAAAAAGCCCCTCTCCAGCTTTCCTGTAGGCCCCTTTAGGTACTGGAAGGCTGCTGTAAGGCTCCCCAGAGACTTCTCTTCTCCAGGCTGAACAACCCCAACTCTTATCCTGGGTGTGGTGACGCAAGTCGAGGCGGACTGAAAAAACTATGTCTGCGTGGCTGGGTTCGGACAAAATGGCCTTTATTGTTTATGCAAACTATTTATATATCCTGGACAGCACAGGTGTAGACCCTGATAGGCTTTTGTGTCCTTCTTCTTGCTTGCTATTTGCTGTTGCTGTAGGTGCCCGTACGCTGCGGCTCTAAGTTCCGGTTCTTCACACCCTGTTTACATACCTCACAATTTGTGGCTGTCTTAAAGGTACACGGCTAAGTCTTTGAAGTCAACTAACTTGTCTGCAGACCCGCTGCAGACCCCAACATCCTGGTGCTTGTTCCTCTTCTCCACAGAGATCCAGGCACCAATGAGCCCGGCATCTTCCTCAGGACCAGCGTGGGCATGGTGAGAGGTGTGGAGCATCATCAGCTAGGGTCTGCAAAGGGGTTTATGGGGAGCCACGGGGAGACTCCAGGCCCCACAGGTGGCAGTGCTCAGATGTGCTCCCTGCAAAGGGCATGCCGGACATCTGCTCATGGAAGGTTTCACCCCTGAAGCTCACAGCCATGCCAGGAGGACAGCCCCGCTGGAGCAGGATGCAGTCACACATCACTGGTTTTCTGCATCTGATAAAGACCTGCCTGGAGGTCAGGTCTCTCTGTGCTGCTCCAGTTTTGCTGGAAACATGGTAAGTACAGTATTTCTTCTGTAGTGGGGGATGCCATGATCCTGGGATTCCATATTTCCTTTAAAACTGAAGTCCTAAAAACTTGTGAAGTTTAAAATATCCAGTGGCATTTTCATGTCAGTGAGGTTGCTATATTCATTTTGCTGGGCAAATTCACAAAGCATGTAGTGATTCGTGGCATTGCAGCCCAAAGTAATGAGCACCGCCTGGCACCCTATGGAGGCCAGGGCAGGGAAGAAGCCATCCTGCAGTCATGGCTGGATAAAATTGGGCTGAAACACAGCCGATGCAAGCCACCCTTGAGCCACTGCCATGATCCTGCATCCTCAGTGTCAGCACTGAACTGCTGCCTCCATGTCAGACAGCTGCTGTGTTGTGCCCACCTGTTTGTCTAGCTCGGAAAGTGTGTGAGCACTCCCCCCAGAATGAAAACTGCTGTGCAAACACACTTCCATGCCATTATCCTGCAGCTCACAACTGTGCCTGAACTTGATGAAAAACAAAGTCGGGGTAACTGATGCAGCAGGGGCCAAAGAAGCAATGATGGGGATCCAGGCAAGAGGGTCAGGACGGGAGCTGCAGGAGCTAGATGACAGCAAAGTGTCTTCAGAAACCCTGGGAAAAAATGAGCCTTATTGCAAGAATCCCAGCGTTACCCTGTCCATGATCCCAGCCGGACAGGGAAACGAAGAGGCGTATCTCATTGCCCGTCCTGAAGGTAGGCAGCTTCCTGCTGGTCTGGCCTGAGGATGAATTTACTCCAAACTTGGGAGAGCTGCAAGCACCTCTTTGGGAAACAGAGAGTGGGGATCTCCCACTGGAGTGGTTTCAGCTGCGGGAGGTGCCTCCTGGGTGGCACCTCCCAATATTTGTGTTTTGTGGTTGGATTTTTGCCCACCACGGAGCCAAAGGTGGGTCAGCCCCAGGGCTACCCTGGGGTGCTCAGAGGGGAACAGGGCTGCCCCGTGGGGTCTGGGGCTGACCCGGAGAAGTAGGTGGGTTCTCCTGCTGGGCTAGGGGAGGACGAGTGGGGTTCATCCTGCACTGTGGGGTGCAGTGAAGAGGAGAAAGCAAATGCACACAGACCTCCAGTGGCCCTCTCGAGTACTACGGTGCACTGCCACCGCCACCCCGGGGACCGGGACCTGGCCTGGGGCTCCTCTTCTCCCCCACCACAGGAAGCGGGTGAACAGGAGCTCATGTACAAAGTGAGGGGTCCTGTAGAAAAGCAAAGAGATATGGAAGACATTCTCTTCTCCTCCCTGCTTCAGTGGCCAGTGCCTCAAGCATAAGGTTGGCTGAGGCTGCAGGCTGTGCTGATTCAGGTCTTGGGGAGGAGGACAGCTGGCAAGTTGCCCATGCAGTAAGGCTGTCCCGTGGCACTGCTGAGCTACCTTTGCTGGGCTCGGTCTGACTTTTGGGGCCCAGAGTCTGCAGCTTGCATAGGAGGGTGCTCATAGCTACAGGTCCTTGGGAATACAGATAAATCTGCACAGTCCTGATGTGAGTCTGGGACCTGGTGTGGGCTCAGCTCAGTGCAACATGGAGCTCCAGCGCAGGTGAGACACTCTGGGATTTAATTTCCCAAACTTGACCGTACACTTTCTTACAAGGAGGGACCAACGCTCAGGAATGCTCGGTGGAAAACATACTGAAGGGCCAGAAAAGGTCTGGTTTATGGATTATTGCAGTGCATCACCAGGACAAGCAGCACACATAACCTATTGCCCACAGCAAATGGCATGGTATGGAAACCCTGCACCCCACTCCTTCCCTCCCTCCCTCTTTGAGACACACAGAGGCTTTCCTATACCATGCTCCCTCCTGGTGTTCTCATCTAGACAGGCACAAGGCTTGAACTCGTCAGCTTCATGTGATCTCACTAAAACCCTTCTAACAACCAGCACTTCCTCACGTGCCTCTATTGTAAATACCTCCATAAGGAATGGTTATTCATTTACAAGGTAGTGCCCTATGGGCCAGTCTGCTGCTTTGGGGTGGGGGAGAAAACCCACAGCAAAATAAAACCATGGTCTTTGCTGATGATTTTCCAGGTTTAACAATGACCAGGGAATTAAGTTTGATGTTTTTTTTTTCTTTTGTGACCCCTTTCCACTACATGGGAAAACTGTTTTTCCTCAGCATAGCTTCTTAGCCCCAGTTTCTTGCATTGCATGGCTTCTTCTGACCGGCCCAGTGTCCATCACCTTCCTGTCATGCCCTCTGCAAGAGGCAGAGTCATCTTAAAACTCAGGACAAATGTTTTAAAGCCCGTGTCCCAAGGAGGTATCTTGTGTGGCTTTGACACACAGGTTTTATAAGGGAAAAACCAAGAGCAGTGCTGCATGCAAAAGGGAAGATCAGAGGATTTGAGTTCGAGGCTTAGCATCTAATTTCAGCATGTCCAAGTGAGGATTGAAGCCTGGTATGAAAAAACTCCTTCCTGCTGTCCCCCATCCACCTGCTGGCGCTCCGCGGAGAATTGCTGCTGACTGCTTCGAAATTGAATTTCTGTGCTAGCAACAGCACATTGGGCCTGGCAGTAATTGCTTTGCCAGATGACCGTCTGCTGCTCGTCACTGCCAGGGTGCTGGGGGCCCTGAGCAGTGGGGCCGCAGGGCTGGGACAGTGCCATAAGTCATGGGGCTGCAAGAAGCCCTATGCTTTTAGGCCAGCATCCCCCTGCACTCAGCTGTGCCTCCATGAGCGGCACACCAAGGTTCAGGGCTCAGTGCCTTGCCCAGAAACAGGGTGGTTTTGCTGAGAGTTGGAGACTTGAATGAGTAGCACTGAGCCCACTGCCTTCCCCATCCCCATCCCACCTCCACCTGGTTCCTGTTGTAGCGCCTCAGCATACACTGGGACACCCAGCAGAAAAGCTTTTGGGGGACCACAGGCTCCCTTGCTGATGCTCACCCACTGCTGCTCCCTGACTACCCCGTGCTATTTCCAGCACATCTCCAGAAAATAGCTCACTTCCCCCAACCCGACTGGCTTTCCACAGCAGGGAGCGAACTCAGCAATTTACCACAGGGATTCTGATTCTTATTTTAGACTCCTATTTTAGCCGCCTTCTTTTTTTTAAATTTGTTAAGTTAATCCCTTTTACAGCTCTGGGAGCAAGGTGCTGCCAGTGCAGCATCGCAGCGACCGCAGGAGGACTTACTGGCTTCACAGGTCCGCTCACTGCAAACTGCTTTCCTCACCTTGCCTCCATGTGCTCCTTTAATTCGGACAACAAAAAATCGTCTAAGCAGCTGCTTTTTTTTTCTTTTTTCCTTTCCTTCTTTTTTTCGTCTACAAACATCACCATCTCTTCAACAACAGCAGAGAAGGTGAAATGGCAAGTCAGGGGTTTTGGCATGCCTGGTCCAGGGTGGCAGCAGTGATGTTACTGGGCCTGGGACTAAAGACTGCAGAGTCCTAATACAAATCAAAATTGCAGGTTATATCCATTACCTCACAATCTGCTCCATCTCCACATCCCTCATTGCAAATGCCCCTTCCCAAGATCACATTTTGCCATGAGATCTGCCTTGTATCTGCCACGTGTGGAAACCTAGTCACCAGAAAATCTGTGTATAACATCTGCGGGTCATCTCAGTTTCAGTGGACGGGAAGAGAGTGATACACTGTAGTCATGCGAGTCTCTTTTCAGTTGCTTCAGCTCATCAACACGCTAGTACAACCAACCCGTCCGACATCTGTTATTTCTGCAATGCCAACTATGTATCATCCTGACTCATTTTCTATTAGATCCAGCTGTTCTGGCTGATATGCTATTGACCTTTTCAACTGGTTCAGCACTTGGATACCAGGAGGTCATTGGATGCGACTTTGACACAGGCTCAACACTTACATCTATGCTGCTGGGGCGAGGAGGGATTTCATCCACCTGTTTCAAGCAGGAGCACCTTGGAAGAACAGCTGGCCCTTGCTCACCAACACAAGGTCACCACCATATCTTCAGGCTTTGGGAAGCATCAATAAATCAGTCTAGCCCTGAAGTTTCAGTAAATTGTGTAATCTTGAAAAAGCCCTGGTTCTTGGGAACCACAGGTTCACAACACAGTAGGACCAGGTCCTGACTTCAGCTTTGTTAGGCAGGATGAGATGTCATAGTGATGCATGTGCTAAAAGTACCTGGTAACTGTCATGTAGCAGCCTTGCTCCTGGGGAAAGCATGGCCACGGTTTGGGAAAGGGCAGAAAGGCAAAGTGAGGGACTGACCAACACATACAACTGCAATACAGGAGACGGGAAGTAAGCAGAGCATAAAGTATTGGGATGCCATGTTTTGTAGAGTAGCTTGTTCTTGCGGGCAGTAATTTCTCAAAGTAGCTCTATCTTTTAGTTTTGCCCATCTGTTTGCCCATGTTCTGTGCCTAAATCAGAAACTCTGGTTGAGATGGGGCCAGAAGTTATCCAGATTTCCTTCACCAAGTAAGGAACAAGTATTCAGAAACTATTCCCAGTCAAAGTTAGTCTCATCTGCCATTAATAACTTTTGGAGATTAGGAGTCTGCAGCTTTCTTCAGTAACTTAATTTCCAATTATATTGCCTGGAGTTTAAATCTCCTTGTAGTTACTCTTCGCGTCTAACACGACTCACTTTTTCTGGATATTACTCCAATTACTTCTCATCCTCCTGCCAGGAGCTGAGGGACAACGACTGCCCATCTCCTGCTTTACAGCAACCTTTTACATGTTGGGAAATTTTTATCTCGCGGCATTGTAGCCTCCTTTTGCAGGCTACTCAAGGCTAATTCCTTCAACTTTAGCCACAAACCTTTCTCCCCTCCCCCCCAGCCATTTGGACTTAGTTTAGAGCATAAGGCTTGGCTGGCATGCCTAGGTTAAAACTGTGAGCAAAAAGTCCTTCTCCTCATCGCTGCAGTTGTGCCAGCAAAATCATCAAAGCAGACGCAGCTACATACATTATCTGGCCTTCTGTTGGTGCTGCTCGTGGTCGCAGCACCACGGGGAAGCTGACTCAGTACAGCTCTTCTGCAGGAGTTTTCTAGCCAAGACTCAGCTGAAACTCAGAAGTTTATCTCTTTACTGAAACCACAGTGGTTTGCAGCGTATTTCTGCCTCAGACTGTCGTGGCATTACCACTGCACAATTCCTCCAAGAGGCTTCCCAGGACAGGGCGCAACCTGCACCTTCGGTGAGCTTCCTTGTGCTTTTGGCTGCTTCTGGTTCTGGGGACAGGGTAGGAAGTGGAGCAGAATCTGTCATGCAAGGCTCTTGCTTTGTATTTGCTTGGCGCAAAAGCCTGTCCATCTGGCTGGAGGGACACCCAGCCCGTGCTTTGTGCACCCTCATCTGGACCCCTCTGTGCTATGGCACTGGAAGATGCCATGAGCTGTCACGGTCCTGCCTGGATGCTCTTCTCCTGCATGAAAAAAGTTATGTATGTGTGGGGAGAGGATGGAAATCTACTCTTCTTGTATTTTCCCCACAGGCTTCCCTTCCTCTGCAGGTGGGAGCTTATGTGACTGGTGTGTTGTCACAGAAGGCCACCAGGGCCAGTTGTCCTGCACCTGCTGGGAAAGGGAGGACTAGAGAAGGACCAAAGGCAAGAAAGCACCCAGACAACATACCCATACCGTGATGAGGTTTGGTTTTCTTATGGTTGGATCTGCACTGAAACCTCCTTGGGTCCCCAGTGCTGAGGGCAAGCTTTGCAAATCTCTCTTCTGCTTTCAGTAATCCCCTGCTCATCTCAGAGGCCCCAAAGAGGCGGTCTGCATCCTGCACAGGGGCCTCCCTCAGTGACTTGTGGAAGGCTGTTTGTAAGGTTGTTTGTAAGCTGGAGGGACACACTGGGAACAGCACGTTTAGCTGGTTTTGCTATCTCGGTGGGACTGATTGTGGGGAACAGCTGGTCCAGCCAGGAGAGAAATGCGATAGTGAGATGCCAGATGAGTAAGACTAAACAGAGCAGTCACAAGCTGCCTCTCCTTTCCAGCAGATCAAACCAAAAACCACCAAAAACCAGGCAAATCACCCAGGTGAGAAGCAAATGACAGCCACAGCCTTAATTTTAAAAGGACACCTGACCCCACAAGAAGGAACCCATTTAAAGGACTCAGCACTCTTTTGTGCCCAGTCCTGATGCTCAGTGACTCCCTGGATTTTTGACTGTATAGCTAATAATAGTTTTTCTACCAGAGACAATCCCTGTTGTAAATCCTGGTCATAAATCCTTGTAAAAATCATGCTGGGTACAGCAGCTTCCTGCAGGGACCTCCACCTCCTCACCCCAGGGGGCAGGGGGCTGTTGCAGGGGCTACTCCAGGGCTGCTGGTGCTTCTCACCCCAAGACACTTTTCAAACCTCTTCCTCTCCTCCTGAGCCAGTCTTGGCTCACTGCATGGGGGAAAGCAAGTCTGTCAGCCACTGAAACCTGCTGCCAGAGCTTTGGGGCTGGGGTGGTAAATGTTGGAGACCTGCAAGAACTTTGGTCTGAATGTAGAGGTCTTACATTAACTGCCTGGTTTAATCATGGTGCTTAAGGTCAGGAGAATGATGAGATCCACCCACCAGACCTGACTTCCTCAGCAGTGGGGAGAAGGGTTGTAGGAAGGAGTATGAACACAGTCACAATCTCGCTCCCCTGGTAATATTCAGGTAGAGAAGACTCTTCTCTTCAAGCAGATAAGGACAGTGTAGTGCTATTGCTTAAATTGAGGTGGGTCATGCCATTTCACAGCCTACCTGGTATCCAGCAGCTCTGTACAGGCAGGAATCTACCTCAGGCCTCCTGTCACAGACATCAGCCCTGTACACATGATTCAGTGCCCACAGAGGACCCCAAGTTGTGCTATGTGTCTCTGCATGGGCAGCTGAATGGGGCCCGTGCTGGCTCTGCTTTGTAAAACCAGAAGAAGACCTAGACCCTGGTGCAGGTAGGCAATGCCTGGTGGGGACATTTGCGTCCAGACTGCAAGGTGTCATTGCTGGGGACTCGAGCAGCTACAGCTGCTTTGATTTGTTGACTGTTAATACTACTGTTTGGATTAAACAGCCAGTTGCACAACTGGGGTTGGTGCATCCCTTGTTTTAAATGTACATACTACAGCTTTCCCTGCAAAACAGTGTCTGGCCCCAAAGCGCATGTAGCTGGAGCTGGGCAGAGCACAGTTTTCTTTCCCTGTGAAATTTGTTGGGGTATCAAAGGAAAGAATAATAAATCTGTCATAAGTTGCAGTGAAAAGCCACAATCACAGAAGAATTTTTCAAGCTGTAAACCTGAAAGAAAGATTCCAGTGAGTGCAACTGTCACTTCCATTTCAAGCCTGCAGCGACTGCTGGTCACCCCACTGCAGCTGCAAAACAATACATGTTCAGCAATGTTGTGTGGTTCAAAAAAATACTTCTCAAAGTTGTAAAATTACTTGAAGCCAACTTTTTCCAACAGAACACATTGTTTTTAGCTCATCTGATCAATTTTTAATTTTCCCATGAATCTTGTTAGCCCAGCAGCAATCCAATAAACTCCAAGTTGTAGCTGGGCTCTGCCACTTCTGTGAGCACTGGAGGAATGAACGTGGTATGTGGAGTGATTTATGCAAGTTCATTTGTGTTTCCCAGTTGTGGTTGCAGTTCCCCTGCAGCTCCAACGCTCTCCAGGAATCTCCTTGCTTCTTGCCCTACTGCTGCACTCCTGAATGGGCTGTCTGGGTCTCCCGTCTGTGCTGCTGTCTCCCAGCCCACCCACACCTTATCAACCTGTCATTACGATGAGTTTGGAAAATGGAGAGCCAGGAGTGGAGCTAAGAAGTGTGTATGTGAGCGCACCTGCCTGCCCAGCAACATCAGGCCAACACCCCTAAAAGCCTGCAGTGAAAGGAGGAAACATCAGAGGAGGACACCAAGGCTGGGGGAAGTGGTGGCACAGCTAGTGGCACTTGCAAGTTTATTTCGTAAAGACGTATTCTGGAGGGAGGTTGTCACCTCTGTGTATGAGGAAATACCTGGTTAGGGAACAAGATGGAGGCGCTCGTTTTGTTATTAGGCATCGAAAAGGATCATGGGTTTCTGATGAGCTCTGAGATGTGCAGAGCTTCTCCTGGGCCTGAGATGTGAAGTCAAGCATGAGACTAAATCAGTTCCTGGGATGAGATAATATTTAGTATTATCGAACAGGGAATGGGGGGAGAAGGTAGGGAGAGAAGCTGCACATGGCAGTCAGGCTTTATGTCCTGCTGAGACCCAGAGTCATCGAGGGAGTCCTGGACGGGAAGTCCCTCGGGGGGGGACAGGCACGGCAATTGAGTCAAGGCATCTGGAAAGCAGCAATCCCGACCACATCCCTGCAAGGAGAGAAACAAAGGTATTCCAGCTGCTCCTTCAATCTCTAGTCGCTGTTGACTCAAGTTAAGCTGCTTGTAGGGAGTCATCATCCTTAAGAAGAAAGCCAAGTGGAGCTGAGATCTCAGCAGAACTTTTAAGTTCCTCCTGGATGCTAAACTCTTTGGGGATAACAAATTCCCTGGACTATTTGCATTCGCTGCATCTGTAAAGCACATAACACAGCAGAGGCCCGCTTCTCCTCTGGGATTTCTCCAACCACAGCACGAACATGTAGCTCTTGTGCAGCCTCATGGGACCTGGCATTTCTGTGGGCTCCTCTCCAACACATCAGTAGCTGTCAGCTCTTCCACACAGCCTTCAGCTTATGTGTGTTTCTCCCCAAGGCTTGGTGGGCAGGGGCAGCTTTGACCAAGGACATCTGCAAAGCTCCCCATCATCTTCTGTGTTGGCAGGGCATCGGGTGATGGCCTCAAGGGTTAACAGCCAGTGCCAGCTGTGGCTCCCCAGAAGGGAGAGAGAGGGACGGGCACCCTGCCAGGAGGTAATGCTGTTTGAGCACTGCTGGCAAAGACTTCAAACCCCTCAGCTAATTTCGGATGTTCTGCTTGTGACACGGAGAGCTTCATTCCCGTCTAGGAAAGAGCTCTTCCCTGGGACTAGGATGGGAAGGGACTGTTTATTAATATAACATTGTCAAGAGTGGCCTTTAATTTCAGCACTTCTATCTTTCTGAAAGCCCCAGTTGAAGTGGTTTCCCTCATATGACACTTTTCTTCTAAGAAGCCCCAAGGGTACTTGCAGAATACACCGTCGCAAAACCCTGGGATTGCAATGTGGGATGACTACTCCCTTTCCACGAGTTTGAGAGAATAAAAAATGCAGAATATTACAATCAGAGAGAAAGTTTTGTGCAAAGTCATGCTTACTTTTCATGCCTCAAGCAGGACAAAAGATTTCTCCACAGTGGCAAAGTTGCGTATAGCTTTTATCTAGAATAAAAGTAGCTTTATCTAGATTTATAATAGATACAACCTTTTCTTTACGCTAGTTAAAAGACAGTTTTAGCTGAGCCAGACTTGACACCCAGGTGTCAGGAGCAGAGCATCGTGCTGGGCTGCATGGCTGAGGTAACGAAAGAAGAGTGTGCTCATCTCCAGCCAGAGATGCCATTTGATTTAGAGGTCCCTGATTTAGGAGCTGCTGGGGAGCTCCTCAACATGAGGAGAGCCACCCAGAGCCAGTTTGGTGCTTCCTTATGGAGACACAGTCTCTTCTACTGCTGTACAGAAGACCAAACATGGAAACCAGTCTAGGAAGGGAGGCTGGATTTCCCCACGCCTGGCCTGGGCAGTGAGAGCAGCACTGTCTCCCTGACAGGAGTGGAGACCTTTTATCAGTAAGGGGTTTCCCCAGAGGATGGTGCTGAAAGGTGCCAGCAATGAGATCATGGAAGAGGGAGCAGCATCAGGTGACCAGATCACAGTCTCCCTCTGTCCTGGACATGTGTCTAACCCAGAGCCTGGACCTTGTAATGCACTGAGTCTGCAGCCTGCTGGTAACATGAGATACATGTGGCCTGGTGACAACATTTAGCGAGGCTGAAACAGTGTCCTTTAGCCCTTGCCATGGTCTATCACCCACCTTCTCCAGTGACAGTCATTGCGATGATCAAGGCTGCTGGATGCTTTTTAGGAAGTTTGGGGTGGTGATTACTCCCTCTCTGTTGTCAGCTATGCAGTGAAGTGCTGTTCCTGGCTGCCTGGTTCCCTGAGAAAGTGATATCTGGTGGTGAGGATATCACCATCAATGCCATACGTCTTCTGAAGAAGCTACAGAGAGATGTCATCATTCCCCTGCTTTTGCTCTCCCTATTAGGTAAACCTGTCATCAGCCTTACAGACTGGCCCTGCCTTAGATCCTGTAAACATGGTGTCAGCATTGGCTTTGAGATTTTTATACCTTATCATCCCCATGCCTGAAAGTTCTGTGTTTCCAGGTGAAACTCAGAACAGCCCTGCAGGGTGGGGGTGAAGACTCCCTGCTGACCGAAGCCTCTCTAGACCTAGCCCTGTTGGCTTTAGAGGTGGAGAGTGTTTCACGCAGGGACTGAGGGCAGTGAGGATCCTGCATACAGGAGCTGCTGGGACACTGGTGAAGGAGGAGTGAGTGCCACCAGCTCTGACTGCAGCCCTGGGGGTTTGGCATCATGTTCTCCCTGTTCCAGTGTCACCTACATGAGACTGGGGCTTAGGGCATGTCTGTTCCTCCACAGCAGTTAAAAAGACCTCAGATCTGTATGAATAAACCTGCTTATTTTCAGCCCAGAAAATAAGGAATGCCATGTACTTCCATACTGTGCTGCAGGTTTCCCTCATGGCTTGGGGGATGTGCAACTAAAGATTGAACCTCCACTATGCTTAACAGACATGAAGAAATTCTCAGCATCACTGCTAATGACCTAGGTGGAAAAGCAAAAAAGGAACACAATCTCTGTGCTGAAGCTGGTGAACCCAGGCACCAAAAATGCAGCGATGTCCACAGCAACATAGCAAGCCTCTGGCACAGATTAAAATCTCCTCAGTCCCCTATTTTGCCCTGACACTGTCTGCTTTTTGTGGCTGCAAAAGCCTGCAGGAGCACAGGGATGTGCCCTCCAGACCCTCTGTGTCAGGGTCACACAGTAGCTGATGTTACTGTCACAATCGAGGATCCCCAGTGGCTTCCTGGGAGCCTCCATCCAACTGCTCGGATGCTACAGCACAGATGTTCCCATGCGCAATGGATATGTCAGGATTTCTGGACATCTGCTTGCCCAGCAAGAGCGGCTGCCCCAGTTGGGCTGTCTGACATCTGTAAATTATGGACAAATGTGCTACAATATACAAATACCAGCACGGTGGAGACAGAGAGCACGTCCCCAGAAACCCAGAGAGCTGACTGACCTTCCAGTCTTGATGATGTTTTGCAAACATGTAGCAAGTGCCTTCTGTCATTGGCTCTAATATATCTCCCTTACAAATCCACCTCAGCTTAACAGACCCACTTGAGAAAGTGGGAGTTTTTCCTTCAGCTTGTAAATGCAGTTGGGATGTGAGCTGCATAGGTTCACAAGTTGGCATCAAGACTTATGCACAGCTGTGAAGGGCAGAGAGCAGAGAGGATGGGGAAAGAAACCAAGAATGGGCAAAAAGAGGTGTTTCTTTTTAAAAGAGGAGTAGGAAGCCAGAAAAACAAAATTAAGAAATGGAGAAAAATTAATGAAGGAAGAGGAAAGAACAGGGAATGAAAGAGGGACTTTTTGCAAGGGCATGTAGTGATAGGACAAGAGGTAACAGCTTTAAACTGGAAGATGATAGGTTTATGTTAGATAATAGGAGGAAATTCTGTGCTGTGAGGGTGGTGAGACACTGGCGCAGGTTGCCCACAGAAGCGGCGGATGCCCCGTCCCTGGCAGTGTTCAGGGCCAGGCTGGGTGGGGCTTTGGGCAACCTGGGCTGGTGGAAGGTGTCCCTGCCCGTGGCAGAGAGGTTGGAACTAGGTATCTTGAAGGTCCCTTCCAACCTAAAGTGTTCTATGATTTTATGATGTAGAAAAAAGCAGGAGATGCATTTATTGTGCAGCAGGTGCTTGCCCACACCACTCTAACATTCAGCCAGTTCCCTTAGCCCTCATAGACAGGGAGCCAGCATCCCTCTAACTACAAGCGATGTAGGTGCAAATACAACCCACAGCAAACTGAATCACCCTGGGAAGAAACACAGGAGATTAAATTACAAGCTAATTGGGTTGAGATGCTTTCAGAGGAGTAAAAGTTTCAGCAGGAGGCAACTTCTCCAGAGACGATGGCCCTGTCAAACACTTTCCTTCCCCTTCTCCATGAACCAACCTCATCCTTGCTCTGCCAAAAAGGCCATGCTCTTTATGTCAGCCAGTTGGAGGTTTCCGTCACTGGGCAGGTCTCCAAAGGACTGTGGGACCTATGTCTGACCATGCTTTAAAAACTGCATTTACCTGCTGCATTCAGTATAGGAACACCAAACCTGGGCTTCTTTGGATCCCTAGCTTTGTAACACATTTCTATTAATATGGTCAGGGACCTTCTGCACTTCTGCCAAATGGGAGTTAAAGGAGAAATCGAATAGTTGTCTACAACTCCTTGATGGACAATGATAAGCATGATGGAACCAAACTCTTCTCAGGAGCACAAGGCAGTATAAGAGAGGGAAATGGCCAGTCTGCAGCTTGGGGAGAACAGCAGGGAAAACATAATTTCATGAGGAACGTAGCCCAGCACTGGAACAGTTTGTACAGAAGCTGTTCAGCCTCTGCCTTTGGAGGTTTTCAAAATTTGGCTAGCGAAGCTACATCTGACCTAATCTAGAGTTGGCTGTAGCCTGGCTTCGAGCAAGAGGCTGGACTAAAGGCCTCCAAAGGTCACTTCCAACTACCCTGTTTGTGATTCTGGGGTTATTCCACTCAGTTTCAACATTTATGCTTGAAAGTTTGTTTGATTCAGCCTTGCTGTGAAAAGTGCCAAAAATGATGCTGCTTGCTCTTAGAAAACTGCAGCATTTTATTATTTCAGTTTCCCAAACCCTCTTGCTATGATTATTTTTCTTTTTATTGAGACATCCTTAAACTGCAGCAGGTGGGACTTCTAGAAAGTTATTGAATCTGACACACCTTTAGCATGTCAATTAAAAACATTTTTGATTGCCAAAGCTATCTGATTTGTTTTATTTTGGAGACAGCTAAGAGCACAAATTGGATCTGAGGTTGAGCATTATGCAGTTGGGCTATTGGGTGAAGTATTTTATTTTTATTTAAGAGTTGTTTTCTTTTTGTTAATAAAATATTCAGCCTTTAATGCCACACAGTCAAACAACAGTTGGAGAGCTGAATGACTAGTGGTTCCATTTCTGCAAAAGCATTAGGAAACCCATAACATTTATCAGGTGCTGAAAGCTAACACATGATGTGTTAAATCTGTGATTTAAAATGAGCTTGATATATAATCTCTGAGAGACCAGAGCATCAAGGTTGGATAAAGTTTCTCTGTAATGCACTTAGGAAAGCTAAATTAAAACAGTTAAGGTGAGTGAGTTTAATAAAAATTATTTCATACTAAAACAATTTACTTCTGACTCATAACAGTCTTCCCCTTTTGTTAGTCCCAAAATTAAATAGAGGAAAAGCTGTGTTTTGACGGAACAGAAGAGCAGCTTGTTTTATCTTTGGATGCTCTCAAGCTGAGCTGAGCAAAATCTGATTTACTCAGATTTAAGTCTAAGTCATATGCTTCCTGCAGGAATCCCACAGCAGTATTTTATTTTTTCAGGTGCAGAAAATTTTTTTTTAAATTTTATTTTATGTGATTATTCACTCCACTGACATTTAAGGAAATGATGTTCAGTTTCCTCATTGTGTATAAAACCTTTCCCTTTCCAGCAAATGTTACCTACTTTTTTCCTAATCCTTCACCGGCCAGGGTAGTACTGTGTTACACCATGTTTTATACCCTCATGGTCAATACTTTTTGGCTACAAAAATGTGGGATATGCAATGGAATGTCCAAGCTTTTAGATTTTCTCCTTCAGATTAACACTTCTGGTCCTGTTAGAAAAAATTCAAACAGAACATAAGCAGAACACCTTGGGTTTATGACCATCAGAAAACTTCCTGGAAAAAGTCCTACCAAAAATACAGGTATTTTGCAAAATCGATGAACTCATGTATCCCTTGGTCAGAGCAATATTTCAGAAAGGCAAAGCAGCTGGAAAGCTAATATAGCTAAATGCCAGAATTTAATGAAAAGCTCTCAAAGCTTTGCAAAAGGTGAAGAAAGGAGGAAGTCACGCTGTAGAGAGGACTTTCCTGTGCTCTGGTGATAACAGAATTGCTCTTCTTCAGGGTCTTCACCGGACTTGAACAGTGATATTGTTGATTTGAACATCTCTCCTCCTTTTCAAACAGTTACATTATCCATTGCTGTCAGGTTTGTTGTTTTGGCAACATTTAATTGCATTTACACAACATCACTGTTGCTTTGACTCCTGAACAAGAGCTTTGGGATAAAACTGTTGTCCTCAGTAAGCCCTTGGCTTTTGCCCAGGAAACACGTTTATGGTGTTTGCTTCCCAAGGAGGCAAAATGGTTAAACAAGACATTTCCAAGAACTGGCCAGTTTTCTGATCACTGCCTGAAGGGTTAAAGCTTTCTTAATGCAGCTGTCTCAGGAGAGGTAGCTGTATTTGTACAATGGTCATATATCCTGGTTGAAGATGTTTCTTTGTAAACTGCAAACCGCTTGTTTATGAGCTGGGAATTGATTTCTTGGCATCAGTATTTCCTCAGACTCTTCACTATATATAGCAGATCCCTGCAGAGTCTTTTGATTCTCTTAAGGATTACAGGTAGTGACTGAAATATGCCATTACCTTTCTTAATTTTTTTACTACTTCTGGGAATTCTGGGATTCCTTGTGAGAGCCAGAGAGTCACCATTGTATGGTGACTGTGTTCCATAGAACAAAATTATATATTTATTTATGCCTGAAGTACTTTGTATATAATTAAAACATATATATATTTCAGCTGGGGTTAGATAAATAACAAAAAATATCAAAATTTAAAAAAATGGTGAAATTCCCATTGCCTGCCTCAAGGATCCAGAGAGCTCCTGTTCAGATGCACTTACAATTGCTGTATTAACTTTACATAATAAATATTGCTGGAGCGTGTATGACTGAGCCCCCAGGAGCGTGGATGCAGGACACAAGCGCAGCAAAGAGTCAGGGCTGCACGAGGAAAAGGACACGGTCATTGTTCTCACAAGCAAAGGGAGATGTGCCCGGTGTCACTTACTGTCTGTACTCTGTCCCAGTTTTATGGTGGTAACAACTTCAAGTGAAAGCAGAAGTTCAGCCATGAGGATGTTAATACGGGCAAAATGGCAGGCCAAAAGGAGAGCAAAAGCCAGAGACACCAGCCAGGTATGCACTGAGAGATACTGATTTCATCCAACTTACTTTGAAGTGGAGGCATTGTAGATTTGAGGGTCTTCAGCACTTTTTTTAAGAGACATCTTGCAAAGTGAAGCTTCAAAAGGCCTGGACATAGGATCGTAGAATCATAGAATGGTTTGGGTTGGAAGAGACCTTAAAGGTCATCCAGTTCCAACCCCTCTGCCATGAGCAGGAACACCTTCCGCTAGACCAGGTTGTTCAAAGCTCTATCCAGCCTGGCCTTGACAATTCCAGGGATGGGGCATGGACATGGAGTTCAAAGGACAAACATGCAGGAAGGGAAGCCTGTTCAGAGCTTGCTGAGAACAGGGCACTGATGTGATCAGGCTTAAGTCATGTGGGGTTTGGGACCTTCCGCCAAGGACCTGCTTTGGAAGCAAAGAAATGACAACAGTAAATGGGACATCATCAGTGGAGAATTGACATGGCGACAATAGAGGAGACATGCTAAAATGGTGAAATAGGGTTCAGGAGGGGACTCAGTACTCAGTGTGATTATGCAAAATTGCAAAGGTGAGTCACTACAAACAGCAGTTTCTGAACAGAGTGAAGGGCCTGGATTTTGCCAGCCCTACTCAGTCACCTGCTGAGGCTGTACAATGAGAAGTGTCCTGCAGCACCCAGGAGCTTGCTGCCCGAGTTAGGCAGTTTGCCTTTGGAGGGAAGGCAAAATGCCAGTAAGTGACAAGTGTTTCTAAGACTGTATTAGAGCATATGCAAGGAAACAGGAGGTGGAAGGGACCTCTGGGGGCCTCTTACCTAACCTTGTGCTTCAACCTGTCTACTGCTGACTCTAGATGTTGGAGACAACCCACACGCCTGCTTCCTGCTGTCTGTCCAGTGTGGCCCAGATCCCTCACAGCACCTGTGTGGTACCTACCTACATAGTCATGCCATAATGCACATAACCACATACTCATGGTCATCCTAAATGGCACCAGACCCACATTCAGGCAATGAATTGTGCCTGTCAGACTGGACACACAATTGGCATGACAGGATACATACAAGTCTGTCTCCAAGGGTGGGGGTATGGAGCAGTCACTTCAGAGTTTGACATAAAGACTTAGAGAACAAAATAAGGCCATGATCTAAAATACAAACTTGAGTGGTTTTCCCCTGCTCCTTCCCAAAATGTGATGAAGCAGCAAACAGCCAGACCAGCCTCAAGAAAAGAAGGTTAATATAAACCACACATCAATCCTGCAACTGGAAGCCATTTGGCCAAGGAAGCCAACCAGCAAACTTTCCATGAGCGATAATCTTCCTCCTTTAGTGCTCTTGCTTTTTGGCTTGAATACCTTGAAAGGGTTAATGAAATCTCAGAGTGGGGAGGACTCCAACAGCTCTCAAAAGGCTTTTGATAAAGTCTGGCACAAGAGGCTATTGAGAAACTTGGCAATCCAAGGGTGAAAGGTAAAGTCCTGTCATGGATTAAAAACTGGAGAAGAGATAAGGAGCAAAGAGTAGGAACAAATGTCCAATTCTTAGTGCGGAAAGAGATTAATCGTGGGTAGCTGCAAGGACAGGATGCAGACTGGTGCTGTGTTTACTTACTGCTAGCCATCCAGGAGGTAAAATGGACTGTTGGCTCAAAATGTTAAGGATAACCAAGACTAGGGAGATTTAATACAAACCCAAGGAAAAGCTAGCTTAAGAGTCCATTTCTGCCAGGAATTCGTATCACTCAGCATGTCATAAGAGCCATGAAGAGAGCAAAAAGGCAAGTTGGTGTAAGAGGGAAAGACTTGACAGAGACAGGCAAATACAAGCCAATGCTGATAAGACAGAACAAACACGTGTTAGCCCATTGTCATGGGCAGCATAATTAATGCACCAGAATTAAAAAGCTAAACAAGTGAAAATTGGAAATGGAAAGTCCTGAGGGTAACACATGGCACTGCACTTTGATTAACTACACCACCACCCACATAACCTGATGCACACCAATGGATAGGAGTGAGACAAGACTGAGACCTTTAAGTGAATATGAACAGCCTACACAGTTGTACATAAATTACAAGAGCTCTCCATCCTCCTGCTCCCTGCTACAAAAATAATCACTGTTTGGACTCAGAAGAGGTACTAATGCACTTACAGTTTTCTTCTGGAAAGTTCTCTCATTGGAGAGAAGTTTTGTAGAGATCATTACTTTTTCTGATATTGGATAAAAATGACAACAAATTCAAATTTACTTCCTGCACAGGGATTTAAGAACACTTGACTTATATTAGCGGCTAAAATTGCATGGCTGCCCTCATATCATACCTAATAAAACTCATTGACTCCATTCGACATGGAGCATCATTGCAGTACAGAGGCATTACTACAGTCAGTATTAACCTTGGAGATGAGTTACTTTACTTACTTAAACATACTTAATTGATGTGCAATGACACATTCACAAGTGGATCTCCCTTTCATCTGTCAGTAGAGGAGGTCTTGATGCATACTTGACTCTAACTTTATCTTTTAAAAAGTTAGAGCCTTTTTGTTGAGCCCCTCCTCCAGTGATTAGTGCCAAAGACAGAAATAGCCCCCAAACCTCCTGACTCTCACTGTTATATTCAAGTACAAGAGTCCATAAGTGTCTTTGAAAATGTCAAGTGCATCTTGGTCTTTGGGCAAATTCTTGAAATGTCTTGTCCAGGTAAGAAAACGTCATCTCAGGTAGAGAAGCACCCTTGGCAGGATGGAAAAAGTATGTGGAAATGAATGTGTCCTGGTTAAATCCATCAGATGTAAAGGGAAACTAAATTGTCACAAGTTGTTTGTTGCGATAAAAGATGAAGGGAATTTCAACCTACATTTCACTGCATATGATCTCTTTAGGATTCTCTGTTGCACAATGCTGTCTCAGGAGTGCGTGATATTTCTTCTGCCTTTCCTTCAATTTTGCTTCTCCTCACTTGTGATTCTTTTGAAAGGGTATACAGAAAGGGAATGGAGCAAAATGGACACAGCAATCAAAAACCAGATTGTGTCTTTCCTACAGAGGGCTCATCTCCAGCTGCCACAAAATTGTTCGGAAAGATCATGGATTCCCTTGATGACAGCATTGCAAGTTAATTAAGTGCACAAAGTCAGGTAATTAGGTGAATGCAAAGAGGCAAAAATTGAGAGCTTCCATGTTGTAAGATATCTCAGACAAATTGGTTGCCTATTGGATCAGATGGATTTCATAGTGTATTAAAGTCTTCTAGCAGTCTGCATTATGCAAGCGCAGAAATCTGATAAATAGCAATGATACTTATTCATATAGCATCAATATGGTGTTCTGAAGATTAATCAGGTATTGTCAAAGGAGCTGAGCTTGCTTTCTGATGCATATATCAGGAACCTTCCTATCATTCCTGTATCATAAGGGAAAGGTGAAAACATCCTCTGCAAGTGGCTAAGACTTGCCCTGAAGTGGAGAGATTAATTACTTAAGTTTGGTACAACTAACCCCAGAGGTTCCACTTTATCATTGACATCAGCAAGAGGAGTTTTTCTTAAACATGGTCTCTCTCTTCACTCTCTGAGGTCAATTGGAAAACAGTAGAATTAAAGGAGAATTAAGTTAAATGAGAACCTAAGGCTGCTGATCATGTCCTCTTCCTCCCCACCTTCACTCACTCTCCAACATGTTCATATAATAATGCTGAATAATTACAGCCTGGGGTCCACGTGGGCATCCTGATGAGCAGGATCAGCATGCATAAGACAGGCTGGTGAACTGGATCATCCAAAGGTGCAGCGGAAAAGCCCAAACACGAGCCGAATATGAATGGGCATCACCAGACACCAGCAGTCTTGTTCTTATCAGAAATAATTCAAGCGGCAGATTTAGTAACAATAACTAAATCTTTAGCTTAGGATGAGCAGCTAAAGCTTGAGCTCATCCCATCTAACTCCAGGCACTGAACTGTGGTCACAAGTTAGGAGTCTCACTTCCTGGCTCCCTTTGTAGTCAAAAGAAAGGTAGGCACTGCCTCATGGTAACTGAATAATCAAAAGGGTCTATTGCCTTGTCCAAAGCCAGGACAAAAAACACCTGATGCATTCCTGTCAGCTGGCTGTCAAACACACTTCTATAAACCCTCCAGTGATGGAGATTTCATCCTCAGATGGTCTGATCCCATTTTTAGAAAAATAGTTGTTTCCAAACATCCAGTCTAGATCTCCCCAACTCCAGCTCTAAGATTTCCTGCCCAACAGTTAAGGGTGAGATTCTTCAAGCCAGGAGCCAAAGCAGCGCCTGTGGCATCCCCCCCGCTCCCACAATGCACCCAGGCTTTCAGAGCCACAGTAGATAAGCATGATTGCATCTTGTTGAAGCACTTGCTCTCTCTCCCCCCTGCCTCTCCCAAAACTAAGCACTCCAGGTGTGTGGAGCATAGGTGTCTCCATGACTGCAGCACCAGGGCTGGAATGATTTACCTGACCTTCCTTGTTAGTGGGGACACCCTGTTCCGGATGGTACTTGGTCCAGGGCAGGCAGCTGCTGAAGTCAACACCTTTGGCCATCCCAAGGATTCCCAGCACAGGGCTACCTGCCTGGACTCTGTCCAAGCTTGCCATGACAGTTGCTCAGTGTGGGACCAGTCAGGCTGCATTCACTAGATGCAAACAGGTGTTTCTGAAAAAAATATGATGTTTTCACATAAAAAACTTTGCCATTTCAGATTCTTTTAGGGAGCAGCAAAAGCAGGGCTGCCATATGAGGGACAGAGAGCAACCACAACCCAGGCAGGGACATCACTCACCAGGACAAGGCTGACGAGAGAGTTCCCATTGGCAGCTCAGTGACCATTGGGCATCACAAGGTAATGAGTTAGGTCTGAGGTCCTCCCAGGAATAATTATGGTTAGAGTTATTATGCTTCATCCAAGCAGGAAAAAAAAATTGTATGCTAGGAAAAGCACTTACTTATTTACAATTCTAAGTCACATTTTGCTTCCAAACAACATTCATGAGTTTCTAAAATGTCGGGTTTGACTTTTGCATATTTTTGTATTTGGTAAATAGTTTCAGATTTCTTGAAAATGCCTCTTTTGCTCAGTGTTTGCCTCTTGGCCTAGTATGAATCTCTGGCAGAGAGCACCTTATAATTCCTTAGCCAAAAAAACAATTACTAATCATGTGTAAACAGTGGTAGAAATACTGAATACCTGAATATCTTCCTTAGGCATTACACTTACTTGTTCTCCTTAGGCTCTGCGTACATTTCAAAGCCAGCTTTCAGCTAAACAACTACATCCATGTTTTTTGCCATGCATGTGAGGCAGATGAGAGGCAGCAGCTACAAGTTGAAACAAGAAAGGTTCAGATCAGATGACAGGGAAAACTCCTTCATCATGAGGACAGCACAGGAACATGTTGACCTCAAAGCTGGCCCTGCTTTAAGGAGGAGGTTGGACTACAGACCTCCTGAGATCCCTTTCAGCCCAGATTATCCTCTATCCTAAGTGCATTCAACTCATTTGACAAGTCAGTCCCTCCTCTACCAGCTCTGTGTGACAGGCTCACCCTGTGGAGACCAGCAGGGCTTTGGTCTTCTCCAAACCTTCCAGAATCTCCTCAGCAAATGATAGCCAGAAGACCCTGGCCCCAGTACCAAAGGCCTCTCCAGCACATTGCTGGGAATCTGCAGCTCTAAAGCACCTTGATACACCTACAGGAGAGCACTCACAGAGCTTCTGACCTTCATGACACTCCTGCTCTAAGAAGATGTGTATGTCTAATACATACAGATTAGATTATGTTCCAAAGGTGTCTAATTTCCCATTGAATAAATATAAAAAGGGAAAAGATTATTTTAAGGAGAACTGGCCTTCCCTCATAGGTCTTCTGAAGTGCCAAACGCAACTGATTGTCAAGGGAAATTCAGTATCAGATGGATTGGATTTGCTTTCCCAGGCCAAGTGTCTAAAACCTCTTTGAGGCAGTGCCTACATTAGACAGTGATCAATTATTGCCATTCTAGGGGAGATGATAATGCGAGAGACAGTGAAGTACACAAATACAGAGTTGATGACCCTAGCAGTATGCTGCACCGATTCACTCTGCTGTATGAAACATCCAGGGAAACAGTTCCAACAAGAATAATGCAAAAAACATTCTGAATCTCTCCACCAACACCATAAATAGCATTTACAGAAATCTGTCACTGCAGAAATGGGGACAAAATGAGCCTCCTGTTCTTTCTCAGTAAAGTTAGATCTTAGTAGGGCCATTTTGCATAGTGAACCAATTAATCAGCCCAGGCACCAAATCAGATAAATTATTTAACTCCTGTGAAGAGCTGTCAGCACACTACAATGGTGCAACCAGCTAAGTATGTATGGAACTAACTGGGAAAGAAAGTAGTACCTGACCAGAATATATTTTCCGCTCAGCAATGCTTGCCGGAATTTACCCTCTCCAGTCATGCCAAACCTCAAGAAGCCTGGAAAATACATTAGGAGGAAGAATAATTCTGTCCGGTGTGAACTGGAAAAGTCAACACTTCTTTGTGAGTGACACCAAAACACATAGTAGCTCACGCAGTCATCACATCTTTCATGCTACCAGTCCTTCATACTTCAGAAATTATTTCTGAAAACTTCTCCAATTATTGTATCATCTCGATTTCTTGTTCTTGGGCAGAATAACAGAGAAAGACACAGTCAACAGACTTGCGACACAAAACATCAGCCAGCACTGGTGTAACTCTCAGTAAAGGTGTAGACTATGACACAGCAGCAGGACTCTGATGATTTTACTGAAGGGCACCCTCAGTATGACTATGGATGATGATTATCCGTAATTTAATCACTCAAATGGCTTGGAAAGTCTGTGGCTTTCTGTAGCTAGTCACTTGAATCTACTGTTTCTAAGGGCAAATTGTTCCTCTAGACTACTTTGGAGAAAGGCATTTCAAGGTACTCATTTAACATCTCTAAAGCTTGTCTCAACATGACATTTGAACAATTTAGAGGGATGAAAGCACCCATAATTGTCATTTTACAAGATGAAGATTCTTTGATTTGCTAACACCATTCTGTTCTTTTTCACAGGCCCTATAGTATAACCTTGTCATTACATTTTTGTTCTTTGATTCAGTGATTCCAATTCTTAGGAGCTTATCAGAAGTCCCAGAGAATTTTGCGCTTATCTTGAAGATCTTGCTCTCAGGGCAACTGATTACATAACGAAGTCACATTTTATTTAAAAGATTAAGTTTCTAGTCATTCGGGTTACAAAGTAAATTTAAAACACAGATCTGAAATACCCTAGTGGCTTGCAAACCAAGAGTGGTTTTTTCTGTATCTCATTATTTTCAAGTCAGTCTTAAGAGGGTAGACTCTTGTGAACCTTGTAAAATAGCAATTATGGGTGATTTCCTCCACAGAAATTGCTCAGTGTCACACTGAGACAAGCTTTAGAGAACCCTGATTCATGATTTTGGACTATTTGAAATTGGCATTGCTGTATCTTGAAATCTGTAACCATGCTTAAAGTGCTTAGGTCTCTCTATTCAGGTATTGTACATTTTATGTGGTAGTATGAAAACTTTGGTCTGTGTTTATATTTATGCCCCTCCCATTCAACTTCCTAAATAGTACACAGATATTGCATAGACAATGTGATTCCACCAGATTTTAAAACCCTCATCATATTGATTCCCTCTTTCACTCAGAGGCATTAGTGGGCATGCTGATTTGCCCTGGGTGTTCTGCACTGGTTCACAGGCATTTCTAGTATTTTATGTTTTGTAGCTTTGTTAGCTTTCTCTCTGTGGAGTCCAAATCTATTATCATATCTGTATCCATAATGACTATTCTGTAAATCTGTGGGTTTGGTTGAAGGTATCACACCATATTTACAGTGCAATATATTTTTATCCAACAACTACAGAACAGATATTAATAGAAGACATAGACAACTTCTGTGAAGTACATGGACCATAAGACCTCAGTTCCTATTTCCCTCTGCAGATGAAAACCACAGTCTCTCCAAAGGCATTTGTCTAAAAGAGCTCTTTGTTGCCTGTGTGGAGCTATGCTGCAAGTCCCAAAGCTTTCCCAGGGAAGTGCCACTGCTGGAAAACAGAGCTCTGGCAGAATGAAGCAATTCTTCAGGTCTGTGCTAGTGTTGATTCATACAGCAGCTCCCACGGCATGCTCAGGGCCAGATGAAGCCCCAGTGTGAGGCAGAGTGAGGCTGGAGGCTGCGTTTTATCCAGCTTTCATGCCTCACAAGAGGGGAATGGAGACCAGCAGTGGCTTAGCAGTGAGGGAGGTGAAAGACAGGAGTGGAATGGCTGGGTCAGACAAGACATGCAACTTTAAAATGGGAATACAAAAATATGAGCACTACATCCTCAGCATCTTCACAGGGTGGTGTTCAGTCCTACAAAGCACAGAAGTGGGTGGCTGGTGGGCAGGTGGCACTGTCCTGCCAAAGCACCTTGGGTCTTTCCACTGAATGGCACAGGACTCCCCTCCTAAGGAAGCAGAACAATGCTGGTGGAGACTGCCCAGTTAATTTCACCCAAGGTGTCCTCTAAATATGACTCCAAAACCTGAACTTAGCTGTAGAAGGTGCAAAAAATATCTAGTCCCATGCTGGGTGTCTCTGACCCTAACAGAGACCTTAGGCTGCTCCTGAAGTAATAGACCAGATGAGAAAGCAGAATTTCTAGCATATGGAAAATGTCTTCGCTGTTCTTTGAAATTTGATTGTGGTTTGAAGTGTACTGAACCCATAACCGTCTGAAGCTTCTCACAAACTGAAAATTCTAAGAAAATGGCACTTCAGAAACAGTGTGATGTGATGCTTGAAAATAAAATGTACTCCATGGACCCTGAAGCTGCCTAGCGGATCTGACATGCTTACGTTTCCAAATGCTGACAAAGATTCATTTTTAACATGCATACCAGGTCCTTTTTCAGTGATATCTGTGTGCAATCACAATTTCCTTTTTTTGTAAAGATCATACAGAGTAGATGCAATAGAGACTACAATATTTTTAATGTATACACCAATTTAAATTGAGACTTAAATGAAGCTGTGATAAGCACCACAGAGTGAAAAAGTGGTAAGTATTTAAAGTCCCAATTCATCAGAAACACTCATCAGTGGGATTGTTTCCATGCATGAAGCTTGGCACTCATGTAAGTACCTTTTTGGACCTAGGCCAGGGAGAAATATTGATTTTGATGAGTTTTCCATTAATCGCATTGGAAGATTAAACACTCGGTTTTGGGGGGAATCATGTAAGTAAACAAATTATTTTGATTTTCTAAAAAAAATTGCATTGGTCCCAAAGGCTAGCTAGTTGCAATTTACTCTTGGAGTAAATGCTTAGTCGCCATTAGATGTCTGTGAGGCAGGAGATGGCATTCTATAAATACTGCATGACCATGACCACGGCAGGGTGATGCTCGTTCCTAAATTGGATCAAGCAAATGCTGATATGTGAAATATGCTCTCTGCTCTCCTTGCCTTCCCCTTCTCCTGCTGCCCCTGCTCTGCTCCCTCTCATTGCATCTTACCATGCCTTATACCCCTTAATGCCTGGATATTTTTAGAACCATCATCATGCTGAAGGCATGGTGACAATCGTATGTGCATAGACAAAATATGTGAAACAATGTAGTATGCCATCTTCTATGGACATTTATAACCTGCTTGGAAAGGCTCACTAAGGAAGTGACATATGTTACTAATTAGTCTTGTTGCTAATAATAGTAATCTTCCAGTTTATAGTGTTTGGTTTTTTAATCTGGAGCAGGTGAGGACCACCAAGGGTTCATGACCTGCATGGAGTTCATGAAGCTGTTTGAAGTGCGTACTGAAAACATAGGTTGAAATGTGAGTCACCTAAACATCCAGACAAATGCATGCTTTGCATATGGGTTACTTCTCTATGAGAGCATTATGCACACATTCAGTCATTTCTGCACCTTACTCTGAAACCTGGGAGCTGTGTATGCCTGGGAAAAGTTGGGCAGTGTTGTCTGGAATTATTCACCATAACACTGGAGTAATTTGTGTTGAAGAGCAGCAACTGTCCAACAACAACTAAAACAATGTAGGGCAAGAGGGAAAAATAGTTATCTAGACAAAATTACAAATAATACTTTAAAGTATATTCTTTCTTGAGTATGACACCATTGATATGAGCAGTTACCTTATAATTGGGATCCTAGGTGCTGTTTTCTATGGGGTAACCTACACCTTCTTTGATATAAACTTGCTAACGCACATGAGTACACAAAATACCCTGGACGTGGGGTACCAGCTGCCAGTATCCCAAGCTGTGATTCTGAGTCTACCACTAACATCTCCATTTCCTCCTAAAGCCTCTTTGATTGTTATTTAAAAAAAAAAAAACCAAATACTTTTTGCTGCATTTTCTATCAGTTTCTGTGGCTCATACCTCTAGTTCTCTTCCTCATTCACTCACATACTAAAACATGCCATGCTGCATTTACGTTCAGTCTGGAGTCAAAGTCCTGTAACCATACAACGCAGCATAATTCAATGACAGATGACTTTAGTTGTAGGGGGTGACAGCCCAAAGGCTGTACTGTTTTGCTCATCACAAGAAGAGCTTAACCACTTCTTCCAGCTGGCTTGAACAAATATTATATCCCTCACTTACAATAATGTTTCACTCAACCATCACCAAAATAATGGTTGTTGTAGCCTTAACCAACCAAGCCATCTCTCCTTGCTAACTGTACAGTTCTTCTACTAGTTTCTATATTAAGTGTGAAGAAGAAGAAGAAGAAAAATAGGACAAATATAATTTTCTAATGAGTTAGAGAAAACCCAGAATGTCCTTGGGAGTGACTGCTCTAGGTTATATCCCTATGAAACAACAGGAAAATTGGATAAGGAAAAGTGAGGTCATGGTAGTTACTGTAGGTAGGACATGGCAGCAGACAAGTCTTAGATATTTGAAGTAAGCATGGACCATGGCTGTGTGGAAGGAGGCTGGAAAATTTGGAGAAATCACAATTATATCTTCAGTGCTATACCTTGTCTGGGTACTTTGGTGAAGGCATTTGAACTCATTTAATGTCCATAAACCACAGGAAATCTTCCTCATGGGATTTTTCCATAGAAGTAAAACTGTAATATAAGCTCCGTGAACAAGAGCAAGACAACAAGAGCCAAGGAATGAAGCCCTTGGTGGTTTGGTGCTCAGCTAATACCAACAGATGTGTGTGCTGCAAAGGAAACATCCATGTATGCTGATTGAAGGCACTACTGATGACAGAAAAAAGCAGGACTGAATTTTTTTTTTTCTCTATGCTGTGGTTATAGGGACAGGTCTCTAACCCTGTGGTAGATCACTCATATCCTGTCTGTGGTTTTGACTTCCTCCATGAAGACCCAGGGCACTGGATGTTGAGCCTAGGGGAACCCAGCCTGGTGGTTCTAACACAGCAACCCACTGTAGACCCCCAGCTCTTCATCTCAGCAGAAAGACAAGCTGGTGTAAGTTCAATAATGTGGAAATGAGGACAACAACTACTGTGCGGCTAAAGTTGTACCTAGCTTGTGTTTTAAAACCTTAATTTCACACTGCCTGTAGGTTTGGGCTCTTAGAACAATGGAGGTCGTTTATGGATAGTTTGAAGAAAATAGAATTTAGCTACTTTTTTGTGTACATGTTGGACAGAGCCAGTATTCATGACATTTCAGGGGCTGACTGGAGAATTGTAAGCACGTGATTTGTAGGTACAGCTTTATTCTCAGCACTAAAACCAAAAAGTACTGTGTACTGCAAGGAACAGGTTGTGGTTTCTGCTCTGATGGACTCCAAGAGGCGGACAACTAATACATACAGTGCACACAGAAGAAACAGCTCTGGTGCAGGAGGGACAGGGCTGGGAACGCCGCAGGTCGGAGCTCCTGCATAATCTCATATGAGAAGCATTACTGCCTCAGACTCCACAAAGAATGGGTTGACCAACACAGGAGTCAGAGCTAAAGTCAGTGTGGCAGTGTCCAGTGAGCATCAGCAAAAGGATCAGATGTTATGCTACACAACGGGAGCCAGACAGCAGCCTGCAGAAAGGTGGCAGCAGTGGGGTTTGAAAACTCCCCCAAATTCCCAGGTCCTCAGAATGGAAGATGGAGAAAATTTTCTCAAGATTTTAGGGAACTTGAAAGGGTCTTAACAGAGAGGAACACACAAAGTTCTCATAAAATCCCCGTCTCCTGCAAACAGTGCAAGATAAGAAAGAATTGGCAGTGAGTCAGTAGGCAGGCCAATGGTAGGAAGCCAAGGGCTGGGACTGTAGCAGCAAATCTCTCATCCAAGGAGCAGACTGTGCCCCACAGGAGGAAGACAAATGGTTTTCCAAGAACTGATCTGACTACACTGTTAAACTCATATCCAAAAGCAGAGGGTGAAGTGAGGAAACAGTCAGTGGTCATTTAATACAAAATCAAAATATGAGGTGCTATGCTGTCAAAACTAAACAGTCTTAGCATTTCTAGAAGTCATAAAAGTTAATCTCCTTACTCAAAATGTTGCATCTAATCCAGGAAATTTTGTATTAAACCTCATCTTGACAGTAAAAGAAGAATTGACCACAGAGTTAATTTTAGTGATGGCTTTGATACAAATGGTCTTACTTAATTGGCTTCTTGTGTACAGGCAAAACAAAATCCAGGTGATTATTGTAATGAACTGATACATACACTCAGTCTCTTAAAAAAGTGTTTTACAAACAGAAACAACTATAATCCAAATAACCTGGAAAGGAGCATGTGAAAATATGATCGTTAACTCAGGGTTTTTTTAAGATTTGTCTTAAAATAGCCCTGGAAATCCATAATCCCACAACCAAGGAAGAGACAAAACTTCCGAAAACCTTGCTTAGAAGCAAAATTAAATAATCCATTTATGTTTGAATATACACACAGTTTCTATTGACAACAGAAGTGAAAGATCACTTTAGAAAAGAAGTTTCGAGCCAAAGATTAAAAAAAAAATAAACTCAGCCTACATAAAAGGGAGGAAAACAGGCTAAAATAGCTAATCTCAGAATTGCAAGAATCATAATTAATGAATTATACTTCTACCAAGGCTGTGCAGGGATTTTCCCCATGCTATTATGCATTTCTGTTATGCATTGGATGGTGAGACACTGGAACAGGTTGCCCAGAGAAGCTATTGCTGCCCCTTCCCTGGAAGTGTTTAAGGTCAGGTTGGATGGGGCTTTGTGCCAACTGATCTATTGAAAGGTGTTTCTCCCTGTAGCACTGGGATTGGAAGTAGATGATCTTTAAAGGTCCATTCCAACCCAAAACACTCTATGATTCTATGATTCTGTCAATGGAAAAAAATAAACCAAGTCCTCACACAGTTATTATGGGCTACAAAGACAGAAGGATATAAATGCTATATTTAGAGTCAGAGGTTGTAAGACATTACCACAGGCCAGGGCACAACTCTCTGGAAAACTGACTTGAAAAAACACTAGCAAGCAGCAGTAGGTATTTAGCTGGCCGTGGCCTGCCATGCTGATGCTTTAGAAAGGCTAAATTGGACTGAATGTCCATGTTGGATGTTGATTGCCTTGGGGTATTCCTGTTGGGGACCCAGAATCCAAGTAAATGTCAATAAATTTGGGCAGCAATAGTTGACACTACCATGTGCCTGAGGGATTGATAAAGATGTCTTGGAAAAAAAGACACAAGAAAAAACATTTATGTGGCTTATGAAAAAAATGGAAGGTGACTGAGTTGTTTGATCACTGCCTAGAAGTCTGACACTGAAGAAGCTCAGTTTGGTGGACAAAGGTATGGGAGTCCAACCACAGGGTGCTGAGGTCAGAAAACTTCAGAACAGAAGCTGAGTGTGAACTTTGAACAGTGATGGAAACTTGCTTCTTGTTCATTGTTTCTTGTCTTTGAAGTCTTTAAATCAAGACTAAGACATCACGCTTGACCAACCTGACAGCCTTCTATGGTGGAATGACTGGCTGGGTAGATGAAGGGAGAGTGGTAGATTTTGTCTACCTTGACCTCAGTAAGGCTTCTGACACTCTAGCATAACACCCTCCAAGGAAGCACCCACCTTTACTTTGAGGGTGACAGCACTGGAACAGGCTGCCCAGAGAGGTTGTGGAGTCTCCTTCTCTAGGGACATTAAAAACCTGCCTGGACATGGACATGCCTGTGCAGGAGGTTGGACTAGGTGATATCCAGAGGTGCCTTCCAACCCTGACCATTCTGTGATTCTGTGATTTTTTTCAAGAAGATAGTTCTTGGAACAGAGCTCTGTGAAGGTTCACATCCCACTCTTGGGAAGGTGTTGGACTAGAAGAGTAGGATCATAAAGTTCTAGATTGTAATCAAACACATCTTTGTATGCCCCTGGCTTGGTATTATTCCCTCAAATGTTCTATGTAGAGAAATGTCTAAGAAGGAAAATTAATTGCAAGTAAGGATATTAATTACTTTTGTTGCAATTTATCGGAATCCCAAATTCATTCTCACTGGCTTCCATGGGGTTTGAGAGATGGCAAGTGACCTTGCTCCATTGAGTCAGTTGCTCAAATTTAAACCATGAGTGCAAAATTAGTGATCAGCCTGCGCTGTGCTGAGTGTCTGGTTGCAGTTTGTGCCATATGTGCATTCCATTTCAAGGGGGCCTGTGAGAACAATTTGGAGGACATCTGTTAGCAGGGCAGTCCCACAGGAACGCTCACAAGTTGCTTGTGAAACAGCCCATTTTAATTTTGAAAATCCTCTGCTTTGTCTACAAGATAGGGGATTTTCTTTACAATTTGTCAGGGTTGACTCTGCTGAATCCAACTGGCACCAGCTTTGGCAGCCCATCCATAACCCAGTGATTAGAAGGAAATAGTCCATCTTTACTAGTCAAGATGTCCAGTTCGCATTTCATTCATTCATTTTCCATTTGTGCTGTCAGGTGTTGTAGGTCCTGATGATATCCCTAGTCTCCCACACAGAATACTTTTTAAAACAAGAAGTATTTGAAATTCATCACTAAAAGGGCTTGTCCACCTTTCTCAAACCCCTTCTCAGGGGTTTTATTTATTTTATAGGCCCAGTTTTTAGAAGAGGGTCTTGAAAGGCTATTGGAAAACTTCAGCTTCCTCATAGTTTGAAGACATTTTGAAATCAAACTATCTCAGATTTCTGTCACAATATTTGGTGATCTAAAAAAAGGTAATTACCTATCCCCAAAAACCTTGCCTCGAAGTAACTTCGCTATTGACAGCTCTTTAGTGCCCCCTCATGATGATTTGTGTTTGACAGCATAAGAAAGAATATGAACCTTTGGTTAATTTGGAAGTGTTGTTTGATGTGCAAACTTTTGCACTTATGCACTGTAGGTGTCCCTTTTTAATGAGATAAATACATTTTAAAATTATAACCCTATCATTCAGCTTCACCCCTGTTACAGTAACAGAGTGAAATGCTCTTGTACAATGTTGCTATTGCAAAAGCAAATTAAAAAGTAAACTGCATAGGGTTCTGTCATGTTCAATTTTGTCAAAACCAGGTTAAAGGAGATGCTGTCTTTGAATTCTCTGTACTTGGTATTATTTCAATTGCCCAAAACTGCCTAGCTTTCTGCAGGAGGCTTAGAAAAACAGGGGTGACATCCTAAGCCTATGGATACTGATAACAACACTTCTCTTGACTTCAGAAAGTTTAGATTTTTGCCAACGACTCAATCTTAAAAAAGAAGAAAAAATGTACCTTGTAAATTGTAGACAGTGAGAAATTTACCAGCTTTTTACCTAGCTTTACTCAATTTAAACTTGTATATGCCTAAGACTCGTAGATATGCTAGTGAGTGTGTCTGTGCATTAGGCAAAATAAAATCAAATCTCTTCTTGAACCTACTTAATTTACACATTTGTGAGAGGTCAGATGGTGAGCAGTGGTTAGTAGAGCTCACTGAAGATTTTCAGGGGAAATAAAAGTATCTTACAAATATTAAGGTCCTTTTCTGGCTATTCACGGTGCTGGTGCTGATGAGGTGCTGAGAATGCTCCCCACGGGTCCATTTGAAAACACTGATCAGAGGCATTTTATAAGAAACAGTCCCCTCTTTGCCTCATTTTCATTCCTCCACTCTTCTGACATTGTATCAACTTCTTGAGCTAACAGGGGTTCCAGCACAAGGCTATCCATTGACTGAAAAACTGTTTGAACATTTCAAGTGCTGTTAGTACTCTACAAAGGATTCAGTAATTCTTGTGATAGCTGCTCCATCTTTCCTGATGGTTATTTTAGTTCCAGAGCTGTTATTAGAAAGCGTGGCTGACATGCCTAAGGGACAGAATGCCATCCAGAGGGACCTGAACAAGCTCAAGAAGTGGGCCCATGGGGCTGAACAGGCCAAGTGCAAGGTCCTGCACCTGGGCTGGGGCAGCAGCTGGTATCAATACAGGCTGGGCATGAAGAGATTGAGAACAGCCCTGCTGAGAAGGACTTGGTGACACCGGTGGATGACAAGCTGGACATGAGCTGGCAATGTGTGCTCCCAGCTCAGAAAGCCAACCTTATCTTGGGCTGGATCAAAAGGAGCATGGCCAGCAGGTCGAGGGAGGGGATGCTGCCCCTTTGCTCTGGTGAGACCCCACCAGGAGTGCTGCATCCAGTTCTGGAGCCCTCAGCACAGGAAAGACATGGACCTGTTGGAACAAGTCAAGAGGAGGGCCACAAATCAGAGGGATGAGACAAAGACAGGCTGAAAGAGTTGGGGCTGTTCATCCCAGAGAAGAGGAAGCTCCAGGGAGGCTGGGAGACCTTATTGCAGCCTTTCAGTACTTAAAGGGGGGGGTTATAAGAAAGATGGGGACAAACATTTCAGCAAGGCCTGTCGCGATAGGGCAAGGGGTAATGGTTTTAAACTAAAAGAAGGTAGATTTAGACTAGAAATAAGGAACAATTTTTTTACTATGAGGGTGATGAAACAGTGAAACAGGTTGCCCAGAGAGGTGGTAGATGCCCCCTCCCAGTAAATAGTCAAAGTCAGGTTGGACAGAGATCTCAGCAACTTGATCTAGCTGAAGGTGTCCTGGCTTATTGCAGGGGGGCTGGACTAGGTGATCATCAGAGGACCCTTCCAGCCCAAACTATTCTATGATTCTATGATCATAGAATGATCTCTCTGAATGTACTGTTTATCAGTAAAGTTGTATTTTAGACATGAAACTGGTCTTCTGGCTTAAAGAACTTGGGTGGTCCCAGCATATGTTTTTTACAGGGAGAATACAAATTAACTTGTCAAACTTCACAAATAAAGAACTTCTTAGGAACTGGCTACTTTTCCACAAAGATACAATCTTCTCTTATGCTTGCTTAATGAACCAGGAAGCTGAGATTGCCTTCTCAGGAAAAGTTTCCAGAGCAGTTTAGCTACTGAAATAATGCATCTATAACCATGGTAAAAGTAGTCATCTGTTTCACTACTGGCACTTCTCTGTCATTTTTGAATTTTCCAACATCACTGGATGAGGAGCAGGTAACACAGAGAGAATAATGAAGTATGTCTGAATAGTAGAAGACTGTTAAGTACTGAGATACTTAGCTGATAACAAAAGCAGTACCTGAGAACCATTTACTATGTCAAGCAAGACACTTTCCGGAAAAGGCCTTTAAACATGTAACACAGTGTAGAGGAAAGTCTTTGGAAACAGGAAATAAGAAGTTTGCAAAATCCTTATCGAAAAATTGAATGTGAGACACAATTTAAGATGACTTGATGGGAGAATAAGAAATCTTGAATAAGAAGATACATATCCTGGAGGTTTTCCAGTCCTTTTAACTTGTGACTCATTTTCCTAAACAACAGCTCCATTTATACTTGGTTCTCAAAATCTTTCAGATAGAAGGAACACAAAAACCTTTAGATGAAGGACCATGGTGCTGAGCTGCTGACGGGGAATCATGCAATGTCTTGCATGGTACAGTGAGCTTGAGAAAATGTAATGCTAGCTATGCTGCATAGTAGTTCAGAAGAGGTAAGAGCTGAATCACAGCTTGATCCTGGCCACCCCACTGAGCTGCAATCCTTTATGGAGTAATTGCACATATGCCAATGGGATTGCAAAAAAGGTGAATTCAGCATGGAGATTTTAACAGAGCAGTGGTTCTGAGAAAGGGCTGCAAGATGTATTTATTCCTAGAAAAGTGACAAAACTGATTTAAAACAGCTTTGGTTACAAAGCAAATAAAAACGAAGGATTCAAAAACTGCTGTGCTGGCATCTCATCTCTGCAACACATGGTCACATAAACCTGCAAGTAAATGCTTAGTAGCACTTTTCTGTGTGGAACATTTCAAAACCCCACTAAGCAGAAGATGCCCCAGCTGTCAGAGCTTCCTCACAGCCTTCAGCACTTCCAACTCATCTCATGGTTCTGTCGATACTTTAATTCCTTATTAAAAATACTAAGTGTCAGTCCTGGTAAGAAAATTTTATTCTTCAGGATCTGGTAGGGGAAGGGTCATGTTCATGCTTTCCCCTGTTGCAACTGATCCTTTATTTTCTTTTCTCTTAGCCAATTTCTAGTCCGTGACAGTATTCGGTCTCATATATTAGGGTATTTTTTTCCCAGATTGCCTCCTGTGAAGGACTTTGTGTTATGCCTCTTGGAAGTCCAAGAAAGTCACATCCACTCTTCTGGCAATGTATTAAAAAAACCTCTAGTAGATTAGAGAGACAATTTCCCTTCAGTGAATCCAGACTGAGTTGTCCCCATTCTGTCATGTTCATCCGACTAAACTTCTGGTTTTGATTAGTTTCAACCAATGCAGCTGGCACCGGAGAAGGGCTCACTAGTCTGCCATCCTAGGATCAGCTCTTTCTAAAATACAGATATGACATAATGAAAGGCAGTGTATTTTGGTTAGCAATTCAGCTCCTTTTTTCTTGAATTCCTCCAGTTCTCTTGGGATATGCACCTTTCAATCCTAGCAACTTGTGGCTTTTTAGCTTGTTCAACACCTTATGGTTTAACATCTCACTGTCTATGATTTGAGCCTGAAAAAATACATCTGGGGCCAATATTTCCCAGCATTCTCTGTGGCGCAGACTGATACTAATAAATTCTTTAGCTCTGCTCTAAAGGCCTTTATGCTCCTAAATACTTCCTTGTCACCTTGGTGCTCTAGGGAGTCTCTCTGAGGCTTCCTGTTTCTGATATGGTAAAGCTTGACATCGCTGGCTATCTGCTCCTCTGAAAGCACCGTTCCGCGTTGTATGTGCCTTTATAGAGATGCCTCTATAGGACTGCATTTCCATTCTCTGACCTTTGGCATTGAGGCACATTGCTCTCATTCACAGCATGCAGCTGAAATAGATACTCCTAAAATACACAGTGCACATTAAAACCAGGACTCCTTAAAAGCCTGGACATCACCAGGTTGTGCTCTAAAATGAATAAAGAAATCATTCAGATCCCCAGTCATGGCTTGTTTTGAGTGTTTAGTTACCATAAAATGAAACATCAGTCTCTCAATAGTCACTTGCCAAGGTGCTCAGTTTGAGGAAGTACGTTCTCTGGAGAAGATATTTCCTTCGAGCCAATAGTACTGAGCCAGCAATTCCTTTCAGAATTGATCTTGAAATAAACAGCGCATTCTTCCACGGGCTTGTATTAGTTACAGCTGACAGCAAAACACACCCAAATAAAACAGAGCACCACTGGACTGAACAAGCTTGATAGTACAGCTAAGCTCTGAAGGAGAGCTGGAGTCCCCACAACCTGTTATTTCTCTAGAACAAGAAGGGGTATTTGCCCACCAAGAGCTCAGGATATTTACTTTGCTAAAAGAAAATGGGTGCAAACTCTTCTTGCCAGCTTGCAAATACTTCTGTTCTAGCTCCCTTCTTTGTGTGTGTACACTTCCTTGCCTCAACCAGTGAACACTGGTTATGCAGATGTTATGCAAAACAGAGAGGATGCAAAGTGTGGGTGTTCAGAAGAGCCAGTGTTTATCCCCCTGGGATGCTGAAGGTCTTATGCAGAGCAGCTGGCATGGCCTCCCTTGGTGGGTGAGACAATAGATGTCTTATGCTTCTTGGTCTGTGTCTCAAATTTATTTGCCCTATGAATGTCTTCAGAGCAGCTCTTCATGGCAGGGCTCTCCCTGGGCTATCGCAACTTCAGAATAAGCTCAGACCCATGATCCATGCACTCAGGAAAGATTAGATAACATTTAATGGCACTATTTACAAGGCCAAAATTGCACAGACTTGGAAACTTAAGACCATAAGAGAAGTGGAGAAAAAGTCTCTGGGTGCATTCTGGGCCAAAGGTATTTTCTTGACTCAGCTTTCCTTTTCTAATTATTAAAATTATTTGTGTTTGTATTGTTGGACAAACATGTCATTAAGCTTAAACCTTCCTTCAAGGTGTTTTTAACCACTGGACAGGAACTGCTAATGAAGAGCTACATCCTTGCTCAAACAGGGCAGCAACCCATCCTGGTAACTTAAGGATGATGTGAAAAGTTGTGTATGTTCATACACTGTCTGTGTTGGGCTGATGGGCACTGTCTCAGAGCTGGCTCCGGGATTTGGCTGCCCTAATACCAAGGCAGCGGTTGCCATACCCTTGCTACAAAAAACCTCCTCAGGGGGATAAATTGGCAGATCCTGGCCTTTTCTGACCAAGGTTTTTCTCACAGTCTAGTTATCCATAGCACTGAGAACCCACAGCCCTTAACACCCAGTGCTGTGCACTTCTCCAAAAGCTCTAAATTTTTCTTAGGAAAAAACCCTGCTCTTGGCTTACTCTTTTCAGTCACTTTCTGCCCCAATCCAGTCTCCAGGAGTCAGGGGATGTGAGATGGCTGCAATTGCTGTGCTGGTAATGAAGAGAACAGACCTACTGCGTCAGCCCTCTGTCAGGCTTATATTGCTCCACTTCATTTTCTGTGCCTTCAAATCCCTCATCTTCACACTTGTCACTTGTGATAGCAGGTAGGAACGTGCTACCTGCATTTAAAGCATAAAATGTTTTTATAACCAAACATGGATCAGATTGAAATGTAATTGTTCAGCCACTATGACTTGCTTCTCTATGTTTCAGTGCCTGTAGTTAGATGTGATTTGTGACACTCCGTTTAGATACAATATTTTACATTGATTTAGCATGTCAGCCTCGTATTGATCCCACGCTTGGGCCTTGTCATTTGTAGATGGTGCAGGCTGTAAGCTTCTCAGCCTATTTGAGGGCTGACATCTAAATCCTTAGTACACACCATTGTCCTCCCCCAGTCATGCTTTTGTAATCATTTTCCTGATTTATATCCTGTCCCAAAATGTGATTGAGTGAAAATGGGGTTCCGTTGATTTTCTAGGTTTCCAGGTTTTCTCTTATGTGTCTTAAATGCCTTTACTGATCTCATCCCTCCAGCTTGTATTGGCATGTAAGAAAACCTGGAGGATCAGAAAATCAGCTGAGCCACAAATAACCACATCTTCCATCAGTCTCATTGGATTTGTTCAGGCAATGCTGCACTATGGCAAAATTCTTTTTTGTTTCAGTATCTTGTTTCAGATGATGACAAAAGTAACAACCAGAAAGTGAGGTTTGTTGTTGTCTTGTACCATGCAGCATCCTTGGAAATAATCTGGGCACACCACACTCCTCAGTCACAGTGCAGATGGGTTTTGAGCCCACTACATCAGACTGGAGCACTGTAGAGATATATGCTGTGAAGAGGGCACGGTCCTGTATATAATTCATGGCATCAGAATGAAATTAAATGAAACAGCATGTTGCTAATGCCATTTGGCATTATACAGGATTTAAATAATCTTCGGAGGAAGAGAACACATTTTTTACTTTAAGAGAACCAAGAAAGCTAACTAATTCTTTACATATTGAGGCACCTTTCTGATTCATTGTTCTATTTAGATTGAGCTTTAAAATCTCCTTATTTCTTTAGCTGCTCTGCCTATTAAACTTTCCCTTTGTCTGTCATGGTTTTGTACAGCATAGTGGAGCTTACAAAACCTGATTTAATTATATTTTGGAAGAAGACCTAGATTGCAACCACAGAGCTGCCACCTTCACACAACCTCCAGTCAACTGCCAGGTTGGGAATATCACCTTTTACATTTGTAATGTAGTTCCATGTAGGAAAAGATGAAGCTGAAACCTCTCGGCTGAATGTAAGTGTACAGTCCCCTTGGTTGCTGCAATAATGATAAAGTTGCATTTTGATGTAATTAGCAGCTTGATCCTCAGAACTGACCTTCAAAGATATACAAGGTTCAACCTCCATTGCCCAGATAATGAGTTGAAAAATAGTAACACAAACATTTACAAATAATTTCTTTCTTTATTCACCAAACTCCCCAACTTGATTCTAATCCATGGGGTGAGAGGACACAACAGTGTCTTCCACTTGACAAACGGAAGTAGCTTTACAGCAAGGGTAGCAAATTGACTATAAGTCACCAGCAGAGATAAGCTGAGATATGATCTCTATCAGACCCTTTTTATCTACAGCAATTTGGCAGTGTCAACACTTAAAAACACTGTGGCCAGGCCCTCTGGACTCTTGAGAAGGAGGCTACTCTGAAAACATAACTTTGCGTTTAGTGGCAAGTGGTATCCCAGAAAGAGGTCTTCTGGAAAGAGAGGGAGGGAGGTGGTATTAGTGAGGAAAGACCTTAGGGCATCTGGGGACAAAGCCAAGCCAACAGCAACCTTTACTGGTAATGCACACCCTAGCCCATCCTCTGGTGCCAGCTGGCTGCAAAGGACCTGTTTGCTGCTAGCTGGCTCCTGAGGTCAATGGCCCAGTGAGATGGGGGACAGCTATGCTGGTGTCCCTTTGCCTCTCTTATGCAGGTGGCAGAAACAGGATGGCACTGCAGGACTCTGAATGGATCCACGAATATCAGCCTTGTAATTTTAACGGAGACATCTTCCTTATCTCACTACACATACCTTTTACTAACAATAGAGCTATTGATTCATGTGGAAAAAGGGAGAGCTGGCTCCTGGCACAGGACCTTACATACTTTTTGGATCTAGCTCAGTTTTGATCCACTCCAGAGCCTATGAACAAAAGTACTTACAAACAAGACTGTGATTCAGATATCAGACATTTAAGTGCATTTTCTAGGCCCTTTGCTCCTATAACAGAAAGCTCACACCCTTCCCAAAAGAAACAGTCTCCTGTTCTCTTTCCAGCATCTGCTGTTGAGCGCTTTGCTACTGAGTATATAATGGAATTTATTCATTTGCCCCCTCTCCTTGGAGTGATGCCTACCTAGTAGTGATATTTAGCAGGTGACTTACTTTTGTAGCTTCCACTCTAAGCCTCCTACAGTCCTGCCCAGGTGGAACTGGGCAGCATCCAGGGAGTTTCATTATTTTTCTTGGGGAAAGAAAAGATTTGTAACACAAATGAAGTGTTACTGATATTTTTTTTTCCAGAAAAATAAGTTTATTCAGCTACACATTTGTCTGTTGATATGTTATGCATCTAGTAAATCAGACTTTGGAGTAATTTTTTGATAGAAGTATCCACAGAAATAGTTCAAGGCTGTTGCAAAGCTTGTATGCTTCATATCTTTCCAAAAGGAAGACAAACATGAAATTTCAGTCTTGTCTCTGAAATATTATTTTTTCCAGCCTGTCTGCCCTGCTGACACCATGTCTCCTGTGTTCCTGCACAGTCCTGCTTTCTCTGTGGCCAGTGCAAAGGTTTTCCCTCCCTCTCCTATTGAGAGGGATCACAGTTGACTTGTGTTTAATCCAATAACTAATTACTTTAAAAATGAAACTGTATAAACACAGTCAATGACAGCATCAGGCATTTATGTGTCTAAGTAATAAGCTAAACAACAAAGCCCACACCCTCTCTGCTCCTTGTCATCTCCTTAGCAGGGATTGTATCAAAAGTTTGTAGACGTTATATGTCAAGATATACACAATATGCCAGAATTTTACCCCTCAGTTCATTTCCAAATAACTTCAGCCTGATCTAAATGTTTTTGGCTTCTCTGGAAGTGTGACCAAGCACTCACAACCAGAATATGACTGGTCTTCACCCCTAGTCTTCCCTGAACTCGTGGATGCACAAACTCCCTTCACCTGCATGTCACTGGCACCACAACCCTGCAGCCAAAGTTGGCATGGGATGCAAAACCATAGTTTCTCACAATGCTTTGGGACAATAATAAGAGCTGGTGAGACTTTGGTTGTTCCTGTGCCTGCTCTGCCTTAACCCGCCTTGTTTACAGTCAAGGGGAGTACTGTGATACCTCTGCCAGCCCTAGAACCCTGTCTGTGGTGGTGTGAGCAGACACTGCAGAACCCTTCCCACTTCCATCAGCCTTGGACAGACTCAGACCTATCTGCCACAGGCAGCCTTACTCTGTCTTCAGTACCCTCTTCTTGTCCATTTTGCCTTATAGAGGGCCTACTGCTTTGCCAATCCTCTCTTGGTGCCCACAGGTGCATGTTAAAAATACCAGGTGCAGCGGTTTCAGCTGTTGTCTCCTGTGGTTATGCAGGCTAGTAAGAGTTGCATCAGGTGCTGTGCATCAGGGAGTGACCAAGCAAACCCCTGCCTCTAGCCTGGGCAAGCTCCTTACCTGCACTGAGCATGGTGGAGCTCAGCAGCATACAAGGGCAGGCACTATAGCTTCAGCCAACCTCCTAATCCTGCTAGAGCAGAAAGACTTTTTGGTGCTTGTGGATGGGCAAAGTGCTGGTGAGTCTTTCCCAGGGCAAAACAAGGCCAGCTCTGAACAAGGCTCCCCTTGTTCTTACGCTTGACCTTTAGCGTTACTGTCTGAAATATGTTTAGGGTTTTCTTATGTGTAAGCTGTAGACATGTTTAGAGCTTTTGCATGCCCCTGGGTTGCCCTAGATGAGAGAGGTGGGGGAAACGCTGTGTGCCCAGGCACAAGGTCAAGAGAGAAAACTGCAGAGTCCTGATAAAGCTTCCTTGCTCTAGCTACACATTTCTGTTCTGGGGTAATTTCTCTGCCCACAGACTGTATTACAGACTTTGAATGCTGAGAAACTCTGCCCCCAGGGTACAGAAGGTTTGACAACCTGTGTGTGTGAAATGGGGAAGCAGGGAGCCTCTGCTTACTCAGTACCAGCGCAGGGCCCAAAGGGCATCATCTTCCTCATCCCCTGGAACTGCAGCGTCCAGTGAACATGCTCACCTGGGAGCTGGTGCCATGGGCTGAACTGCTTCCTAGGGCTGGAACTAGTAAAACTACATTTTCCCCATGGTTACGACCCTTCTTAGGTAGTTTCAAGCTAGGAATTGTTTGTGCAAGAGTGCAGACCTTCACCTTAGCATAGCTATATCCTTAGATGTGAAAACCGTGGGGCTTGAGTTACAGGTAGGTCTGACTGCAATTAAGAGGGAAACAACAAGGTGCTGCTGACATTCAGAGAGGTATTTATGATCTGGTTTTTTGTGTACATCTCACACTATAAATGCTCAGACACCGAGTGACAGTCTTTCTGTGTAATTGGGGAAACAGAGGACAAACCCACTTAATAAATGACACACATATGCATGCATACAAGTATGGTGATTCAGAAGGGCTAATTCCTCCAGACTAAGAAAATAAGCAAACAGGAGGAAAGGCAAAGACAGAAGGCTAATGGAAATTAATGATTTTTCAAGCCAAAATAATCACAGTCCCACAATCAATAAAGAAGATAACATTGGCTAAAATCCCTTCCAGACTCTGTGGCAAAGTGAAGGCTCAAATTAGAAATAAAAATGCACCATATGACAAAGAAGGAGAAGGGAAGCAGATCAGAGCTGATAAAAAATGCAAAGTTCTGAAGTCTAGAAAATCAGTAACGTATGATAAAAGTATCAGGGAAAAGAGGGACTTCTGAAAAATATGCCAAGAACAAAGGCCTTTTACTGGACCAGAGGACAGAGATCCCATGATGCAGAAGTAGACAATGGCAGGAAGGCAATTCCTCCAGTTGCTCTTTCCCCACAGTCTCCAGGGAAGCTGTAAGGGAAGGCTGTCAGACTACCTCCACTCCTGTCATGCTGTAGCCCCACTTAGGATATTTTCTATCCTCTGGCCCTGCTGCACACGTGAACTGTAAAGGCTTCCTTTGCCTTAGTCCCTGCTGAACCCTTCCTGCTGTTTTTCACGTGGGCCAGCAGAGAACATCAACCTTCCCCACAGAGAGGCACACTCAGTCCCCCTGAGGGATGGGAGCTTGCCATTTACATCCTCTGCAAGAGACCTGTTCTCCTTTGAACACAGACAAGCTGAGGTCTTGATTCACTGTGTTTTTACAGCATGGCATTTTATGTGCTAGTCTGCCAAGCCCTTTGTCTACCAACCACATTAATACAGGCAAGGGACAATAGCTCTAAGACATAAGCAGCAGCAAGACATTCATCTGCATGGCTGCCTTTACAGTATATATTCCACTCAACCTCTCATGAAATGCTTTTGAGCACTGTCACAGAGTCTAAGCCTGCCAAAACATGTATAGCTATTAAAGTTATCTATTTGAAATACAGCTTTTGATTCCCTTTTGCTCCCTATGTCATAGCACTGCACAGAATGTGCCAACACCAGCTTCTCTTCTCCATTGTATGCTTTTAGTTTGACAGTGGGGTGAAGGGCTCCCTCATGTCCCTCCGTTAGTCCCACATCAACTGTGTATGTGCAGAAACAAGGCACAGCAGGGCTACAGGCAATTATGCATTTAAATATCAAACACCCAGGCAGGTGTTTTCAAAACCTTCATCCCCTGCAGGAGGCACTGCCCACTAACAAGCTCTCAGCGGCTCTTTCCAAAGGTTTGGCAGTCAGTGACAGGCCCATGCCTGCAAAAAACACCTCCCTGTGTGAATGATAAGGGCAGCCACAGGGGATTTCTTAATTATAGGTTATCATTACCATGATTATATGGATTATCACGATAGTGACATTCCCCAATAGCCTTCAGCCATGAGCCAGAGTTATCAGCCGGTACTCACTGGTGTGGTCCAATGCACCTCCATCTTCCCTGGAGGCCGACTCCCACAATAGCACTGGTCCTGGTGGCCTCATACCTCTTCCTGCCCTGCAGGTTCCTGGTGCCCAACCCCATGCAAGTGGCTTGGCGGGACCACACAGGTTGCGACAAAGACATCCCGACACCACCCTGTGCCACCAGTGGCCACACTAACCCTCCAACCCCCATGAATATGATTTTAAAGCTTGTTGTCTGTTTTGCTGGGAGTTTGATTTAACTTTGTAGTGACACAAGTTCCTCCCTGCAATACACCAAAGGGCTTCTCTGTGAACAGTCAACTTGGCTCTTTTATTTTTTCTCTTTCCTAAAAGAGAAAGAAAGGGTATCAGAGACAGAGATTTCCACACCAGGTGCATTGCTTATCTGCTCTGTATAATGGGCTGTTGGTTATTAGATCAGGTCCTCACAACACAGGAATAGATTTCCCATCCCACACCTGAAAGGTTCTTGGATGACTCATCTGAGTACACATGAACTCCTCAGCTGCGGTGAGTACAACTATAATATAAACCAATTGTGGCCCAGTTTGGAAAAATATCCAGCCATGTCATCCAGGAGTGACTGTGACTGGAAATAACCTTTAAATAACTAGAGTAATTCATCTTATTCATAGGCTGCAGCAAACTGCTGTTTTAGAACAGGCTATACTTAGTGGACACCATATTATCCTGTGAACAGGATTTATTATGATGGATATAAAAACCAGTGAGGCTGTTCTTAAAACACCTTCCACCAAAGCATGCCTCTGCCTAAAACTATGGAAAATGCAAGATGTGTTGAACAGTGCACTGGAAAGGTGCAAGGAAGGCAAACCAAGGAAGGCTGAATCCCAGATGCCATTAATGGTTGTTGGAAGTAAATCCCAGAGAAGGCACCTTTCAGTCTCTTTTCAGATGTGACAGGGAAAGCTGGAGCTACAAACAAGACTCTGTGTGCTCTACAGTTTCTTCCCTGCATTTTGGAAAGCAGGAACTCCTCCATTTCTCAATGGACTGAACTGTTTCAGAGGGTGCCTCCTCCTGTCTTGGACACACCACAGAACTGAAACAACACTGTTGGCCAAAGCTTCTTAGAGATATAAAAGCTACCAAGCTGTCTGCATGTTAAAATGAAAAGGTAGCTGCTTGTTCACCTGTTGATTGCTACTGAAGACCATACAACCCTTTTGATACCCGATAAACAAGTCTGGGCTTAGCCTATGATGCTTGATAGGAGAGCTCTCCCACATGCAGGACTACAGGTGACCCTCCCGCATTCGTCTTAAAACAACAAAAACACTTCCAGTGATTTCAACACTTAATTCAATAATTTGCAAGTACCCTGTTGAATTAAAGGTTTCTCATATGATCTTAAAAGTCTGAAAAAGGGTCCTTGTAGTAACAGGTCAAGTAACACTATGAAATCTGACAAGATGTCATGAGTGCTGCTTTTTTTTTCTGGAAGCGGAAGTCATGTAAAGAGAGATATTTGCAGAGATATTTATACTCTGCATTTGCAGGGCTGCTTCCAGGTTTGTTGAAGACAAACTGATGTGAGCTTACTCCAACCCCATCCCTGAGGCAGGAAACAAGGAAACAAGCATCCAGAGGAAGAGATGGGAACTTAAACTGCCTTTGCTATACATGTGCATAACAACACCCTCTGGGGTTACTTGCAGAAGATACTTCAGGAAAGCCTGGTCCAAAGACTCTGCCCACAGCCAAGCTAATGAGAGCTTTGTGCAATTCCTTACAGTGTTTGAGCAGACAGGCATAAAATTTTTGCAAATTCTGAGCCCACAGGCTCTCTTCTCCACTTTCCCTCAGAGTTTGAAAAGTCAGTATTTCCTGCTAATTAATCATATCTGCATAAATGAGTGAAGGTAGCATGGTAAGTGAAGTATTTCACAAAGGAGAGAAGAATGAGTCAACAGCAAAGAAGTGATTTTTAATATAATCCTCTTTCATTTACAGATCCTACATCCATCCTACAGAGAGAGGCTTGAACACCATGGACTCTAACGTGGAAAGCTCCACTACTACTGCTCACCACTGGTTGCTGGCAGCATTTTCCTGGTGAGGAGAGATGCCAGACCCCACTACCAAGTCTCCCTTTGAGCCATGCCCAGGTCAGATGAAAGACCAAAACTGAAAACAGACCTTGGTTTTGCCCTTTGTGTAGCTCAGGCCTAGCTCAGGGCTTTTTTTTTTTTTTTTTTTTTTTTCTATTTTTTTGCTAGTTCTGTAGACATCTGTAGGAAAAGTCCAGTGTGGCCAGCTGGCAACCGGTCACAGGTGGTGTTCCCCAGGGCTCAGTGCTGGAGCCAGTCCTGTTTAATATCTTTATTGATGATCTGGATGAGGGGATCGAGTGTACCCTCAGTAAGTTTGCTGGCAACACCAAAACACCAAGCTGGGCGGGACTGTTGATCTGCTTGAGGGCAGGAGGCTCTGCAGAGGGCTCTGGACAGGCTGGACTGATGGGCCAAGGTCAACTGTATGAAGTTCAATAAGGCTCAGTGCTGGGTTCTGCCCTTGGGTCACAACAACCCCACATCGTGCTACAGGCTTGGGGAGGAGTGGCTGGAAAGCTGCCTGGAGGGAAAGGGCCTGGTGGTGCTGGTCAACAGCCAGCTGAACATGAGCCGGCAGCGTGCCCAGGTGGCCAGGAAGGCCAACAGCGTCCTGGCTTGTGTCAGAAACTGTGTGGCCAGCAGGACCAGGGCAGTGACCGTCCACCTGCACTGGGCACTGGTGAGGCTGCATCTCGAATCCTGGGTTCAGCTTTGGCCCCCTCACTTCAAGAGGGACATTGAGGTGCTGGAGCGTGTCCAGAGACGGGCAGGGGCTGAGGAAGGGTCTGGAGCAGAAGTCTTATGAGGAGTGGCTGAGGGAACTGGGGTTGTTCAGCCTGGAGAAAAGGAGGCTCAGGGGGGACCTTATCCCTCTCTACAACTACCTGGCAGGAGGTTGCAGGCAGGTGGAGGTAGGTCTCTTCTCCCAGGTAAGAAGTGGCAGGACAAGAGTAAACTGCCTCAAGCCACGCCAGGCGAGGTTTAGATTGGATATTGGGAAATGTTTCTTCACTGTAAGGGTTGTCAAGCATTGGAAAAGGCTGCCCAGGGAGGTGGTGGAGTCACCATCCCTGGAAGTGTTTGAAAAATGTGTAGGCACAATGCTTAGGGACATACTTTAGTGATGGACTTGTCATCCTGCATTAATGGTTGGACTTGATGATCTTAAAGGTCTTTTCCAACCTAAATGATTCTATGATTCTATGTTTTAGATTAAGATCAAATTACAAGTAAGTTAGAGTAGCTGTGATTAAAGGTCTTGCTTACTGCTCTGATTCTTGGCTTAAAGGCACAGCAGAAACATGGGGAAACAAAACCAAAAGTTTCCAGGAGCTGGACTGTGCCTGCTGGAAGAGCTGTCCATTTTACAGCCTTTGCTGGGATGGCTGCAGAAATCAGGAGGAAGCACAGTGCCTTTCCCTGGGTTGCAAAGGGTCAGTTAGAGGCAAAAGGGTTTCTAACTTGTTCATCACCATCCACTCAACTACCTCACTTCAGGAGGAGGTCTGTGCTAGCTCACCTTCACATCCCATGCATGAGGCTCACAGCAGCAGACCCTGTCCCTGTGTGCATATTTTGCCATTTGCCAAGCCAAAAGTAGCTGCTGGCGCTAGACACCATCCAGCTTTTCATCTGCTGGTCCTCAACCAGTTTGCTAGAGGTCAGTACCTTTGTACAGGAGGGCAGTGGAAACCCACATGCTAGTAGCTGACTGGTAACTGAGGTGTAAATGGAATTCAGATACTCAAACTCCATCCACTGCTCTCCACATCATTCAGCCCCACTCACAGTGGTGGAAACCGGCGGACCTTGCAAGGCACAAGCAATGCCATTGGCATCACAGCATCTCGTTTTAACCAAAACCATTGGAAACAAGATTTACTGTAGCTTTTTTCCTTTGTCCTATCATAGATTTAAAAATAATAAATTTTATTTGCTACAAAAGGAGTGTACATTTACATGAACATTTGGAGAGCTTTCAGAGCAAACACAAAATCCAATTTCCTTCCAGTTTTTCAGCTACAAAAAACCCACCAAACCTAAAATGAGCTATACCAAGGGCTGACAATGGATGGAAGGAATTATAGCAGTCCACGGTGTAAGCAGAATAAGAGACACTGCCCACCTCACTGATACAGAAATGACAGACCAGACCCAGGCTTGAGCCAAACTTGCACCATACCTCTGCTGTAGGGATGAAGGCTTGTGCTCTGCTGTGTTTTAGGTGTTTGGAGACGCTCCTGGGCATCCTGCACCAGCCTAGGCAGTGGCTGCTGTGTGAATCCTGTCCTCCCAGTAAGTAACTTGCTTGCACCAGAACAAAAGCATTTTCAGAGTAATTTGGCCTTATAGTTTTCCTAGATGGTTTCATTTCTGACAATTTGTGGCCTTCTCTACTCCTTTCTCTATTCCTTTTTTGGTACATATGCTTTTTTTTTTGTATAAAATAGTCTGTTGTCTGGTGCATTATTCCGAACCGTAGCCTTCTAGACATCATATTTCCTTTTTCTAAACCTCCTGATACTGCTTACTGCTCATGTTTATGCCTAATGCTGTCAGCTGCACAATAATTGCATCAGAAATGTGCTGGTTCCTTGAACATGTGTGGAAATTGTGTCCTTCTTTGTGTGCCTCTCACACAGTAATTAAAATTTTGCAGTTTTCCTCCAGACAGATGATGGTACTCTTTTCTTTCTTGGACAAAACATCTTCTTTGTTGTTGTTTTTGTAAGTACCCCTTGCATTTAGGATCATTTTTTAATAACTGGATGAGAAAATTGCCAAGCACCACAAAGATAGGAAAAGGCAGACAGAAAATTTGCAGAGATTAGTAGAACTCTGGAAGGTTTCCAGACCAAAGCTGGGAGTCTGATCACTTGCAGCAGAGGTGACAAAGGTGAGCGGTGGAGAGGAAGGTTGTTTTTCCCTTAGGGCTGCCTTCCTGTGTTGACTTTCACATGAACACAAGGGATGAGTGAGACCTGGCTGCTTACTGTGCCTGTCCAAAATGCAGCTGTGTGCCAGTAGGCTGCTCTGCCTGTCTGCCCATGGGGCAGACCCTGGTGCTCCAACCCTGGTGCTGGATATGCTGGAGAGCTCTACACCTGGCTATAATATGAGTAAAGGCACCTCAGAGCCATGGGTGGTAGGAGCTGATGGTCCCTGGCCCAGACAGTCCCCAGCGGGGTGGCATGGAGTGGGAGTGCCTGGGGGACCACACTGCAGGCAGTGGAAATCTTTTTGGCTTGCAAACAAACCATGCACCCTATGCAGGGTATAAACCATGATGCTAAAATGCTGCCCAGCACAAGCATTTTGCAGTAACAGAGGGAAACTACAAAGCACCTTCAGAGAGAAATAACATGACCAGGTGGTGGCCATGGATATGCCCTGTATCAAAAAAAAAAAAAAGTCAGAGTGATCCTGACTTTCCTTCTTGATTCAAATTGTTCCTAATACACTGTTTCAGAGTAACGCTCAAATAAATCATTTAAGAGGCATTAGTTGTCTGATGATTATTGGTTACCCTGAAATATTCCAAGGGTGAGACTGACAAGGACTGGGGGTCTGTTCCTGGTAGTCCAGCTGCCAAGAGATGCACTGGAAGTCACAAGGGTTGGCACTGTCTCAAAGTGACTTGCCAGGCAGTAAAATGCCAGAAACCTAGCATAACTCCTGAGAAGGAAATAATCAGTGCTTTCCCTGGGTGAAGGCAGAACCACCAACTGTAAGTCATGTAAAGGAAATTCACCTTATCATCAGTTGTCACAGGAGAGTCCCCAGGCACTGTTGAAGAAAGCACAGCTGAAGAGAGGCAGCTTGTGTCAAAAAGCCCAGCAAGAGAAAAAAAATGAGCTAAGAAGGGCATACTTGTGATGTGATGGGCAGAAGATTGAAGGCTTTGCTTATGTGAGATGACTAGCTTGGCTGGTGGCTCTGCAGGCTGAGTGGAAGTGCACAACAAAAGGCACAGCCGTGTCTAACTGGCATGAGTGTTTGACAAGTTTGTAACACAAGGACACTGGTAACAAGCTAGCTGCTAATTTAATTTGTTCACTGGTGATGGGTACATGGGCTTCCTGTATATGTACTTGGGTTTGTATGCAATCGTAAGGAGATTTATAAGCTGGGAACATCTGCAGTTTTGAATTACTTTTACAGCTACAGAAGGCTTTTCAGATTAGTATTACCTGCAACTTGGAAGGTTAAGGATTTTCTGCTCAGAAACCTTCCTGGATATTAAGAAGGGAGGTGTGACAGCAGGGTGGAAGAAGCGCTCTATTCGTGGACTGTCCCTCTCATTCCCACACCTTCAGCTCTCCAACTTGAGCAATCCTGGTGACTTTGGAAGACCTTTTCATATCACCTGTGAAGTTGGAAGATCTCCAAAGCTCACTGAAGCCCAGATGTCTACAAAGATTTTGCACCTCATGCTCTCTTAGGGATCTGAGGCCAGCCCCATCTCAAACTAAGTCCACCCACCTGCCCCTAGAATTTCTCCAGCTGGTGTAACCCACAAGAGCGGATAGCATCCATGGGAAATATCCACAGGCCTCCTGTGGATGGGGCTAAGTTTGCCTTAGCACAAAGCGGTAAATTTAGCCCATTTCTGGGTATCTCCTCAGGAGCAGAAAGGTGGCCCCCAAGGCTGCTATCTTTTCTTTTGTAGTGGCTTTTGGTCTGATAACATGAGTTAGCACTGAGACATTGTACTGAGAAAATAGATAACAATATCCTCTCCTCTTCTGAGCTGCTGCTGGAATTGTTCAGTGGTTGAAATAAGTCCTTTGATTATTGTTTCCTATTGTTTGATGGCACTGGTTTGATACGGTATATTGAAGTCAGTGGAGTAAACCAATTCATACCAACTAATGATGAGGCCTACCATTGTTCTGATATGATTTGCACCACGATAATTTCCAAGGCATTTGGATGCAATGTTTAATTAATTCTGGTGAGTGTTTTAAACTCCAGTCAATTGCTGCTAACCTGAGATAGGGCTATTTGTATAATTTCAGTATAATCGTCTTCTCTCCTGCATTAATTAACACATGACAGCATTACACTGACAGCTTCTTAACACTTTTCTAACATTTCTTCCAAATCTCTCTCTCCCACTTCCCTATGGACAATATGTCAAAAAAAAAATAAAAAAAAAGTACTCATTTTGAAAGCCCTTCATTTTTCACCATTGCATTTTACTCGGTATGCAATGATACGGGCTCATACCAAGGACAGTTGCTCCCTGCCTTGCTGAAAGTTTGATGAAGCAGCAATGGAATCTCACCAACCTACAAATTCATCATGAGATCCAGAAGCCACAAATACTGCTAACAATGACAGAACTTGGGGCATGTGAAGAACCTAGGGCAAGGCATCCATTTGGATGAGAAATAACTGCACAGGACAATTAGGCAATTTTCTTTTTTCGGTAGTATTGAAGTGGTCCATGTTCTGCTATATAAGGACATCATGTGTTTCATAGTCTATCAAGAGTTAATATAGCTGTAATTGCTGGAAAACATCTTTCAGTCTATGGGTTTGTTTCTCATCATCTTTGTCTCTGCCTTTATATTTCAGCAACAACTTTTTCATGAATAATCACAAATATTTCTGCACTTCCCAAACATCTCTGCAGTGGTTCATCTGAATTCCTATAGATTTTTTCTCAACAATTTTTAGAAAAGGCTTCTGTCTCCTGTATGACACAGAGACCTACCTTCACCTCAGCGGGGAATGACAGTAAGTCCTCTTCATCTCACATTCTCTATCTCATGGCATGGGTCAGATGCATCCTTGTCTATGTTCCCTCTATAGTCACTGGAGCCTCCACTAGGGTAGTTACTTCTGCCTGATTTGTCTCCTGCTAGTTTAGATACTTGTTTCCAAAAGCTAACCTAGGAAGGATCTGGTCCAAAACATATCCACAGGTTTTACTGGTTGCTCTTTAAGTTTGCTCTCCTCTACCTAATCATTAAATCACTGCTGCAGCTTATACAAACATCTCTCCAGAAATCACTTGGTTGATCCCCTGCCACAAAAACAGAACCTGTCTTTAAATTACAATTCTGCCACCACAACAATCTGCAATGTGATTTTGAAGAGGTAGATGCAGGCTTTGGAAGAGGCTGTTCACAATTTGCTACTCAGAAATATCCCTCAATTGGTTGATGTAGCTTTGAAATTCAGCCATGACTGCATGCTAGCATCTGAAATGAACAGCAGCCTCCTGAGCCTGGGTTGTGCAGTTGTTGTTGCTCCAACACCCCTTCACCTCACAGTCCTTTGGCTGGCACACAATTTTCTGAGTCACTGGCACTTGTGCTTCTTGCCCTTGCACAGTGATTATCATTTCTAAAATCATCAGTAGTCCTTCCTCTCCTGCTGCCTCTATGTCTTAAAATAGCCAATAGAGCTCTGCACCCTGCTGAGAGGATGACTTTGCTCTTAAACTGTCTCCATGGCTTGCAGGTAAAGAAATACAGTAACAAGTTCCTAAATAGGAGTTCTCACAATAACGTCTTCAGGTTACTGTATTTTGGGTTATTGTAGTGTGGAGGTAAGTGTGCTCCTCTGATATATGTCAAGCTTTGACTAACTTGGTTAAGAACAGCCATGATGCTATGGCCTTACTGTCTCCTGGCCAATGGCTTGGACCGATGCCTTTATTGAGCTCAGCTCCTGAGTCACCAGGTATCCAGAGTTTCTGTAAAAATTAAGTACCTGTTGAAATTAGCTGTTTAGTCTTGCTTAAACATGCACAGAAGAACACTAACAAGGAGAATTAGAAGATTTTATTAATCAGAAAATTTTGAGGAGATCCATCTTGTGCCTGGAAGTATTGAGTATGACTTGCACAAAGCAAAAAGGTTTGACTAGCTATTTCCCAAACATTACTTCACAGAACAGCATTTCTGTTTACCCTAACTCAACAATATTTTTGAATGCAACACACTGTAGCATTTTGTCCCTTCGCTTGTGGTTCCTAAAATGCTAATAAGTTTTAGACAAGCTGCAGGTCACTTTGCATTGCATCTTACTGGTGAATTAAATTCTCAACACATCATGCTCCTGCAGGCCAGAAAATGTATTTGGAGTGCTTGAAAGTTAATCGACAAAAATATTTTCACAAGGGTCTGCAAACAATATTCATTAAAATACCTTCAGTATTCTGTGTAAAGAAATGGCCTATAATAGAGATCCACCCCTGTAAAGCTGTTTGTGGAAAAAAAAAAAAAAAGACATGCGTAAAGAATGTTTCTGATAGAGGAAAAAATAACTAAGTAGATAAGTATCTGGGAAGTACAGCCTTGTTATTAAAACACAGGGCTGGGAGATGGATATCTGCATTGTATTTCCAGCCTGCCACAGATTTCCCATATGACTGGAGGCAAATTGCTTGCAGCATATTTTTAAAACAGGTTTGCAATTTTTGGGTGTCACTTTCTGAAGACTGACGCTTCCTCTTGGCTCCAGAAGCACCAATGCCACCTTTAATCTTGAAAACCTGAAGCCAAGGCTATACTAGCTTTGCCTGTACTGCTCTGAAAGAGCGGACTTCTGTGCAACGTGCCCAGCCTCCTGCCCACCACAATCCACATGGCCAAGTCCAGGCTGCCTGCTGACAGCCTGCCTGGGCAGCTCTGCCAGAAGGGTTTAGACATACTCCTGCTCTGTCTGGCTGGACTTGTCAAAACAGATCTGTTGGTTTTCCTCCATGTTTAACTAGCCTGATCCACCTGACGCCGCTGAGTGCCAAGGCTCAGAGCTACAGCTCAGTATCTCCCCAGCTCATACATATACAATAACAAAGAGTCCAACACGGCTAGTCTGCATGGAAAGACCTGAACAGCAGTAATCCTAAACAGAAGTCATCCTGCTGTAGGATTTGGTCATATCAAGTGGTTAAAAATCAAATGAACAGTCATTGGTATCATAAAGTGAATGTTCAAATTTGAAGAAGGTTTTCAACCTCGGTCTGTGTCTCAGTTCCCTCACTGGTACAAGGCAGTTGGTCTCACTAATAAACATGCAGGCTGCGACAAAAACCACTAGTATTTGTCAAGTGCCCAAATACCAAACACAAAGATGTGCCCAGGAGAAAGTGAGTAATGCCATATTCAACACAGGGTTTAAAGATGGGCTTTAAAAAAGACACAGGACCCTTCCACTGAACAATAAGAATAGAAGATATTATTGACTAGTTGCTCACTAATTGAGCATCATCTTTTCTGGTTACTAAATGAGGCAGGGGACTAGAGGAAACAATGTGTGCAATTATAGGCTGTCTTCAAATGCGTATGAGTGGAGGGGCCTGTATTAATGTTGCACAAACGATATTAGAGCCGACATTTCCTGGATGTTGAAAGCTGAGTTTCCAACTACTTTTCTAACGTACTGTTTTAGACTTGTACTCTGCAGCATTATTTGGATCAAAGGAAATGGAAACAGAACAGAGATAGCAAATGCTTCCTTCTATTCTCAAACAGCAGTTCTCCACCACTTTATATCGGTGGGAAATACAGCATCAAACACATGAGAATGGGGCCCTTAGCATCAACAGACAAGAACTGGGGTCTCCCAGAATCACAGTTTATAATTTAGATTGGGACTTGACTGTGCTTTTTTTCCTAGTCACACAATAATGCAGGATCAATTTTCTCAAGAGATTTTCAAGGCCTCACTAATGTTTGGTGACACCATTCATTAAGAACCTGGGAAGAGCAGCTTTGTATTTTCAGCTGAACACCTGACTTCTTAGTCCTTACTCAGTCATAATTACCATTGATTGACAGGTCACATTACCCCAGTGCATGCAGCCCTGTATGCACATGCCAGGATATGAAAGGGCAGAACAAGTCATAGCGAGAGGATCTGGTTTTGCTACAAGTAGGAAAATCCCCCTTAGACAACACACTTACATGTTGCCATTGACCACAGTCAAGGAAAAAAATTAACACTGGTGTCAAATATTTCTATATTTCAGCTCAAAAATACCATCCAGGAAGAGCAGAAGAGAAAAGAAGTGAGAAGGCAGCAACCTAAGAAAGGAGGAGATCATTTATAAGAGATGGGCAGTTCATATATCTAGTAAGAATGAATAGACACAGTCAAATGGTCCCTGTGATACAGCACAATAGTCTATTGTCTCGGTGCCTATAAATCAGCCTCTCGCAGCCTGTGCTTTGAGAGCCAGATGTTCATTATTCAACACTGTCCTGTGCTCCCTCTTGCGTTTCCTCACCAGTCCTGTTCTGCACTGTGCACAGGAGACTGCTGCCGCTCCTACCTGGATAAAGCTGTGGTGGTGACACATCCTACAAAGGCACTTTAAGAACCACTTGCCCAACAGTGATTATTTCAGCTCTGCACTGTATTACATTGCATTGCATTAAAATCTGATTCTCGCTGATGCACATCACTGTGCACCAAGTCTAAGCAGTGCTTGACAGAGCTTTCCTTCCCGCATTTGCCTTTTATATTGGGTTTGCAGGGCGAGGTTGTTGGGTTTTTTGGTTGTGTTTTTGTTTTGGTTTTTTTTTGGGGGGGAGGGGAGGGTGGAGGGGCTACAGGGGTGGCTTCTGTGAGGAGCTGCTGTAATCTTCCCCCTAGTTCATGAAGCAAATGCCAGCTGGCTCCAAGACGGACCTGCTGCTGGCCAAGGCTGAGCCCATCAGTGATGGTGGTAGTGCCTCTGGAATAACATATTTCAGAAGGGAAAAAAGTTGCTGCACAACAGCAGTTGCAGTGCCACAGAGGAGTGAGAATATGTGAGAAACAGCCCTGCAGGCAGCAAGGTCAGTGCAGGCGGAGGCAGGAGGGGCTCCAGGCACCAGAGCAGAGATTCCCCGGTAGTGCATGGTGAAGACCACGGTGAGGCAGGTTGTGCCCCTCAGTCATGGAGGTCCAAGGGGGAGCAGATCCCCACCTGCAGCCCATGGAGGGCCCCACGCCAGAGCAGGGGAGTGCCCCAAGGAGGCTGTGACCCCACGGGCATCCGGCACTGGAGCAGCTCCTGGCAGGGCCTGTGGTCCCGTGGGGAGAGGAGCCCCGGTGGGAGCAGGTTTGTTGGTGGGGTTGGTGACCCCAGGGGGACTCAGACTGGAGCAGGGGCTGTGCCTGAGGGGCTGCGCCCACGGGGCAACCCACACTGGGGCAGGGTGTGAAAAACTAGCCTGTGGGAAGGACTCATGTTGGGGAAGTTCAAGGAGAACTGTCTCCTGTGGGAGAGACCCCATGCTGGAGCAGGGTCAGTGTGAGGACCCTCCCCCTGAGGAGGAAGGAGCAGCAGCAGCAGCAGCGTGTGATGAACTGACCCCAGCCCCATTCCCTGTCCCCTTCACTGCTTGAGGGGAGGAGGCAGAGAAACTGGGAGTGAAGTTGAGCCCAGAAGAAGGGAGGGGTGGGACAAGGTGTTTTAAAATTTAGGGTTTATTTTCTCATTCTCCTACTGATTTGATTGTTAATAAATTCAACTAATTTTCCCCAAGTTGAGTCTGTTTTGCCAATGATGGTACTCAGTGAGCAATCTCTCCCTGTCCTTATCTCGACTCATGAGCCTTTCGTTATACTTTGTCTCCCCTGTCCAGCTGAGGAGGGGAGTGATAGAGCAGCTTTAGTGGGCACCTGGCATCTAGCCAAGGGTCAAACCACCACACCTTAATAGACAAGTCTGCACAACAAGGAGATCAAGGCTCAGTTAATAAAATCACCTACTCCTAGACTGCAGCAAGGTCATCTTGGCCTGCAGGTTTCTCTTTAATATGCTGGGAACCTAAGAAAGCTGATAGGGGAATCTCCAGCTGACAGAGCAATACTCTGATGAGCACAGGGAGGTTATGATTTCCTTTACAAGAAGGTTTATGATTTTAAAGCACTTTCCTCTAGAGAGTTGTGCAGCATTGTAAAGACATAAATGGTCTGATGTGCTACAGAACATACAAAATTATTTAAAGCAAGCAAGAACTTGCCCCCAAGTGTAGGCTGTGTTCCCCATTACCTGCCTGCAGTACAGCTGCAGCATGTAAGTTGGGTAAAGGTAGTTTTATCTGTGCCTGGGCCCAGCAGGCAGAGTTTGGATCTGAACTTCCCAAAGGCCACAGTCTGCTGTAGAAGTCGTAACAGCACTGTTTGGGAAGCTAGGCTGTCGGTAATGGACAGCTTTTAGGATTTCTCTTCCCCCAAAGGGTTTTAGGTACCATGATTCTTCCCCTTTCAGGGTGACAAGGTTAAAAATGCCCCTAAGAACCCTTCACAGAACCAGGGCAAACTAGGATGTTTACAAAAATGGTAAATCCAAGCAGGTTTAGGCACATATGCTATTTTGTTTACCTTCAGTGTTTTACTCAGCTTGGGCAATGAGCAGAGAACATTCCTTTCTCTTTTGCTCCAAGTCAGCTTCTTCCTCTTCTGGCAGAGGGAAGTGGTGTTCACATTACAAGACACAATGCAAAACTCCTGCTAGAAGAGCCAGGGCTGGTAACCCAGAGGAGGGCAGTAACTTTTTGAGTAAGTATCTATCCCTAAAACTGGCTACCTGTCCTTAGGGTATTTTGCCAGTGCCCTCTGTGGGAGAGTTCTGGATGGTGGCAGGATAATAAAGCAAATCCTCAAAAGGTCCTGCCAGTCATACCTGTGTACAAGCAGTACCTTCAACTGTTCCTAATAGATGGCTTTTGCTCAAAAAATCTAGTGCTGGGAAGTGACAGCCTCCCCAGGCGACTTGCTGCAGTGTTCCTCTACCCTTCTGTTGGAAAGCCAGGCTAGAATATCAGGCTTGCATTATCTCTGTCCCCAGAGATGGGCTTCTCTTCCTCCTCTTTGCAGCTCGCTGACATAGACCATGTGTTCACTGGGTTGTTGGACTTAAAATTTTCTTGTTCAGCAATCTATCTTTTGCATAGAAATAAATTAAGCTTTTCCTCTGACCCCTTGCCGTTTTCTTCCCTCTATCCAGGGTAGCAGAGCTAGATTCTGGTGGGATCACTTATGTGGGAGAAATTGTGCCTGTCCTCCCAAGCACCCTAGAGTGCATTGTTGTCCCGCCAGGCTCTTACTCAATGCTGCTTTACAAAAGGTGCACAGAGCTAAAATTAAAGCCCCAAAAGAAGTGGCATGAGCTGATGGCAGGCATATGTCTCTCCTTGCTAAGTTCCCATAAAAAATCAAAGCCAAAATTCTCATGCAAGCAGAGCTTGGCTGGAGGTGAACATTAATAGAATGAAGTCTGGCCACTCAGAGCATCTGTGGCAGCATGTGAAAAATTGTGAATTACCAAGCAAGAGAAATAGAAAACAAATGTCATGCTGTGGATAAGGACAGGCTGAAACAAAAAGCTGTCTGGGTGCAGAGATCAGAAGCTCTGAAGATCTGATATTATTAAAGGAAGATGGTGCATTTGGGAATAACTGTCTCATTTAAGAGATTAATAATGAAGAAAACATAGGTTATAATATATGGGAGGGAATACATCTATCCTTTTAATGATTACAAGACAGATGATTTCCCCAAAATTCATGCCACTTTTGGCTGTAACTGAGGAGGAACTGGGGATTGCTCCAGAGCATATGGACCAAGTGTGTGCACTCAGATGCACATCCTCTTGTGAATGTGCCACAGGCCATGATTAAGTGTCTAAAAGCATTTGCGAACAGAAAAATGATATGTGTCTGATGTGACTGTGTCCTGCTGCTTCTGCTTTGAAAAAGGATTTGCAAAGTAATACTGGTGCTGTGCACTGGTTTCTAATGCTTCCCAGTGCCTGCACACAACACATCATTTACATTTCCATCTTTTTTGAGTCCTCATTTATTCAAAGGCAAACATGTGGGTCTGTGGGAGTTTCCTTCCTTGTGTTCAATGGCATTTTCCACGGTACAACATAACACCTGGATTAATTTGAAAGTATCTGCAGAGAGACATTCCAAGGATCCCACACAGAAAGACCTTATACCTAGAACAAACTGGAAAGTGGCTTTTCCAAATCTGGGCCCTATTCTGGGCTCATATTCCCCCTGTATGTACCTGACGGGTTTCCTGCTAGCGTACAGTCCTGGAAGTGAGAAGGAAGAAAAGCCATCACTGCAGGGCTGAGAAAGAAACCAGAGGAAAAATGACAGATCAGCCAAATAAGATAGCAAAGTAAAAAAGTGCTTTTAAGGGTAGCACCCCAGAGTAAATACTAGCTCTGAACTAAACCCCTTACTCCTCCTGGAGCTCAAAGCAGAGCAGAATGGCTGCCAAACTACCAAGCCTCTCTCCAGGGCACTTCCAGGCTGGCTTTGGACACCTCAAGCCCTCTCAGCACCTCCATTTTCCCCGAAGAGGCTGATCCTCTGGCTGCCTTAGTGCTGTGCTCAGAGTTCACCTCCATATTGTACAGCCTGTGCCTCCTCTAATTCTTCTGATGCTGCTCTGCATATTTCCACAATCCGCTCTGGCTGCCAAACCTCTCCAATTCCTATGCCTGGCAGCGTATTGCTACCCCTCCCCACCAAAGTTCATGAACTGCACTACATATATTTCAGTCTTTTGCCATTTCCTATAGAAATTGGTCCCTTCAGGCCTGTTTTTGTTGGCACTTGCCTCTGTGTTTCTCACCTGCTGCTGAGTGAACACATGTGCTACAGGTTTAAGAGCAGCAAAGCCCTTAGAAAGAAAGGACTATGTCCCCAGCTGTGCTGCTGAAGGTCCAGGGCTGGAGGTAGTAATACTAGAAGGAAGTGGGAAGTTGGCTGCTCAGCCTCCTGAGGTTTGCCACAGCAAGGGGAATCCCTCACTGCTGGCATACCCAGCCCCATGCTCTTCCTTAGGGTTTGCCACAGTCACAGGGCTGGGACCACTGATGGGTTTCAGCCCTGGTTGTGTGAGGTTTTGCAGGAGGTGGAGGCACTTGAGGAGGAGAGGCTGGTCCTGGCTGGCCCAGGTTGGGGTCAGTAATTGGGAAAGGCCCATCTGCCCCAGCAGTGCCAAGTGTGGCACCTGGGAAATGTGCCTGAGTAACTTGGTATTAATTGGGGATGTAGATCTCCTGAGCAATGTGCCAACCATGTACCTTATGGCAAAGCTACAGACTCTCCTTGGCAGTATGACAGGGCAAAAAGCAGAAGCTAATGGTGAATCTGCCAGAAGCCAGGAAATTTTGCATTCAGGTAGCAAATAGTCAAAAGAATTCTCTGAGGAAAACATTTGTTCCCTGCTTCCTTGTCTTCCACCTGCCACAGACTGCCTCTTCCTGCTTCCTGGGGGCTGAGAAGCCCATTGGATGCTGTTCAGGGGTATAAACAAATATCCTAAAAAAGTAACTTTTCACAACTATCTTTAGACCTGCTCTTATCAGAGAGAAAGTCAGAGTCATCTCCCAGCACTAGCCAAACAAGTCCCCTCCACTTCTGGAAGGCTGTGTGGCTCTAGGCAGCAGCAGGTCTCAACATAGCTTCTTCAGAGCTGCCACCCTGGGACTCAGCACGTGGCTGTATGAAGTCTGTAAGTCACAGCAAGGGAAGAATGGGACAAAGATTTGGGTGACGTGATGGGTAATGTGAGTTCCCTCCTGGCTCTGCCACTGACCCAGTGGCACTGACCCAGCCACTTTGCTGGAATGAGACATGCCAGAGGTATTTCACTTGAAAAGGCCCATTGTGAAATGAACATCCCCATTTTGTAAAGTCATTCGCAATCAAGTGGTAAGGAACTTTTCAAGCACCCTCACGAATGTACTCCTGCCTTCCAGGTCTTTTAATGTTCTTGGTGTCACATTGGTGGTAAATAAAAGGCAAATTCAGGACCTCAAAGGTCAGGCAAGAAATTCTGAAGCAAACTTGTGTGTTTTGTAATGATACCTCTTTATTGAACTACAAATAAAAATGGTATACACAATCTATACCATAACCCATGTGCACTGGTTGGCTGTTAGAGCACTAACACGAGCTACCTGTGCTTGTGGCTTGAGACCATTTGAGAAGATGACTATGCAAAGGAAGCACAGGTCCAAGGACAGAGTCATGGGGACCCAGGGCCTCCAGGCAGAGTTCCAGGTGCTGGCACAGAGCAGTTACCTGGGACAAATCAGGCTCTGCCATCTGCCACAGAGAGCTGCAGACCTGAGCTGCAGGACGAGGAAAAGACCAGAAGGACTTTCTTCTGCAGGCCCTGGGGAGCTCACAGAAGCTGTAGAAATAATTTTAGGCTCATTTTTTTCCTTGGGTTGTCTGAAAAAGAGACAGAATGTCTTTGAGGGTCACAGGAGGAACAGAAGGAAGCACTGGGATGAGCCCCTTGGAGTTACACTCCTGAGAAACCACTCATCAAGGGAATGGTATCTTCATTAGGGTCAGTTCCCCCTAGAAAAAGGACAACAGCACCCACTTCTCTCAGAACAAACATTTCAAGGTAGCTGCAGATTCAGACTTCAGCTCTCTTGCAAAGATGTACTTTGCTGTGCTACCAACCATCCTTTTTAGGGGAAATTCAGTTTCTACAGACATAATGATCTTTTTTTTGCTGAAAGGTTAGAACAGTTTGCAAGCACATTAAGCTCTGCCAGCAAGACGACTGGTCTGCCACCCTAGGTACGTCTACATGAAAGCTTCTGTTATTAAAAAGGAAAAGCAGAGCCCTACCAATGCTGTGATACAGCCAGACATTTCTGGAGTTGATCTGTTCTGATATGGGCACAGCAGCCTTGCTCAGAGCAAGGTTACAGCAGGTTTTGTGTTGGTGTAATTGCTGTGCAAGAGGAGGCTCTGTATGAGCCAAGGGGTGAAGGACTGCACATCCATGCATCAGGACTTGTGCTGAGCTAGGTTGTCCCTGATGGCCAGCCTGGGCCCAAATGCCTCACCTTGTGTGCTTAGTCCTCTATTAGGGTAAAAGTGTCCGAGAGCTGTGCCCATGTTTCCCTGCCATATGGGATTAGCTACGCTGGTATAAAACAGCTTTATACCAGGCTAATTTCCTCCATTCTGGCTGTGAAAGTAGTTAAAGCAATAGATTTCTGTGCATAGGCAAGACGACATTCTTTTCATGCTTGGAAGGTTTTATTCACAGCTATAAAGGCCAGACGTTTTATCTTTTTTCCCTCTTTGTTTAATGAAAGTCTGAGTCCCAGAGAAGAATCTCAGCATCTTCAGAACTGTGCTGTGCATGGGGACCTGAGAAACAGAAGCAATTCATGTTATGGATCAGCTAGGAATTATATGAGAGGAATTTTTTTTCATTAAAATTGGTTTGTCTTGTCCCCACAGCTCCCAGTGGCTGGCAGTTGACTGTGCATGGCATTTTTTTTACTCATGTGCTAATACTAGAAACTGCCTCTGAGCAAAATCTAACGTTAGGTACAGCCTCAAGACACAGCACAACATTCTTCCACCCACTCCAGCTTTCCCAGCATAGCCATCGCTCCTGCACCCAGAGTTGGATCCAGCACTATGACAGACACAGATCTGGTTGGAATAAACCTAGCTGAGGGCTAGACCCTCTGCTGCTGGTAGTGGAGCTGGCCAGCTGCATCTGGTGGGATTGTGGTATTTTTCACCACTGACATTCATTACACCCATCAGTTTGGATCAATTCCCTTTCCTTTTGCTTTTTGAGAATCTGCAGTGTCCACATTGGCTGCTACTGTTTTGCTCTGAAACCTTGTCATTCTGAAAGAATGAAGCAAGAAACAGTCTTTTTAATTAACCGGACTTCAACTATGCAGGGACAAACAAGGAGCTCCTGGACAAATTCAAACACAAAAAGGAAGCCTACAGAGTGTGGAAGCAAGGACAGAGAGCCTGAGAGGAATACAGAGAAATTGTCCAAGCAGCTAGGGATCAGGATAGGAAAGCCAAAGCCCTGAAAGAGTTAAATCTGGCCAGGGACATCAAGGGCAACAAGAAAACCTTCTATAGGTATGTTAGTGGTAAAAGGAAGATTGAGGAAAATGTGGGCCCTCTCTGAAAGGAAATAGGAGACCTGGTTGATCAGGACATGGAGAAGACTGAGGTACTGAATGACTTTTTTGCCTCAATCTTCATGGGCAAGTGCTCCGGTTGTACTACTCAAGTCACAGAAGGCAAAGGCAGGGCTGGGAGAATGAAGAACTGTCCGCTGTAGGAGAAGATCGTGTTTGAGACCATGTAACGAACCTGAAGGTGCACAAGTCCGTGGGACTTAATGAGATGCATCTGCAAGTCCTGAGGGAACTGGTGGATGAAGTGACTAAGCCACTACCCATCATGTTTGAGAAGATGTGGCTGTCTGGTGAATTTTCCACTGACTAGAAAAGGGGAAACATAACCCCTGTTTTTAAAAAGGGAAAAAAGGAAGACTCGGGGGAACTACAGGCCAGTCAGTCTCACCTCTGTGCCCAGCAAGATCATAGAGCAGATCTTCCTGGAAACAATGCTAAGAGGCACATGGAAGATGAGGAGGTGATTGGTGACAACCAACATGGCTTCTCTAAGGGAAAATCATGCCTGACAAATCTGGTGGCCTTCTGTGATAGGGTTATGACATTGGTGGATGAGGGAAGAACAACTGACTTCATCTACATGGACTTGTGCAAAACATGTGACACTGTCCTGCATGACATCCTTCTCTCTAAATTAGTGACATGGATTTGTGGATGAGCCAATCAGTGGATAAGGAATTGGCTGGATGGTCACAATCAGAAAGTTGTGGTCAACGGCTTGATGTCCAAGTGGAGACCAGTGACAAGCAGCATTCCTTGTGGGTCAGTATTGGGACTGGCGCTGTTTAACATCTTTGTTGGTGACATGGACAGTGGGATCGAGTGCACCCTCAGCAAGTTTGCAGACAACACCAAGCTGTGTGGTGCAGTCCACGTGCTGGAGGGAAAGGATGCCATCGAGAGGGACCTTGACAGGCTTGAGAAGTGGGCCCGTGTGAACTCCATGAGGTTCAACAAGGCCAAGTGAAAGGTCCTGCACATGGGTTGAGGGAATCCCAAGCACAAATACAGGCTGAGCAGAGGATGGATTGATTGAGAGCAAACCTGAGGAGAAGGGCTTGGAGGTGTTGGTTGATGAGAAATTCAACATGATCTGGTGACGTGTGCTGTCAGCCCAGAAAATCAACTGTATCCTGGGCTGCATCAAAAGAAGTATGAACAACATGTCAAAGGAGGTGATTCTGCCCTTCTACTCTGTTCTCATGAGACCCCATCTGCAGTACTGTATCCAGGCCTGGGGCCCCCGACATAAGAAGGACATAGATCTGCTGGAGCGAGTCCAGAGGAGGGCCATGGAGATGAGCAGAGGGCTAAAGCAACTCTCCTACAAAGACAGGCTGAGAGAGTTGGGGTGGTTCAGCCTGGAGAAGAGAAGGCTCTGGGGACACTTTGTAGCAGCCTTCCAGTACCTAAAGGGGGTCTACAGGAAAGCTGGAGAGGGGCTTTTTACAAGGGCATGTGGTGATACGAAAATGTGTAATGGCTTTAAACTGAAAGAAGGTAGATTTAGATTAAATATAAGGAAGAAATTCTTCACTCTGAGGGTGGTGAGATGCTGGAACATGTTGCATAGAGAAGTTGTGGATGCCCCCTCCTTGGAAGTGTTCAAGGCCAGGCTGGATGGGGCTTGGAGCAACCTGGTCTAGTGGAAGGTGTCCCGGGCCATGGCAGGGGTTTCAAACTAGATGATCTTGAAGACCCCTTCCAAACTGAACCATTCTATGATTCTATGAACTATATTTCTTATTTTTTTGTGACGAGAAAAATGAATTTTTCTTCTGGTGACCTTTCAAAGAGCTGGGCTATGTGAAACCAGAGGGAGATCTTGACTGGGGAGGACCGCAAGGAGCACTACTAGGGCTGCCAGCCAAGACAAGCACGGCAGAGATGTGGCCCCTCAGTAGTGGAGGGTGGAGTTGAAATGACTAAATGATGACAAGTAGGAGCAGCCAGCAGTGGAAAGAGAAAGCCAGAGGGAGCAGCAAGAAGAAAGCATCCAGCAGACTTGTCTAGGGAAGGAGCAGCCCCTGACTGAGTGGCTCTGGGAAAGGCCAGCAGGATGGGTAGGACAGCTGTGTCTCCACAGCCTACCCTGGGATGGGTAGTAAAGCCTGGAAAGGCTCAGTCCTCTTGGAGTCAGCAAAGTCAATCCACTGCTTGTCCTCTCCAGTGAGGGGCTGCTATGATGAAGCCATTCACAAAGAGCAGCTTGCTGCAATAGCTATTTCTCCTCTCTCTTATGCTCATTTTGCCACGTCCCCTCCAATAAAACAGCCTTTTGGCAGGCCCGTTTGTTCAGTTGTGAGGGGGGAGATGAACTGGCTAGTTCCCTGTCTACTCACCCACTCAGCAGGGATGCAGCCAGGTCTACATGGGGTTGAGCAGGGAGCCCTACAGGAGGGAGCCAGCCCAGCTGTGGCCCAGGATAAGGTCACACTTCCACATTGAGAAGACCTCTGAAGACACAGAGTGTATTTCCAAATCTTTGTCTTTGTGACAGCAGCTTTGGGAGCAGGACTGGGAAATGTTCGGTCTGAGGGCAGCCAAGGTATTTTGGATCTGATTTGTCATTTTCAAAGGGCACCTTCCTTGTTCATTACCTTCTAATTCAGTGAGAGGTTACACAGTGAATCCAGGATGCTGTGATCTGTTGAATGTATTTACAAGCTTCTGCTCTTTGAATTATTGTATTTGTTTCCTAAACCAAAGTAGCATCTAGTGACAAATACAGAAGATCAGCTATTTCAGAAACTGTTAAAACTTGCTCTGTGTTTATGTGTGAAGTCAATGGAGCTGTTTATACTCAGGCCAGATTGAATTGACCTACCAGGTCTAAATTGGCTGGTATAACCAGAAATCTTGACAGCTCCTTAAGGAAATTTAACCACACAATGGTACTACGAAACTATAAAAGTCCATTCAAAAGGGACAACTACTGAAGAGCAGCAACTGGAACAATACAGCACTAACTAAGAAAATGTGCTGATACAGTCTCCCATACAGCTAGCTAGAAAAAACTTACAAAAACCCACTAACATATTCAATGAAAGGAGGCAAAGAAGAAAGTTCAGACTACAGTGGACATGCTAAATATAGAGGAAAGAAAAGATGAGATGTTCCTAGACCAAGCTAGGTAGCTAAGCAACTAACTTACAAAGTTCCAAGCACAATTCCCCCCAAATTCCTCCAAGAACTGAAATGAACTGTTATAGCTGATATAAATTCCGAGTCACTTAGCAAAAGCACTGATAAAAAGAAGAGGTGGGAAGAGAAAATAGCCACTAGCAAATCGTTTGTATAACTACATCAAAACCATACTATATAATGAATCAGGGAAGCAGAAAAATCCATGACATGAGCAAGGAAAGAAATAATAGACATGAACTCTAAAAAGACTTGTGTAAAAGCCCTTTTAGAAAACCAGATCAATTCATTACCTCAGGAGATTACTTAAAGCAGTCTGTTTTGTTGTGGAAAGAGAGAAAAAGTTGTGAGATGTAATTTCAACTTTTCTATATTTCTTCAGACTCTGAAGTATCTTGTTCAAAAGGCAGGTTTTAGCACATTTTTTAACATATGCTTCCCCTCCAGAGCTTGTCTTCCTCAAAGTGCTGCCTGCAGTTCACTGCTTCTCAATGTTTCACAGCACACATAGGTCCTGTGTGACTCCACAACCTGCCTGTTTGCCCCAAGAAGTGGGAAGAGCAGGACAGAAGAGGAAGGCTGACTTACCATCTTTTCAAGGCTAAAATTTGGCAGTCTCAGCTAGACCGCTGACAGCATCTCCTGTGCTGACTAAATGTGACACTGGCTGGAAATTTTTTTTAAAGATGCTGGTATAAGCAGGTTTAAGCTATTATGTGCCATGCTATTGCACAGCCCTGCAGGAATTCTTTGCAGGCAAACCGAGCTCATTTAAGGTGGTGCATGCATGTGCGTTGCACTACAGAGTGAGAGGAAAATCTTTGCCCAACTTGCAGAAAGTAAAGCATTACATTCCTTGAAACCAGCAAAAGTTCTGTTACATCCAATCAGATAGTTAAAATGTGGCATTTTACTCAATAGAACAGACCCAGCGAAGGCGACTTTTCAAAGGCAGCATACAAAGCTCTGTCTTTTCTCATATATGTGATGACAACTTTGCCTTTATTTAACATTTTATGAAAAAGCCAAATTCCAGATGTATGAACGCTTTGGCCAAACCACAAAAGCACAAAGGAGGTCAGAGATGCATCCTTAACTACATCACATATTCCACGCATAAGCCCCTGAATTTAATATTTCACAAATAGTCAGCAATCTATTTTACAAAGATCCATAGAACACCTTCACTTCTGTCCTGCTGCTATAGTGAATTTGTTAGCAAATTGTGTCCATTAACTCTGGTTAATGTAAATAAAGACATATATATTCCAGAAGCCAGGGAAATAATAGGATCAGATTTATAGCTACTGCCAACTGGTGTAGCTCTGATGGCTTTGCTTCAGCTGCGCAGTTGACATGCAGCTCACATAATGAGACACCCACGTTTAGGCATCTACAGGTCTGCATTGAAGTTTCCATTTCTGTTCATGGAGCTATAATCAATACTGATGGATAGCTGAATGATGCTTTGAACTCCATTCACCGTATGGAGTAGAGCACCACTAATGTACCCCTGGACGCCTAAATCAAGTTATCTTACTTCATAGACAAAATCCTGCCCACTCCCAGTCTGATCCTTAGTGTGAGGAATACAAATCCTGCTGGGACAGATCTGTGCCCACTGCCCTCTCATTGGCATGGCCAGTGCCTCACTTTCAAAAGAAACAGGCATAAATGTTACATGTATGGGAAGGTGTTGACCCTCTCTCTGGAACATGTGTGTCCACCTCCCATCCTGTTCTCTTTTTCTAGGCATTTATATCAATTACTTAAACAGCCTCTCCTGCCAAGTGTCGCAACCTTCTGTAGGATTTTTGTTTCCTCTTCTTTGCAGAATGAACTGAATGCTGAGTAGACTGGGAAGATGCTTTTTCTAAAAACAACTCTGTGAGCAAAGTAGATCAGACCTTTAGCTGGAGCCAGTAAAGTATTAAATAAAACCTCCCAGTTGATTTGCCCTGTTACTTTAAGACATGTTCGGTGATTCCAATCATCTGCTGGGCTTATCAGTACCAAAGTGCTGGCAGAGTGACTTCCTGCCTCTTTGTTGTAACCAGAAAAGAGATCTTTCTTCTTCCAAGGAGATGAAGCACTTGCTAAAGGGTCATCCTTCTCTGAGTTTCACTTTTCTCACTCTGCTTATTTTTCTTACTCTCAACTGTCTGATGCTCATGGAAGGTACCTGTTAGATTCATCCATTTCTCTGATAGGTTATACCACTCATATAAGATATTTGAAGATGGGCCTTTTTCTCTAAATGAGTGAGAGTTTGTGCCACTGCTTTTTTTCTTTTCTTTTGATGGCACAGTGACAGTTTTCTCCTAGCTGCCTGGCCTGTTCAGACTCCCTGCATATGTAGTGGCAGTAGTGAGCAGGATTACTGCTACTTCTTATTGTCATCAAAGCTGCTTTTCTAACTATGATGAGCATGAACTTGAGTAAACAATGGAGGGGACAGGCAAGCAAAGATAGTTACTGGTGGGATACCTGCTTTTTCAATTAAAGTCCCATTTCTTCAGACTTCTAGGTCAGCAAGAGCAAAGAAGGGGAAGAACCTGTGCAAAGCAGCTCAGAGCACAAAGCAGTTCTGCAGCAAAATATATGGGGAGAGATTCTGGGAAAAAAAAAAAAGACATAAGCTCCATGAGCATTTTCATTTCTACCCTTATGATTGTAAACAGAAATAAGGCACAGGTATCCAAATACCTACTGTATGCTCAGCTACAGCTGTTGCACAACCCCCTGTCATCTAAGGAAGTATCCAGGTACTGCTAAGACTGCACAATTGCTGGAGAAAAAGATTCTTAGAAGTTCCTCATATGAAATATCTGTCAGACTGGTTGCATTATTAAGACGATATGATTTGCATTTTAACTAAGATTTGTGAAAATGAGCAAGCTGGATCTGAGACCTGATTTTGATTCAGGCAGAAAACAATCCCAACACTAGGTTGCAGGGGTTGATTTTGGAATACAGTTAACTCAAGGGGAAAAAATGGAAGGAACTACTAAACTAGTGGTACTAGTAAACAAGGAAGTCCCTGAATAAATCTTTTGAGACACAGAGCTTCAGGCTGATAAAAGTTTGACTGAAAACATAGTATCTCATTTCCACTAAAGTATTCTCCATTTAAGATTTTTGGCTCATCCAAGGTCTACTGAAGCCAGCAAAAACACTTCCATCTTTTTCCATGTGTTTTAGGTCAGGAACTTTCTGAGGAAGATACGTAACAAATCTAGCACACTGAAAGCAGCAGACACATTTCTGGCTTTGCAGAAATTCTAGCTAGGAAGCAAAAACAGGTAAAAGAGGTGACAATTTTTGTGACTTTTTAGCAACAATAGCTGACTCTGTATTCATTCTTTTTCATACTTAATAATATTGGCCCCTTGTTCCCTTACCATGCCACTGTTTGTAGTACTCATTTGTTGTCTCTTGTCTTACTTTCTGACTGTGAGCTCCTTTGGAGCAAGGATTGTCTTTCTTTTCTGTTTTTGTATGGCCCCTGATGCATGTGGCCTAAGAGTTCATGGCCAAAATGCTACTGTAACATAAATAACTAATCAATAAATAATGACAATATCCTTTGTAAACACAGTAAGCAAAAGCGCCAGAATTTGCACAGATTTTGGCTGGGTTGAACAGTCCCCATAGTCCTCTTCTGTGCCCTTCTGGACTGCACAGTGCCAAAGGACTGAACGACTTTGTTCCAGCCCTTGCTAAAATGCTGGTGGGAAGTGCTGAGCCTGCCTGTCTCCTCTTAATGACAAGGGCAGAGCCAAAGGCACTCAGCAGGTTTAAGAAGATACCCGGTCCCTTGCAGGATTTGGCCCTGATATATTGCAATTGTATCATGATCTAGAGAGATAAATCTGTTACCAGGTCATGGATACTGAAATGTCCCTGTAGTAAGAAAAATGGGAAATTATACATACCATGCCATGAAAGCAGTGCATTCTGACAGGGCTTATTCTGATAGCTTGCAGTTCTCTTGACTGCTTTGCACAGATTTTGTGGACAGTGGAAAGGAGTGTCCTTCTGGCATGATCTGGAGCTAATTCATCAAAAAGTAGCAAGTTTTCCATCACTGGCTCCCTGTCCTTTCTGTAGGCATGCTGCCATTTTAGTTAGGTATCCTGGCATCCTGTCCTGGAGCATCCAGCAAACCTTTTCCCACTCCTTGCTCTCAAGCATACTGTTGCCTGGACAACATGTTCCAGCTCTCTGCACAGGCATCAACACCCATACATATAGACAAATAAGACTGTGCCATCGAGATCACCTTCCATGGCTGTAACAGCAAAGGTCTCAAACTGCTAATTAAAAATAGATCAGAACAGATGAGCCAGCAGGCTTCAAGCCTCATCAGAAATGTATGAAGCAAAGACTTCGGATGACGTCAGGAAGCGCCAAGTGATCCAGTCCCCAGGACTCTCACTAATACGACAACCACAGTCTAGAGACGAGACTGACTGTTAGGACTAATTAAGCTGACTCACTGTAAAATGGCCATGGGATTAAAAATTCACTGTGAGGTCGATAACTGAAGCCCAGCAGGTGTTTGTGGAAGGGATACCCTTGCAAAGAGATGAAACTGAGGGCCACATTGAAGGCAAAATCTTGCCTAAGAGCGACAGAAAATCCCCTTAAGGAAGTGTGAACGGAAGGTGAAGAATTACCCGCGGAGCGCAGTGGGCGCTGCCGGGCCCCGCGCAGAGCGGAGGAGCGGGCTTGCCCAGCCCAGCGTGCGGGGCGGGGCGGGGTGGGACGCCGCGCCCGGCAAGGGGGCGCTGTGGCGCCGGCAGCGAGTGCCACCAGGTGGCAGTGCTCCAAAGCAGGAGCCGTGGCCCCGCGGCTGTTGTTGATTTTTACTTAACTACCCTGAGCAGTGATTTATGAGGTTGTACTAGCAGACGGAGAGGGCTCCCTCTAACCTGGCAAAAACATGCTTATCTCTCAACCCCAGGCTTAGGGCCACTGTGTGTCACTGGAACCACTTCCTAGCTCTCATTTTCTACAGCACCATTTAAATTTCCAAATACAGTAGCGACGGCAGATGTTTACATTCTAGACTGGGGTTCTATTTTCTTTTTATTTAGAGAATAAAAATCAAGGAGTAAGGTTCATTTTTGATTCTAGCTTATCTCACTTTCAGATCCTCAACCCCACAGTACAGCAGCAGGGCATTTATTTGAAAACAGGTATTTCCCTTTTGCTGTTAACTGTGGAAATCATTTGTGATTATGCGATTCTTTTAAATCTAAGGTGACACTGCCCTTTCAGAGGTAAGCAGCAGTGCTGAAGCACTGAAAATGGTTTCTTTTATCAAAGGTGGCAATGAGGAGAGGGAAACCATGTGCAGTGATTGCAGGCTGACAGCGCTAAGCGGGTAAAGTGCAAAGTGTGTCAAAAGAGTAGGTAGTTTAAAATGGATATTGATGCATAAACTACAAGGTGTCCTTGAACTTCAGAGGTATAGGAGGCAGTGGAAAGACCAAAACTCCACTCAGAAAATGCGTGGATTTGATTTTGTTCATATTGGTATTGTACTTGTGCTGGGAGCTGCAGAGGCTCCGTGATACTTACTCTGGGGTGGGCAAGGAATGGGAACCCTCATGGCCAGGGAAAAGGGATGTCTATGGGAGAAAGGGCTGCACTTGCTGTTGCTCCATGTGCAGTGGATTTCTTCCGTAACTAGAGGTAAGATGCTCAGAGCTGCAGCCACACACAAAAAAAATCAAACATCTCAGTAACTTTGTGGATTTACACTCTGAGGTCTTTGTGCTTTGGTTTTCTGACTGCAAAAAGAGAAGAACAATATATCTTGCCCACTGGAAGGAGGACAACGTTGACAGATAGCACAGGGACAGAGGCCGTACAGATACCTGCAAAGGACAGTCCACAAAGTAAGTTTATCACCAGGGGGCTGATTAATCTGTCACCAGTCAGGTAAACAGAAGTGTTCTCACACTGACAAAATCCACCTTGTGCAGAGAGTGAGTGCTAACAGACCGACAGCTCTTTAATTTTCTTGAATGGCACCAAAATCTCATGCTTTCCTTTCTGAAAAGACCAAATTTCACTCTCTAAAAGCTGGTTGTCACCCACTACCAGTCTTGTCCACCACAGCACCCAGCAATGAAAACGGCAAATGCCCTGACACAAAGATGGAAGCACAACCAAACCCATGTATCTATACTGTAATCAGAGCAGCTTTGTCTCAGGACAGCGGCAGTTGGACCACCTCTTACCACCAACTCTCTACTGCTTCTGCAAAACAACCAGAGAATATTTTGGATGGAACTATTGGGAATAACCATGGAAACAGCCTCTCATATTTACCAGTCAGGAGTAAACTTCCTATGTAAAAGCCATATATGGGGTACAAGGGTACCAACCTCTGCCATACGATGGGGACAGCACATCTTGTCAAGTGTGAAACACCGGAAATAAATTTTTCTCCCACAGAATGGTGTCACACCCTTGCTGAAGCTCACTCCTTCCTGTGTCTTAGCAAGCTGCAAAGTTAAAATCAAACCAACCCCACCTAAATTTTGTGATGAAAAGCAACAGAGCAGCTCTGTGAAGGGAAAGGTCTTCAGCATCGACTGAGAAGATTCAACATTGTTAACTCTCTCAGTTTACCCCATATGCAGCAGAGCAGGAGAGGCAGGAAAACCACCTTGACTACATCCCACCCATGGGAATAGAAAGCCTCACTGGATGCATAGATATAAACAGGGAGCTGAGGATGAGCAACTGGCAGCACACTACTGGGTTACAGAAGTTGAGTTGTTTAAGGAAATAAAAAAGCAGGATGTGCTAAAAGCCGGCCATTGTCTCCTCCTGGAGAGTTGCCCACTCTTCAGGCACTTACTGCTTGTCTCAGCTTTTAGGCTGAATTTAATATTTACACAGTCCTGGAGATGGCCCTATCCAGCTTTGTGTGACACACAGTATAAATATAAAACCCTGCTTCTCTAGAGACACCTGGTTGGATTTCTATTTTTCTTGCCAAAACATCATCTTCTGCCTGATCTAAAGGAACTTGGCCCATCAATGCAGCCCGACATTCTTTGGAGCATCATCAGAGATTTCAAGACCTACATTAGCTGAGCAGCCGGCAAGCTTCCAGTCCCCCTAAATATTTTCTAAGCACTCGGCTCCCTGAGGGAAGAGATTTAAGAAGAAATTGGCATGCAGTAAAGCTACTCATATTTGTGCTGCCGCTGTCAGACCAATGGCTGTGGGTTTTTTTTTGGAAAGCTGCAGCTCTCCACTAGCATTTTGACATTTGTGTCTTTTTGTTTGTAGCTGACTGCCCAAAATGATGAAAAATCAATGCACCTGGTCCCCAACTGGGTACTGAAGAGAGTTAGCATCTCTGTACATTGCTATTTTACCCTTGTCTCATGCAGTCTATGTCCTTAGGAACTGAAATCCCTGCCTGGTCCCTCCCTCCTTTTCTGCAGTGTATGGTAGTGCACTGCTCATCCCCACTGCAGTGAAGATGAGATCTTCTGGCATCCTCCCTTCTGGTATAATAGACTGGGAATTTGCAGAAGATTCCTAAATTGAATATATGTCACTGGTAAAACTGCCAGGGTTTGCAGCAGATATTCAGGTGGGGTCCCAGAAAGACTGTGGTGAAGATACCATGGGGGGCAAGATGACCAGAGGTTAAGTGTGTCCAGTGTAAGTAACGCCCAGATCTGGAAGGGGGAAGAGGTTCGTTTGCTCCATTTTCCTGCCTTTTTTTTGATTTGTCCCTACCACAAACTTTGCCATGGAAGCTGAAGCACTATTGGAGATGCTGTGGCTCAGTGTCCTGTCCAGCACAGGGCAACTCTGGGTGAAAGTCAGAAACTGCAGCTACTCTTATGTTGGATCTGCAGTTATGCAGTTTTCCTGTTTATTGGAGCAGTTAAAGCTAACTAACACCACAGTGCAAACCCAGTGCAAACAGTGCAAACATTGCCCGTCACTGTAGCAGTCAACTCCCCACCCAGGGGTGCTCCTCCCAACTTTGGCAGTGCCATCGTAGGACATAAAACCATAGGACTCATCCCCAAGTGCTCCAGTCTCTCTGTGGGGAAGGAAGAAAAGGTTTTAGCATAGTGGTTATGAGCAGAAAGCCCAGCACCACAGAAGTGCAGATGCTCTTTAAACAAATCACCAGTGTGGAGAAAAAAAGTGTGGATTTGGATGCTGGTATCAGTGGGAATTCTTGACACATATTCGAGTAGGCAAACAGAAGCAAAACAAATACAGACTGAATACTTGTGAGGCTGCCTTGAAAAAGACTCCTATGACTCAACATAACATCCTATCAGGTCATGTTTGCTCTGAAGTTAGCACAAAGACATTATCCCAATAATATTTTAATCTAGGAATGTCTATGAAAAGTATTTACAATTTGAAGATAAACTCACAGAGGAAAAAAACGAGGTGTGTTATTATGGCTGGATGATAAAATGCAGAATACCTAAAAAAAATAGGATTTTTACACTTCCACCCAAGTTTTCTAACATCTGTACTGGTATAAAGTCAGGATTCCTGCTGAGGTAGATGCAAGTATTTCCTGCTGTACAGGTCTGACACAGAGAAGGCATGGATTTTTCCCAGGCTGTGCAAAAGTGCTGCCCAAATGCCATGGTTAATGACTATTACAGGCTTGTACCCCACCAGAAAATGTGTTAGCCTTGTCAAGTATCTTCTCTTAGCCTAAGCTTTTCCCAGGGGAATTTTGTTCTAAGCACTTGGGACTGATTCTCTAATGCCCAGAGGAGCAATTACTGACCCTCCTCCTATTGGATGCAAAAACTGTGCTGAGAACTAGGGCTATTAAATGAGAGCTGGGTCTTGGCTCTAGGAAGGCAAATAGGTAAAGCAAATTCCTATAGATATTCAACTATTCCCCTCCCTGTATAGGGCATGACTGAAGAAAACAGGAGCAGTCAGCTGCCTGACCACTCTGTGAGGCTCTGAATTATTAAACTCTATTTTGTTTTTATTTATTCAGCTTGAATCCATATTTATAAACACTCTTATATACACATTCTGTCTCTAACCTCATACTGAAGCATCATTGCTGCCACCTCGGGAGGCCACAGTGTCCTTCCAAGCCCCAAGTCAGCTGCAGCAAGGGATGAAGGGATAGGTAGTCTTCTAGAGTTTGGCCAGCCCTGAGTGTGGCACTGGACCCACGTGTGCAAGGGAGAAACTGCCAAGGGCAGCAGCGTGGCCACAAGTAGCGCAGGCCACAGGGAACTCCACCCATGAGCCTGTCCATGGACCTTTCTCCACCACAGTCTGGCCACACATTCATTTAATGAGATGACTGCACTGTGGAATTCCCAATCTGGTCTCACAATGCAGGAAAATCCCCAGCATCCCCATCACTTCTGAAAGAGAGCAAGTTTAAGTGAATTACCAAGGTCATTTGAGAGCCTGGGCAGTAACACAAGCTTCTAGACCCTTATTCTCCTGCAAAATAACCAAATTCTAGCCTCTCAACATAATTTTAGGTTTAATGCTCCTTATAAGAAGGTAGAACTGCAAACAGCCCTAAACTTCGTGCACTGACTGATAATAGAACTAACGTAAAAGGAAATATTATGAGCAAACCTTTTTGATGAAGTGCTTGTGTAACTTGTTTTGCAAAATTGTTTTCTGTGTTTCCGTGCATGTTCAAGATTTACACTGCCACAGTTTGGCTGTGTTAATCTTTAACTAGCCTACACAACACATGGGCTGATCAGACGGGCTGCTCTGGGAGGGAAGAGGACAGAAAATACAGCCATAAGGAAGGAAAAATGTGTAGGAGTTCGGTTTACAAACCAGTGAAACCAACCCATG